>NC_136746.1:5361140-5916140 GCF_936440315.1 Barbus barbus | reverse complement strand
ATATTCCCTTAATAGAGTCTAAGTGTAGCATTTTAAAAGATTGATGTTATGAGAGGGAGTAAAATTTGTTTTCTAAAACATATAGCTCTAACCTTAAATTCTTCAATGGGATGATCTGTGATAAACCCCTGCCTGTGACCGCACATTCTATTAACACACAACTTATTGGCAACGTTTAAGTAGCTTATATTTAGGTTAATGAGCTTAATTGTATAAAATAATAAATGTAATTATATCAAACAGCAGTTATCTATCAGTCATCAATCAGCTTGTGAAAAGTAGTTGTTAAATAATCAATAAGAGAATGAAGGGTTACACTTTATTTTGATAGTCCACTTTAGACATTCTGCTAACTATAAGTAACTTTGTAACTACATGTCAACTAATTCTCATTAATTTGCAACTACATGTCAACTAATTCTCATTAATTTGCAACTACATGTCTACTAACTCTCAGTAGGGTAGGTTTAGGGTTAGTAGAATAAGTTGACATACTTGCAAAGTTTCTCATAGTCAGTATGTTGTATGTTGTGGACCCATCAAATAAAATGTTAGGAGATAATAAACAGACAGTCTACTAATACTCTAATGACTGCTAGTTGACATGTAGTTGCAAAGTTACTTGCTGTTAGTAGAATGTCTAAAGTGGACTATCAAAATAAAGTGTTACTGAATAAAGAATTCATCAAATAAAGGAAAATCATTTTAGAGGTGGAACAAAAATTATTTTTGTACATATTGCAAAAAGTCTATGAACATACATTAACAAAGTAAATAGTGTCAATGTGATTTCATGTTGACTTCAAATTGAAGGCGAAACCAAAGATTATGCCAATGACACTTAATAATGTGGTTTCAACAGAACTTATTTGATAAGCAACTCTATTTTCACTGGTAATTTGTTTTTACATTTACATTTCTAACTAAACTTAAAACCCGGGTCAACAAACAGGCAATGTACTATGCTCTGAGCCTTTGACCCTCCAGTTGTCTCAGCTCTAGATCCATGGACTGACTACTGGAGATCCATGTCCACAGACAAGAGCATTAAATATATTCCCTTTGATGTGGCGATTATATTTGCATGGATGAGCACATACTGTGTGTTTACCAACAGCCACTGCATATACCCAGAATGCTTTGGGAAAGAGAAAGACCTGATACTACCAGGTGAATGACTCACAGTGACTTTGCAAATGAAAGGAAAATGTAGCCTGAGGGGCAAACGTGAGCTAAACAAGCAGCTGAAAACACACGTGTAAACAAAATACTCAAACGACCACTACACTCTCAGAAAAAAATTGTGCAAAAACACCTTTGGCTACAATAAAGGTTGTACCTATAGGTGCAGTAACAGCTTGTCACTGGGATAGTACACAATGAAAGGGACAACTTTGTACCCCTTATCTACCCCTAAATTACTTAGAATAGTAATATGTACCCTCACAGTGCTGCTATGAAACTTTTAGGAGAAATAAGGTACCAAGATGTCCCTTTGAGGAAACAAGTCACAAGCTGTTGTACCCCTCAAGGAACAATTTTGCAAAAAAAAAAAAATTAATTCTGACAGTGTACTAATAAAATGAAGGTCTTTGTGTTCACCTACTTGCTCAAACTCCTCAAGGTCGACTTCCCCGTCTCCGTTCAAGTCAAACATCTTGAAGGCGATTTCAAAGTTCCTCTGAGGAGCTGCAAAGGGACAAAACAGAGTTTGCAACCCAAAGATGTGACAGCATTTACTTTCACTAACACACAGATGCTATTTCTGCATTTCTTAACAGTTAAAAAAATATTACACAATGTGACAAAAATTGGTTTTACTTACATTTTTTATGGTTCTTCTGTAATTCTGTGGTGGTAATTATTATTGTAATATTAATATTTTACAAAGCATCAATATTTTGGTAAATATTTAGGTACATTTTAGAATTGTATCATTAATTATGAAACACTGGTTTAGTACAGATACAATTTTTTGTACTAATTGTGCATGTTTTTTAAAAGATATTTTGCTTTTGCAAGGATGGGAACATTCTAGAAATGTCTGCAACATTCTGGAATATTCTAGTGCTTTCTGGAACATTCCAGAACATTGTCATAAAAGACAAAAATCCTCCAGCATACACTTCTGAAGTTTTGGACGAAGCACTTTTGGTAACTGTTTATGTTAAACTGTTGTTAATGATACACAAAAAGTAATGTGATTTTCATATTCAGCATGTGAAATTTCAAAAAGAAATGTAAAAAAACAAAAACGTATTTCACTCTTATCAGTCATTTCAGTTAAAATTTTGAAAAAAAATTATACTCCCATCAAAAAAAAGATTCAGTTATATCAGAGGCCTAATAAAAGCTCTTTACTTCTATATAAGGGTAGTCTCGCGTAGCCAGACCTTCAGACCGATGGCAGAAGGTCTGGGAACCTTGGCCGCTTTGAATTGCCAAGGCCCACCCAAGAGGCCATATGACTGACAGGTAAAGCAACCAATCACGTTTCGTTTTGTGCTGTGTCATGTTTCGGGGCGTGGAAATGTCATCACAATAACAGACCGGTGTGTAAAACTCTCAGACATAATTTAAAGGTTCTAAGCCACAAACGTTGATCCTGTTTAGTTGATCCTGACAAGCGCTCGTCGCCACATTTGTAAACACGACGGCTTTCTTCTTTCGTGAGGGGGTTTGGTGTCACGGCATCTTTGTTTCCAGGCGGAACGGTAAAGAAATCCTGTATAATTTATAACCAATCCGATGGTGACTTCAAAACTTCGAAGTGTTTCCAGCTAAGTGTGCCGTATGCATCAGACGTTCAGCCAGCGGTCCATGATGTCTGAGGCTGAGACTAACGTAAGGGTGCTCCACCATCATGGTGGCAGCCGTGTTGAAACCACATGACCCAATACTGCTCACTTTTTCCTCATAACCCTATTATCATAAACTTCTAGTTGCGGATTAAACTACCAGGTGACAAAGCGCAAACATTTGCTTTTATGATGCTTCATCCACACCAGTAGGTGTCAGTATTAAGTCTAACAACACTGTCATAATAGCTAGCAAAACAATTTAAAAAAAAAAAAAGAAATACACGTTGGTGCCGATTGCAGTGCATCGACCTAAAACGCCATTGCGCTACGGGCGTCCCGAGTTCGAATCCGGCTCGAGGGCATTTCCCGATCACACACACCCCCCCCCCCCCCCCCCCCCCCCCCCTCTCTCTCTCCCACTTCATTTCATGTCTGCTCTACACTCTCGTATCATCCAGCCCTTTTCACCAAAACTAATCTTTAAAAATAAATAAAGGAAATACACAAAACACAATCAAAACACTTACTGGAAAGGACAGTTGTGAGGAAGATGTAGTCAGAGAAAGAGATGAGTCCACACTCCCCCAGTGTGTAGAAAATGCTGTCCTCGTCGGCAAACTTCTCTCTGTCCTGAGAGATCTTCTACAGGTGCCCACAGAGAAACAGAGGAGAGAGAGTCAGCAATGCTTCTCCTGAACACTAAATGGAGCATCTGAGTCCTGAGCTGAGCTCCACAGAGTCTGAACAGAGCAGCAGAGATAAGGGAACTAGCATGCTAACACTGACACAGCACAGTAGAATCATGCAAGTGATCCAGAGTCATACAAGACACAAGCAAAAATAAAACATCATGAAAAGGGTGTCAAAACAGACATTTCATAAGCGTCACTTATAGATCAGCACATGTTTGAAAACCAAGAGCTGCCTACCTATACAGCATTTTTGGACATCAAGCATGTTCAATCAATCAAATCAAGGTGGGAAAATCAAGTGGGTTGCTTACCTATAACAACATTTTTGAGCATCAAATGTGTGGCCATTTGGTCATAAATCAAGTGGGATTCTACCTAAACAGCGCTTTTGGTCATCATAGATGTTTAAATCAAGACAGTGACTACCTCAACAACATTTTTCACATGAGTCTTCAAATGCTCAAATGAAGTGTGGTTCCTACCTAAATGTCAGCATTTTCAGAATCACATGTGTGTTCAAATGTTTGAATCAAGTGAGCTGACTACCTTAACTGCAGTTCTTAACATATAGGTGCACACCTAAAGAGCATGCGATAAAGGTGCCTAATATGATGATCAAGAATGCTGTATAGGCAGCTTACTATGTTTTTGAGATATGTCCATATTGAACAACATAGTAAGTGCTACAATCACTGACTTCGCTTCACAAATCGCAAGATCACACTGTTTTTGACATTTCTGAAGTAAACTGGTTCACATTTTATGAGCATGACCGAAGGTGACTCCACACAGTGGTGTGAACACAGTTTTCTACCTGTTTTTGGCATAGAAAGACAGAAAGAATCAGAATTCCTCAAGTGTGGAAGTACACACACACACACACACACACACACACACACACACACATAGCATGCCAGAGCTCAGTTTCTGCCGATGTATCATGTTACCTCTGTCTGGGGTGGATCCCATCAGTGAGTAAAGGGGAAGAAAGAACGGATTAAAACAACCTGACCATTGAGTAGACAAGCAGGCCCACCACACACCATAAGTGTATAAAAACACACCATTGCAAACACCCAAATCCAGCCCTTTTCACGTCATGCTAACACACAAAAACACATTTATGCAGCATACTTCCCGCTGAACACACACTCCCTTTGTGACGACATGATACAAGCCGATAACACACGATACATGCCTCCATCTTCACTTTAGCATCAGTAGATCAAAATCACGAAATAAGATTTCCCACTGAAACTCTTCTTAGCAATACTAATTTCTGAACATCAGACTCAACATTCTGCAAATCAAATATTTTGGAATAATGAACCTTTAACCCAGGCAACTTCTGTTATATCTGTTATATCACGCTGCTCTTTCTCACCACAATAATACTATTTCAACTCAATTTATTGTTGAAACCACATGACCGACTAAATACTACTCACGTTATCTTAATATATAAATAGTAATTTTGACCAAACTATTTAAATAGTTTCCACTCATATCAGGAGAAGTTTCATATCAGTGGCCAAATAAAAGCTCTCATGGTAGCGCCATGCTGAAATCACATGACCAACCAAATAATAATCGCTGAATCTTCATAACTCCCCTGGTTTATTAACATGTAAAATCTAGCATAAGTGATTTGCTTTTCGGCAGTTTTCTCTGTGAATTTGGAGGGTCAAATGTGTGTGTACTGGGGACAAGGTGAATACAGGTTATTTTTTGTACTGCTCTGAAACTGCTCCAAGTGGACCAGAGCTGTAGTAGAAGCTGGCAAAAGCCAACTTGTGTGTGTGTGCGTATGTGTGTGTGTGTGTGTGAATGCTCTGGGCTTATTCTGCCCCTGCTGTCACCCAAGAGACACTCAGTCTTCTCCAATGTTAATAGTAGGGATGTCAAACGCACTGGCACTTTAGTACCAAAAACGTAACTATAATAAGTGTGGTCACTTTATTTTAAGGTGTCCTTGTTACACGTTACATGTACTTACTATTATAATAACAATAATTATGCACAATTACATTGACATGCTTTTATCCAAAGCGACTTACAAATGATGACAATAGAAGCAATCAAAACATGCACATACATATAACAAAAAGAAAACAAGTAGATAAAATAGAAACGAGAAAGCTAGTGTTAGAGGCCTTTTTTTAATTGCATGCATGTAACCTTAATCCTAACCCTAACCATATAGTAAGTACATGTAGTTGATTAATATTACTCAGTACTTAAATGTATAATTACACTGTAACAAGGACACCTTAAAATAAAGTGTAACCAAAAGTCTTTCTACAGCATCAGTAACACCAGGTACCAGTAACACTTACGGGAGTTAAACTATGTGATTGTAAGATTGTTTGTGTGTGAAGTTGTTTTGGTCGTTTGCTTTTATGTAAAGCACTGTGGGTAACCCTTGGGGTTCTTTTAGTAGTGCTATATAAATAAATAAAAGAAAAAAGAAAAGAAAAGAAGGTACCAACTCAATTCAGTATCCACAATCTGGATGTAAAATGACGAAATTTCATCATTTATTTAAATTCTGGTATCATAACAACACTAAGAAAGGGTGCTCAGCAGGATGTGTTCACACTATGCTAAACTCTGAGCATGGAGAACCAGGGAAGCATGTGAGGTGAACCTTCCCAGACAGTCTCTGCTGAGGAAAATGAAAAAGGATGTGGGTGGTGTGGCAAAAAAGAGAAAGAAAGAAAGAAAGAAAGAAAGAAAGAAAGAAAGAAAGCATTGAAAAGCTTTTAAGCAGGCAGCTCTATGTATTTAATGGCTGGAGGAGCTTCTATCAAGCTCCTCCAGCCAGAGAACCCAAAGACGCATTCAGAGCTCACACAGCTCTCATTGG
Organism: Barbus barbus; assembly: GCF_936440315.1. Lineage (NCBI taxonomy): Eukaryota > Metazoa > Chordata > Actinopteri > Cypriniformes > Cyprinidae > Barbus > Barbus barbus. Next base: position 5,909,781 of record NC_136746.1, on the reverse strand, counting down.
TGATCATATCAAACTGGGCATGAAAAGTTTTAGGCTGCTCCAAACTTGTTTTAAATTATTGGCATTAGTGTAAAAATGTGTAAAACTCTGGTCCCCTGGAGCCATTTTTATGATATTTCTAACCATATAAACTCTATCACTGCTAGAATACATTTGAAATTGTTGGCAGCTCAGTGTTTGATTTGATGAGCCCTCTAGTGTGTGCCATCACTGTAGATTTTGATGGTAAAAACTATCATTTCTATTGCCTTACCCTAAAGCAACCCCTCACACCAAATTTCAAAACACTTCATTCTGTATGATTCATAAGCATTTTTCCTCATGGGGACCAAGAAAATGTCCCCATGAGGAAAAAATGTACTGGTTTGCTTGTTAGGACACACACACACACACACGCACACACACACACACACAGGAATTCTCTACTGGTGAATTTTTTGCTCCACATTTCAAATAATTTAGTCTGTTTAGTCATATTTTGTTCTGAAACAAGCAGCACTTGCTGTTACTCTAATTACAGAAAAGTTGGTTAATGAAGGTTTTTTTTTTATTTCATCAATGATAACAAAGATGAGTTACTTTAAGATAATTAAACATTTTTACTGCACACTGCTAATGAAAATATGTCAAGAAAAAAAATAAGACATTAACAATGAAATAATGTTTGTAGATGATTCAGCTGACGCTGGCTACACTGACCCACTTGAGCTGAAAGAGCAGAACAGCTGTTTGTACCACTTTGCTAATTAGCTTACTAAAGCCCATCTTACATAATATTAATCAGCTACATCCTCAACATAAACGTACTATTACAAATTATATTTGCACCGACAACGAAGTGAAAAATGTGTGGCAGGACATTCTAAACCACATGTAATACTTCAGCAAACTCATTACAGTAAAAGTTATCACAAGGACAGTTGTCATACGTTTTTTTTTTTTATGTTGATAAATCTTTTATTTATTCAAGGCTAGACACGTTTTTGTAATTCCCCATATTATTATCAATTGCAAACTATTGTAGTAAAATATACAAATTTGATGCTCATGATGACTAAATTTTAAATCACAGACAAGTGACAATTAATTAATAAATTGCAATTATTCAGGAATCGATATAAAGCCCCACTTTCCAGTGAAACTTAAGGCCACACCAAAATGGCTACCATGAAAACACTCAATCTTACAAAATATAAGACAGCTTAAAATGCTTAAAAGAGGCACTATAGCATGATAAATGTTACAGTTCCTACTCAATATGCCTGCGATGCTTGCCCCGCTCCCAGCTTCTTCTGACTGGTCTGTCATTTAAATAAAAACCGAATGACTTCATGTAGCTCTGTAATTCCAAACTGCCCTCACTGTGAATACTTCTTTAGAGTGGATAAAGGCTTAGATGTCTCGGGTCTAAATCTGTGAGCTGCTGCAGAGGCAAAACTGGCAGGGCCAGACACTCCTCCATATTTAACTTTCATTTAAAAGGTTACAATCATTTGACTCCGACAGCCCGATTAATCTTGAGTGCCACTGTTTATGTGGAGAGGATAGGGAGAGCAAGCACTGACCAACTACTTTCTGTTCTGTGTCCAAGCGCTAGCAAGCAGGCCAATGGAAAGTCTGGACAGATCCGTCAGCGCAGTCCTGTTAGTACCTTAGGAGTTCTCCAAATGTTCTTGTTAGTTAAAATATGTTAAAAGTAGAGCTTTAGTAACATTTATAATTCCGCTTCTTGTTCTACAGCTTGTTTTTGTTCTTAGGTGGATGTCCATAGGACATGTTCTCGTTAGATGGACCACAGCAGAATTGACTGAGGCATATTAAGGCTTCAAGAAGTATCGAAGAACAAATTGCTTGTCATTTCGAACAAAATCTGGCCAAAGGTTTCCAGAAAAGTTCGGTCGGGCTTGTAAACAATCACGGGTCTGTGGCGATTGCATTATAGGTACATCAGTTATCCATCTCAGAAAAAAGGTACAAAAGCTGTCACTGGGACATGACCCGTTCAAAAGGTACACCTTGGTACCTTATTTATGCATATAAATACCTCAAGGTTACATATTAGAACCTAAAATGTAAATATTACTACCTGAAGTGTACATATCAGTACTTACATTTTACATGTTGTTAGTACTTTTTGAAAGTGTACCGCCCCAGTGACAGCTTTTGTACCTTTTTTTCTGAGAGTAGCCTAGCTGGAAATACCATTAGCTCTATTTTCAACAAACAAGCTGTTTTGAAAAAAAAGGTTTATGTAGGCCCATTTTTATTGTTGTTTTTTTTCTGTCTGGTTATTATGTTCAGCTTGCTTCATTCTTGTTCCCCTCTGATATTTGGCAAGAGCTGTGCAGCAGTTTGCCGTATGCAGGTAGCACTGGAAGTAAGATCGTTCTGTGTCTCTGTGGGACATTTGGAAACACTTCACAGGTGCTGGTTTCCCAAAGGAAGCTTTATGCTGCCAATCGCCTGAACTGAGATATGGCATCAACATCCCATATTGCTTTGTGTTAGGGCCAGGCATTGTATTGTGTGTGTAATGTCGGCTGTTCTGTGGCATTGTAATTTAACAAAGTTGTTATAATTTATCAGTGCTTCTGCTTCTTTAGTTCCAGAGCTCAGATAACAGAGAGATGGATGTGTTTGTGAAGTCTCAGATCTCACTCCAGATTCAGATCTGGATGAACCCACACTTCACAAACAATGCTGCAACGGCACTTTATCTTTAAAGCCCGGTACATACCAAGCCGACGTCGACGAACTAGCGGCGACGAAAGCAGACTGCGGGGTCGGCCGACGTCGTCAGCGTCTTGGTCCAAAGTTGTCCTGACACACCAAGCCAACGCTCCCGACGGCCAAGTAGGGTTTTTTCTCGCGCACTGATTCGGCAGCTGAACAGCCAATCAGAATGAATCAGATGGCCCGACTGACTGACGAGCTCCGACATGTTGAAAACAAGCCGACGAGGACCAACTTCAGCTGACGGCGCAGAACACACTGAGAAAACTTTGTCGGCCGACGAACAAAAACTGCCTGGCGGCCGACCGTCAGCTTAGGGTGTACCGGGCTTAAGAGTGTGTTGAAAAAAAAAAAAAAAAGGAAATAAAATAGGACCACAGAATAGCACCACACAAAGCTCAGTTTGGACACATCCACTACACTAATTCATACAGTCACTACAAGTGCCAAATAAACCCATACATACACTGAATTGAAAATATACAAATTAGAATACTGATCATTTAGACCCATTCCAGATTCAGGATGTAAACTGCACTATTACTTCAGTATCAAGTCAAATTTGATGCAAAAAAACTAACAAAAAAACATTATAGTCCAATGAACACAAAAGTAAAAGGGGAAAGAATCTGTCGAGTGTCGAGCTCCAAAAATTACAACAAAATACCCCAAAAGTAGTCCATATGACTCTTTGTAGCTTTGTAAGAGAAACTTTAAGACATTTAGGTTGAGGTTTCTTTTAAAGGTGCCATAGAATGCATTGATACAATATTTTAAGTTGTTCTCTGATATCTACATAGAAGGTATATGGTTTAAGTAAGGGTAAATATTCTCCAGAAACGGTTTTATATGTCCATTTACAACCCTAGGATATCTCCCTAGAATTAAATGGTCTGTTATTACCTTATTTGGAAGGGCCATGAATAATAATGTTGAGCTCTGCTCTGATTGGCTGTTTCACAGTGTGGCTCACGTCACTAGCTACAATTTGATACTGTTAAGTGCTTTGACACAATCTGTATTGTTAAAAGCGCTATATAAATAAAGGTTGACTTGTCAGTGGTGCTCAGGATGTGCAAATCATTCGCCATCGTCCTCAGTCAACTCTCCTTACTCTGTTTATGTGGTAAGTGAAATCTTACGTACTGTAATGTAACAGACTACCGCTAGCAAGGAGCTAACCATGTCCCTTTAGTGGCTCGCGTTATTTTATTAGAACATGTTATTTGCTTTCCATGCCTTTCTGAATACAGACACCAACCCATCCCTGCACTTCACATCCCCTGCACGGCCTGGAACATAACATTTATTTCCACGATCTGCCATTTTCGCTGTTGTCCTCACTTGTTTCTTCACAATAATGGCAGAACTTCTGATGGTTCAGCTGTGCAGGTTTGGCTGGTGGCTGGCATAGAACATAGGCGGGTTTGTGCAAATGTTGGGGGCGTAGCTATTAGTGATCCCAACTGTAACATCACAGTTGGTGTTATGTTCTAATTCACCTTTTGCATTCACAAGATTTACATAAGGAGGAGGAATCAATGGTGTTTGAGGCTCATGGTATGTCATTTCCATGTACAGAACTCTTATTATTCAACTAGGCCAAGGTAAATACAGTTTTCCATTCTATGGCACCTTCGTCACAGCAGATTTGTCGTCAATGACTCTACTCTTTCTTGCTTTTCTTGTAACCACATAATGTTTTTAATGTCACAGATCTGAGAGCTACGGTGAAGAAAAAGATTTAACTAAAATTTTGGTCTCATACAAACATAAGACTTTAAGAAGACTTGAAACATAACACACAAGTCATATGGACTACTTCTATGAGGATTTTGTTGTGCTATTTTGTCCTTTGTGGAGCTTCACAGCCTGTCATTATATGGAAAAGAGAAGTGTGAACATTCTTCAAAATTTCTTCTTTTGTGTCCCATAGGTTTGTAATGACGTTAAATGATTTAAATTTTTGGGTGTATTATCAACTTTAAATGTGACAAATGTAAACCAAATTCAGAGTGAAGTGTACATGTATTACTGTCTGATTCACACTTCTCCAAGGTTGTCCATTGAAAGCACCTGCTGAACCAAAAGGTCAAAACAAGGTCAGCCACGGGACATCAGTCTGGTTTCCATGGTGGCAGCCCTATCAGCATCCCACACATAGCAGGCTCCACCACCTACCATCCATCACATGATCACGGTGGCATCATAGTACACAGCGGAACCTACAGAGTTGGAGGGATTGTCCAAAACAACATAACCTTTGACCCAACGTTAGTCAACTCATGCTGTGTGCTTGGTGTTCATGCAGTATTAGGCCCAGTGAGCAGAAATTAAAGGAAGGGAGAATGTGTTCCTGGATCCAGGGCAAACTGTGCTGTCACCGAGCGCAGGCAGGGGGCGCTACATAACGCCAGCTCTACCCCATCCCACTAGCAGCCTGTCCTGCAGCCAGTCAGTCACAGGCATTCATGCACAGATCTAAAGCACAGGCACAGGCCGCCTCCATAAGAGAGACAGCAAAAGAGAGAGAGAGACAGAGACAGAGAGGAGGAACATTCGTCTTTTTGAGTTGCCAGAGATCAGATACTGGTCACATTTCATCCCAAAATCAAAAGTAAAAGAAATAACACAGACAAAACAAAATTGAGCCTATTTGAAGGACTATTAAGACATTTCAAATTGTGACATTTTTCATGACAATAAAGCACAATTTATCCTATAACTAATATATACACACACAGTATATATATATATATATTTTTTTACAAATAAAATTAAGAAATTCTTACACATAATATGTGAAATTTGGGGAGATTGTCATGGAAATGCTAAATCTAGAAAAAAATCTTAATGGTCATTAAAAAATGTATATATATTTATTTTGATTTTTGAGATGAAAAACAACCCTGACATGTTCTTTTCAGGTTTTGTGAGATCCACTTGATAACTCTTTCCTGTGAGACCAAAAATGTACTCAATAATAATAATAGAATGAGACAATTCAATTAGCCACTGAATTGATACTATTCAGATAAATGACAATAATGATCATTAGACCATCATTCCATACTTGTCTTGGGATGTAAACTACACTGGTTCTTTAGTAATTCAATATTAAATAATAATAATAATAAATACTACTCTGTCTATAGTACCAAATACAAACTCGATTCAATACCAGAGTGCTGTCACCACAGACTATATCGTTTTTTAAAGCTTGCTTTAGGTTAAAACTAGGATGGATTCAGGGTTGACTCTGTTCAAAAATTCTTTGAGAGTGTTTGCAGAGTGAGAAACGTCAAGTAGCACATTAAACAAAACATTTAAAAGTAAAAAGTCTTTTTTTTTTTACATGTGCAACATGGTGGACGCCATATTCAATTTCATATAGTTGAAAAGGAGGACGTGAAAGATTTATGATTTCTTCTATCTTATGTAACTTTCAAAACTTAAGTGTTTTATGGCGCTTTTGTCTACTAAAAGTTTCTCCAGCTGAACAGTTGCCATACTGGCAGAAAACAGTATTGAGCACACTGTACTTCCATCCCTCCGAGCCTCGCATCTATTCTCATCTAAAATCAAATATGGCGCTACCCTGACTAAGGCCTATGGCTCACTGCTCTGACACCCAGTGCTGCATTATTCATAAACATGAGCATTTGCACATGCATGCACATAACACGCACTCTTACTTTCTCTTTAAGGCACACAAAGAAGAGTCTCTACGCTCAATAATTCAGCAGGGAGAGATAACACCTGGCCTCCCTCAACACTATTCCATAACAGTACACTGCACATGTGCACGCGCTTAGACCTTGAGCGTGTGGGTAACACGGATGGGCGTCAGCAGAACGGACTGGCAGAATCTTCCAGCTCAATTCACATTAATTCAAAGTGCTTATCACTGCCTTGATGTCCTGGGAAGGTCTTGCACAAACTGGGGTGTGGTGCATACTGAGCGTATATGTGTGCACATATATGTTTTCCTGTCTAGATGGGTCTGAACATGCAGTATTTGTGTCTGGGATTTTCAAAAATCCATATTGGGGGCACTTTAAAGGTCAAATCTTGTCAATGTTAAAATAGCAATTTAATATGCAGATACTTTAAGTAAGTCATTGACTTTGTGTGTAAACACTGTTGCGGTTTCAAACTGTTTTGTTTGCTGGGGTGGTTTGACATAACTTCTGGCTCAACCAATGGCGTGAGTTTGGGCTGGAACTACCTGTTTGATCTAACAATGGCAGAAGACGGGAGTGGACTGAGAAAGCTGTTTAGAAACAGTCATTAGAAGTGTTTGCTAAGGAAAACATACTATTACTCCTGCTGGTTAGAGATTTTAAATGAAAGATATCTCTAATTGTGTTTTGTGAGGAGCATTCTGATTTATGGTTTTCACTTGGCTAAAGATTCTATAGACTTACAAATGAAGGAGGGGCCTGCGCCATATCTAGATCAGAATATCATAGAGACTTGGAAATGGGCTCTTTTGACTTCGGCTAGTAAGCGGCCACATAGCAACCAACCAGAATACTCACATATAGCAACATCCTGGTAACACCACTTACAGTTTCTTTAGACCATTTCTTTATTTTACAACTCTCTTTGGTGCATAAGAGCCACAGAAATGACACACAACTGCAAGTGTGTGCAAACGTGTCAAATATTTACTCTCACCAAGACCTTTTTTTTTTTTAAACTAGCTAGCTAAATAAAGATCATGTACAAGAAGTATGCCTTGTTACATATTTCATAATCAGGGTCAAATTGTCTCTACCAAAGAGAAAAAGGCAACTTTTAAAAAACAGCTATAGTTTAAAGAGCTGTTATACAACGCAAAGGAAAACTGATACATACACTCAAAAGTTTGGGGTCATTAAGATTTAAGAAATGTAAATGTAAAAATATTTTTGTGTACATTTATATTAAATAAATGCAGCCTTTGTGAGCAAAAGTGACTTCTTATGAGAGGAGTTCTTATCCAAATTAATGTTTTAAACATTTGAACAAAAATTCATTTTTCGCAAAAAAATAATACAACTTCATGGCAAGTAAGAAACATTTATGGCCATGAAATTTCACAATTCACTTGCCACTGATAGTTTTTTTTTGGACTCCGGACGTAACAGAAAACACCCCTGATGCTACAACTACCATCTGGCCATATGCCATCTGATCCAGCCTGATATTCTCTCCACTCTGCTCTTTTGGAAAACGCACTGTCAGTAACTTTACTCCTCCTTTGCTGTAGTCATACTATTCAAATCTCTCTTTTCTGCTGAGCTAAAGCTCTTCCGCTCATCTGACCCAGCCTGGCCGAGTTTTATTACCCATCCAGTGATTTTTAATGAAATCTAGAGGATTTTAATGCATTGTTTGGCCAGAGCTCCACATCTGGGAACTTATGTGGATTTCCTCTCTGACAACTCAAGGAGAAGAAGAAGGAGAGAGAGAGAGAGAGAGAGAGAAGGATTAAGAAGTCTAGTGAAATTTCCAGTAGAGCTGCCACAGAGGCTAAATGACGCATTCACACACACGCAGTCCCATGCACTTGGCACACGCCCCATACCTGCCAGAAGTCCTGCAGAGAGGGAGGGGTGCATAGAAAGGGGGAGGGGGGTCCATAGGGATGGATGGAGAAGTAAAAAGATGGCAGAGGAGAGAATGATGGGGTTTATTGGTTAGATGGACACAGAAAGAGCCGAAAGAGCACAAATTAATCACTGTCACCACAAAACAATTATATCCTCGAAAAAACTAAACAAAAAAAAAAAAAACGATGCAGGACATCTTGATGCCTAGAGGAACAATGAATTAATGTGTTAAAAGAGATTTAACATAGATATACAGTTACATGTTCATACAGATAATTACATATTATCAGTGTAGGGGAGCAATCAGCTACAAGTAGTGATGCTACTAAGGTTGGGAACCAAGAGTCATTTAATGCGAAAGACTGAAAAATCTTGTCTTGAACTCATAAGTTATGGTTTGAATTGGTCTAAATGACTCACTCACTAACTGAACTAGATGGAGAAAATCTTGCAAATGAACCTCAAGTTATGAACTACATCAACTTTAAATATAAACGATCTTTTATTGTGAATCTGAAGAAGAATTATGATTCCTGAAATTCCCATACGCTACTAACTTAATAGTGTGACAGTAGTTATGAAGCAAATGTTTTCCCAACAACTAGCGGCAAATTTCTCATATCAAGTTATACTCAGCAACTTTAAGGTGTGGTCACATTTACTTTAAATTAAATTCTACATTGATACTTTTGAGGGTGAAATCCAGTCATTTCAATAGGAATCCACGCATTGCGAATTTTGCGAGTCCAAAAGATCTCCCCATGCAGATTTCGTAATAGGTTCAAGTTGGTCAGACGGATTCCCCACGGTGACCAACAGAAAGCCTCTTGGTTTGAATGTGACTTCTGAGTGATTTGCCGCCAAAATTTCTGTGACCACACATTTACAAACTGCTAATAGTTTTCCCAAAAGCTTCTGTGCAACATTTAGGATTTTTATAAGTAAACAAATATATTTAACTGCAACCGTTTATCCAGCCCGATCTCACGGCAATTTGTACATATTTTACGAGGTGGCTAATTCGTACGACCTCACTTGTACAAATTCATACGATTTTTGCCAATTCGTATGAATTTGTACGAATTACCTACACCTAACCCTACCAGTCACTGGGGTTTAGAAAAATCATACTAAATCGTACGAGTGAGGTCGTACGAATTAGCCACCTCGTAAAATATGTACGAATAGCCGTGAGATAGCATTGGTTTATCACATTTTCGATTCAGTGATAATAGTTTTATTGTATTTTATGTAAATGCATTATGTATTCAAAGGGTTACTTCACCCAAAAATAAAGGACATTTTAAAATAATCCATGGGACACCAGTGGTTCAACCGTTATGTTATGAAGCTACGAGAATACTCTTTATGCGCAAAGAAAACAAAAATAATGACTTCACTCAGCAATTTCTTCTCTTCCATGTCAGTCTTTAACACTCTCTCACAAGAGTACACGATGCACACGTGTGATGCTGCTGACGCAGGAGCCGCCGTTCTGACGTAGAACCCGGATGGGCTGCGCCTTGTTTACAAGCAGAGGAAGATGCAAGCTGTACATCAAATTGTCTTTGTAAACACATCTGAAGATTTCAACAGAGAGGATGACTTTTTGCCCAGCCTTACTTATTTTGAACCAGAGTATACAGATTATGAACTAAGAGAGATGGACGTTCTACGTCAGAACGCCGGCTCCAGCGCATGCGTTGTTTAATCTCATGAACGTGTGGCGAAGAGAAGAAACTGTTGAATGAAGTCATTATTTTTGTTTTCTTTGCGCACAAAAAGTATTCTTTTAGCTTCATAACATTACGGTTGAACCACCGATGTCACAGGGACTATTTAACAACGTTCTTACTACCTTTCTGGACCTTGAGCATGCTAGAAAGATCTTAGATTTCATCCAAAATATCTTAATTTGTGTTCTGAAGATGAACAAAGGTCTTGCGGGTTCAGAACGACAAGAGGGTGAGTAATTAATGGCAGAAGTTTCATTTTTGGGTGAACTATCCCTTTAAAGTATGATTATGTATAGATAGACTGACTAGTAGTTTCATCTTGACAAACTAGTTTCAAAGTAGCTTCCCCAACACTAATGTCTTATTGTTGGAAAACATACATAGTGTTTGTAAAATGCCTGTGTGCATTAAAATGGGTTGAAGGGAACGCACACACTCTCTCTCTCTCTCTCACGCACACACACAACCCGTTTTAGCTGTGAAAGTCACACTTGCAAAGCACCAGCTGCGATGACCTGCAAGATACTGTTGATGGATGATGAACAAAAAGGTTAAAAGTGCTGGTGTGTTCACACGCTCACAGAAAGCAAAACAACTACACGAGTGTTTGTTAGCATAGTGCACCCATGCACTAACTTGCAAAAATAAGCTTCCTGGAATTTCATTACTCCACCCAGGATTTAGTGGCCATGGCGACACGAGGAAGTGTGGAAGACGACGACGACAGGGAGATGGATGCAGCAGTCCTGCCAGGAGGCCGTATGGAGCAAACCAGCCACGACATTTGACAGAAATATATATGAAGAAATAACAAGACATATTCCACATCTCTAAGGCCAACAACACCGAAGGGAACAAAATGAGAATAAAAAGAGACAGAGGGAAATGGAAAGAGGGCAAATATCACACAACGTGGAAATTGAATTTTGTCAGTAAATAGCACAAAAACAAAGGTAATAAATCTAAGACCTTATCTATTTATACAGGACTGAGGAACGAAAAGAAGGTTTTACCATGGTTTCCACCTAAATGCAATAGCTACCACAATTACTTTTACTACCACACAACTATAATCATGTGATCTCTTTCAGATGATATAAGCTTACATAGTCTTTTTCATATGAGAGCAGTAGCCACGGTACTGTATTAATGAAAACTAACTGGTACTTGGAAGATACATTCATCATAGTAAAATTTTAAAGTTTAAAACCTCCAAAGGCTCAACCAATGAGGTTGGCTTAGGGGCGGGACTATCTACAGTATTTGTACAACCCACAGCAGATAGGGGAGTGTTGGTGAAATCTGTTAAAAAACAGATATTATTTGTCTAATTCCATTTAAATAGCAGAAATTGCATGTTTCTTTTACAAGAAAAAAAATTGTTTCTTATTTATTGGATTTTGGAGTGAAATATGACTTCGACATGTTCTTGACAGGTTGCTGAGATTTACTCTAAAAATCACTGCACCCCTGAAAAACACAGAGCTGATCAAGCAACAATCATGCGTAGTTACAGTGCAACTGTGTGGCCTTACGTTATGCATCTTGCATGTACAGTGGATAGATAAAACCTTGTGTGATTAGACTTCAGTGAGAAACTGAAGAGTGATTTATCATCACCTGACCTGAGACTGATTCACCAACTCATTACTAGTAATGTGCAAACAAATACACCTAGTTAAATTGTGTGTGCGAACAGCACAAACAGTCATTAAGTGACCCAGCCCAGTCCAGAGATCAGCCTGTTAAAAGGTACACCTGTACTGTGACAGTCGCTCTCTGACCGGGTCATTTGACAAATGTTCCCTCTTAATGACTGTGGAGACAAGAGTCTGTTTCCTGTACAAGGAAAATGGGACAAAGTCCTGAAACCACACAAACAACCCAGTGAAAATCATCAACTGAGACTATGCATGATATTGGTGGACTAAAGCCATGGTCACACTAGACTTTTAAGCACCTGATATTTCTATGGATGCTGCACCTTCGTAATGTGACGACTGCGTCTTTTTTAAAAGCATAATTCAACAAACAGTATATTAAAAATATAATATGCAATCTACTCCACTTTCATACAACGCTGCAAAATTCACCCGAGGCCTGTTGCACAAAGGTTTTTACCCAGGTAAGTTTACGTATAGTTTGAGGAAATGTGGGTTGGTTTTGAAAATCTTGAGTTGACAGAGAATTTTTACAATCGAGCTTTGTGAGCCCGCTGAACCTGTTCTAATCCAGGTCAGATTTGTTTTGTTTCACACACTGAAACTTGGGTTTGTTCAGCTAGCTTCATGAATCATGCCAATGAGCTTGCGTTCATTGTCTCTTGCATTTACTTACTTATAAATGGAAGTCAACAGAACAAAAAGTGTAGGGTGACCAGCTCTTAAGCCAGGTTCAGCTCCAACTTTTATCAAACACACCTGAAACCAGATAATTGACTATAAATGCATTCTGATGTTCATTCATGTTTATTTTGTGCTTTTAAGTAAATATGAGAATATTATTGGTTCATGTGCCGCTTGAACTGAGGCGCTACAGCGATATGTCACAACACATTAAAGTGCCACAAAACAGTATATAATGTTTGAATTTCTTAACAAATGACAAAATTTGAAAGCTGAGACCATATTTCATACCTAAAGTAACCTACTCTGACTTGTCTGTCGGTATGTTGTCAGTGTCCTCTTTGCTCCGCAATGTATGTTTCACTCCGTGAGAACATGATGTGTTGTGTGAGAGCAGCATGGCTTGTCGGATATAGCAACAGTAACTAAGGAGGGCGGGTTTTTGCGAAGGGTCAATAATAATAATAATTACAGTGTAGCTTGAAAATCTATGGATTCCCCAACACTTACTATTGGAATAGACCAAAATGACTAAATATGTGCTATTCTGTTATTAGAGGACAAAACGAAACAGCGAGACCAAGTATTTGAGGCAAGGATAGACATGTTTAAAGGTAGACACAGCGGAGGTGTGTTTAAAGATTGTAACCTAGAGACATCAAGAACAAAGACATGCAAAATGAACCAAAAAGCGCAGATTGGAGGCAGATCAGACTTTTGTTAATTACAGAAAACACGCATGGCGATATAAATGACAACAAATGGCCCTGATGAGAATGTTTGTGTAACTTGTCATGCAAAACGTTTCAAGTGTGCAACAAGTTTTTTAGCCAGCACAAGAGTGAACATCTCAAAGTGTGCTCACGATTGAGCTGTGGATGAGTTTCTGTGGAGAGAGAGTGAAAGATTTTTATAAAGAGTGAATGAGAACAAACGTCTCCATCCTGCGTCATTCTGTCGAGCTGCACAATAGCAAAGTAACTATTCGGTTCCCACTCACTCGCCCACATATGCACACGCACACAGATCTCACTGCTTACCTTTCCATCATAGCGTTTCACCATAAACTGATCCAGACCAAGGTCTGTAAGAGAGAGAGAGAGACAGAGAGGAAGACAGTCAAACAGAGTGGCTCTGTTCCAAAACATGCACAAATATTGCATAAAATATACAACTTTATAAGACTACATTTTGGTACTAAATGATTTTATATACTACCAGTAGAGTTTGGAATAATTAAGATTTTGTAATGTAAGTCTCTTATGTTACCAAGACTGCATTTATTTGATCAAAAATACAGTAACTCCAGTCTTCAGTGTCACGTGATCCTTCTTTCTAATATGCTGATTTGGTGCTTAAGAAGCATTTCTTATTCTTAGCAAAGCTGAAAACAGTTGTGTTTTTTTCAGGATTGTTTGATGAACAGAAAGTTCAATAAACAATTTAAAAATAGAAACCTTTTGTAACATTAAAAATGCCTTTGTTTCACTTTTGATCAATTTAATGGGTCCTTGCTAAACAAAACAAAACAAAAAAATAACACAAAAAGGTGTGTGTGTGTATGTATATATGTATGTATATAGGTATATATGTATGTATATATGTATATAGGTATATATGTATGTATGTAGGTATATATGTATGTATGTATATATGTATGTATGTATATATGTATATAGGTATATATGTATGTATGTATATATGTATATATGTATGTATGTATATAGGTATATATGTATGTATGTATATATGTATATAGGTATATATGTATATATGTATATAGGTATATATGTATGTATGTATATATGTATATAGGTATATATGTATGTATGTATATAGGTATACATGTATGTATGTATATATGTATATAGGTATATATGTATGTATGTATATATGTATATAGGTATATTTGTATGTATGTATATATGTATATAGGTATGTATGTATATATGTATATAGGTATATATGTATGTATATATGTATATATGTATATAGGTATGTATGTATGTATGTATATAGGTATATATGTATGTATGTATATATGTATATAGGTATATATGTATGTATGTATATATCTATGTATGTATATATGTATATAGGTATATATGTATGTATGTATATATGTATATATGTATATAGGTATATAGGTATATATTTATGTATGTATGTATATATGTATATAGGTATATATGCTTTGATCACAGCAATAAATTACTTTTTAAAATATTTTAAAATAGAAAACAGCTATTTTAAGTTGTAATAATATTACTGTATTTTTGATCAAATAAATTAATCCTTTGTGAGTACAAAAGTTTTCTTTCCAAAAAAATTACAAAATTAATTTGAATTATCCCACACTTTTGATCAGTCGTGTATTTATATTTGACATTTTATCTACCATCTTGGATAATTATTTCCCCCCTAATTTTGTCTCAATACATTGCTTTCTCTACAAAAGATACATGCAATGATGCTTTAGAATGTGGTCAAAATGCAGGATCATGCTCTCTACGTTTTGGAATGGCTTTCTCTGTGGTAAAGTGCCTATGAGGACTTTCTGACTAAATAGGCAACTCACTATATTTTGAAGAGAGCTTTTATCACACATAAACAAGCCTATTTATAAACGCATCTTTGAATCCCTGTAGTCATTTACATTTATAGATGTCACTACAGGAACTGAACGATTACTGATGTGTTTGAGTGATTAATACAAGCTATTAAGGCTCATTTCCATGTTCCAGAAGTTCCAAATAAATGTCAGAGTCGCTCAGCATCGAATCATTTCTCCATTAAACTTGTTCTGAATGCAGTACAGGGCTGAACTGAGCTGAACAGGACAGAAGTCTCTAATGCTCAACCAGGATGCATTCATTTGATCAATAATACAGTATAAACAGCAATACTATGAAATATTATTACAACTGAAAAGAAAAAAAAAATTCTATTTGAATATATTTGAAAATGTAAATTTATTCCTGTGATCAAATCTGAATTTTCAGCATCATTACTCCAGTATTCAGTGTCACATGATCCTTCAGAAATTATTCTAATATTTTGTGCTCAAGAAAAGTTTTTTTTTGTGTTAAACCTGCTTGGTATTTTTCAAGATTACTTGCATATACTTACATATACATATACATGCATACATACATCAGATATTTCTTATGAATAATCATATCTATTAAATTCCAAATAAAATTAATAATAATAAAATACTATTATTTACATATATATACACATGTATATATACACATACACATACATACACACACACACACACACACACACACACACACACACACATATATATATAAATATATAACAGTGCCCTCCGTAAGTATTGGAACAGTAAAGACAAAATTGCTATATATACACATATATATAGGGCCAGTTTTACTAAAAAAGAGCAAATTGGTGCGTGATGGGCGTGGAAATTTCTATGGGTGATTTACTAACAAGGCGCAAATTAAGGAAAACAGACGCCAACATCTTTTACATATCGACCAACACAATATACCAAGCGCAGCGCAAATTAGAGCAGTTGCAAATAAAGAATAAAGAAATAAAGAAGCCATAGCACATTGAAAAGATGCCGGAGGCCAAAAAATGCTAGAAGTTTCAAGAAGTTTTGATAGACATGATATTGCGTGATTCCTAGTTGAGGGTTCCAAGTCGTCTTTTATTTCCTGAAGCAAATTAAAATTAACATGGCTTGGCAAACGTTATTTTCGTGTTCTTGCATTCCAAATAAATTACGTGTGGGAAAAAATCCTCTCCCTTCTACCATGCGCTCTCTGTTCTCTGCGTTGCCTCCTCCTGGCAACTATAATTGCAGCCATTTCAAGCGCAAAATAGTTTAAGACATGCTTTTTTGGGGCATTAAATAATGGTGCAAATACCACTAATTTGATGAACGCAAACGTTAGTAAAACCCATTGTGTGAATCATTTTAATACTCTCCTCCCAAAAATTTTGCATCTGTAAGGGAAACTCCAAGAAATGCATATTCAATAAGGTCAGGCACAAAAATAACTGTGTCCATGCCTTTTCAGCACTAATTATTCACTGCGCGTCTTTAGTAAATCCTGACAGTAATATTTTAACGCCAAAAGACAGTTTTCACTGGTGCAAGCTGTTAGTAAAACTGGCCCATATTGTTAAAACTGCTTAGTATTTTTCAAGATTACTTGATTAATAGAAACTTCGAGAGAACAATATATATATATATATATATATATATATATATACATATACATACACACACACACATACACACAGTTGTGGTCAGAATTATTGGCATCCTTGGTAAATATGATCAAATGCGGCTATGAAAATTTATCTGCATTGTTAATCTTTTTGATCTATTAGGTACTTTCATTGGATAATAAGAATTTAAAATTGGGGGAAATATCATTATGAAATAAATGTTTTTCTCTAATACACATTGGCCACAATTAATGGCACCCTTTTATTCAATACTTCTTGAAACTTCCATTTGCCAGTTTAACAGCTCTTAATTTTCTCCTATAATGCTTTATGGTTAGAGAACACCCGAGAGACCATTCCTTCATCCAGAATCACTCCAGACCCTTTAGATTCACAGATCCATGCTGGTGCTTCTTCTTTTCAGTTCACCTCACTCATTTTCTACAGGGTTCAGGTCAGAGGACTGGAATGGTCATAGCAGAAGCTTGGTTTTGTGCCCAGTGACCCATTTTTGTGTTGTTTTTGAGGTTTGTGTTTGGATTATTGTACGGTTGGAAGATCCAAACATGGCCCATTATAAGATTTCTAAGTGAAAATCAACAAGTGAGTCAGTCACTTGTTGATTTTTTATCTGCTAGTATTTGATAGAATCCATGATGCCATGTGTCGAAACAAGATGTCCAGGACCTCCAGCAGAAATATAGGCCCACAACATTAAAAATACAGCAGTATATTTCATTGTACACACAGGGTACTTTTTTATGCCTGTGTGCACCAAACCCATCTTGAGTGTTTGCTGCTAAAAAGCTCATTTTTTTAGTTTCATCTGACCATAGAAGCCAGTGCCATTTGAAGTTCCAGTCGTGTCTGATAACTGAATATGCTGGCGTTTGTTTTTGGATGAGTGAGGATCATTTTTCTTGAAACCCTCCCGAACAACATGTGGTGATGTAGGGGCTGTTTGACAATTTTTTTTAAGGTTTTCTGACCCCGAGACTCAACTATTTCCTGCAATTCTCCAGCTGTGGTCCTTGGAGAGTCTTTAGCCACTCAAACTCTCCTTCTCACTGTTCATTAGGACGATATAGACACATGTCCTCTTCCAGGCAGTTTTGTAACATTTTCTGTTGAGTGGAAATTCTTAATTATTGCCCTGATGGTGGAAATGAGAATTTTCACTGCTCTAGCTCTTTTCTTAAAGCCACTTCACTAATTTGCGAAGCTCAATTATCTTTTGCTGCACATCAGAAATATATTCTTTGGTTTTTCTCATTGTGATGGATGATTAAGGGAATTTGGACTTTGTTTTCCCTCCTATTTATATTTCTGTGAAACAGGAAGCCATGGCTGGATAATTCCATGTTCATAATCACCCTGGAGTACTCAAAGTTGTGAATATGAATGGGAATATACTTCAGAGATATTTTACTCATAAGAATTTCTGGGGGTACCAATAATTGTGTCCAACGGGTATTGGAAAAAAAAAAAAAAAAACATTTCATAATGAGATTTTCCCCCATTTTCAATTGTTTTAGTTCAATGAAAGGTTAGATTTTTGTGTTTTTTTTTTTTTAAAATAAAAGATCCAAAGGATTAATAATGCTGGTTTATTTTCAGAGCCTTCTTTGGTCATATCTACCAAGGGTGCCAATAATTTTGACCACGGCTGTACATACATACATAAGATATTTATTATTTATTTATTTAGTCATTTAGCAGACGCTTTTATCCAAAGCGACTTACAAATGAGGACATAAGAAGCAATCAAAACCAACAAGAGCGACAACGTGCAAGTGCTATTACAAGTCTCAGTTAGCCTAACGCAGTACAGATAAATATTATTATTATTATTTTTTATTTTTATTTTTTATAAAAAGACATAGATAAAATAAAATTAGAACAGAGAGTGCTAGAGTTAGAGGGTCAAGTAAAGATGGAACAGATGAGTTTTTAGCCGTTTCTTGAAGATGGGTAAGGATTCGGCTGCTCGGATTGAATTGCAAGAAATGTCTGTTAGACACGCTGAGATGCGAGCAGCTATCGTCGGATCATCAGGATGGAATGAGAGGTAGAGTTGAGTGTCATCAGCATAGCAGTGATATGAAAAGCCATGTTTCTGAATGACAGAACCTAGTGATGCCATGTAGACAGAAAAGAGAATTGGTCCAAGAACTGAGCCCTGAGGCACCCCAGTAGTTAGATGTTGCGACTTGGATACCTCACCTCTCCAAGATACTTTGAAGGACCTATCAGAGAGGTAAGACTCAAACCACTGGAGTGCGGTTCCTGAGATGCCCTTTCTCAATAGGGTTGACAAGAGGATCTGATGGTTGAACGTATCAAAAGCAGCAGATAGATCCAGCAAGATAAGTAATGAAGATTTGGAAGCCGCTTTTGCAAGTCTTAGGGCTTCAACAACAGAAAGCAAGGCAGTTTCGGTCGAATGTCCACTTCTGAAGCCAGATTGGTTACTTTCCAGGAGGTTGATCTGTGTGAGAAAGACAGAGACTTGGTTGAACACAACTCGTTCAAGTGTTTTTGCAATGAAAGGAAGAAGGGAAACCGGTCTATAGTTCCCTAAAAGAGTTGGGTTAAGAGTGGGTTTTTTAAGAAGTGGAGTTATACGAGCCTGTTTAAATGCTGAGGGAAAAATTTCCAGTGTGAAGGGATGTATTAACGATGTGAGTGACTGCAGGTACAACTGCAGGAGAAATGGCTTGAAGGAGATGAGATGGAATAGGATCAAGCGGACAGGTAGTAGGATGACTGGAAAGGATGAGTTTAGAGACCTCTACCTCAGAGAGTGGAGAGAAGGATGTGAACGAGTGTATTTTTGCTGGTAAGATATGCTTGATAGATTGTGGTGTGGAAAATTGTGCAGTGAGGTTTGTAATTTTATTAATGAAGAATGTGGCAAAGTCGTCAGCTGTTAGAGATGATGAAGGAGGAGGAGGAGGAGGACAAAGGAGGGAGGAAAATGTTTTAAAGAGCATGTTAGAGTTAGGCGAATTGTTAATTTTGTCATGATAGTATGTCCTTTTAGCAGTGGAAACATTAGCAGAGAAGTCAGAGAGGAGTGATCGATATAAATTAAGGTCAGAAGGACTTCGTGATTTGCGCCATACCCTTTCTGCGGCCCTGAGTTTAGAATGATGTTCGCGGAGAACATCAGATAGCCAAGGGGCAGAAGGGGTGGTACGGGCAGGTTTGGAAAATAAGGGGCAGAAAGTATTTAAACAAGACGTCAGAGTGGAACAGAAAGTATCAGTAGCACTGTTAGCATCAAGAGAGGATAACTGTTTAGGGGGAGGAAGTGAAGATGAAACCATAGCAGATAGCCGGTAGGGTGAGAGTGAACGCAAGTTACATCGAAAGTGACATGTGGAGGGGTATGTGATGTGTCAGGAATCATGTTGAGGTTAAGAGTGAGGAGGAAGTGATCCGAGGTGTGTAGTGGAGTAACCAGCACATGATCAGTGGAGCAGTGTCGTGTGTAAATAAGGTCCAGTTGGTTGCCTGATTTGTGAGTAGCCGTAGTTAGCAATCTCTTGAGATCAAAAGACGCAAGCAGAGTGTGGAAGTCTGCAGCCTGAGGTTTATCTAGGTGGATGTTGAAGTCTCCAATTAAGACAAAGGGAGTACCATCCTCAGAAAAGGTTGAGAGCAATAAATCTAATTCATCCACAAAGTTACCTAGTAATCCTGGAGGACGATAAACAACTAAAAAATTGATTTTTAGAGGGTAGGTAATAGTAACCGAATGTGATTCAAAAGAGCTGTTGATACTCAGAGATGTTAAAGGAGTAAATTTCCAATTATAAGAGATGAGCAGACCAGTACCTCCACCTCTTCCAGTCAAACGGGGGTGTGGGAAAAAGAGAAATTATTGGAGAGTGCTGCAGGTGTAACATTGTCTTCTGGTTTGATCCAGGTCTCTGTCAGGGCCATGAGGTTTAAAATTGAATGACTAGTAATGGAAGTAATGAAATCAGCTTTGTTGACAGCAGACTGACAATTCCAAAGACCAATAGAAAAAGAAAGTAATGTATTAGCAGACATAGGCAAAGTGCGCAGGTTGATAGGATTGCGCCGTCTACAGTGTGTGATGCGTGGCTTGCGAGTGGTAGTGATAGTATTGATCTGGAAACACATAGTATGAATAGGTTATAAAAACTAAAACAGAAGTGAAACAAGTAGTAGGAATAATATAGGATAATTAAAAGTCGATACTTATGTCCTCTGCCGGTGTCCCTGTCCGGTGGAGTCGTACGGTAGAGTCGATGGTCTTTACACTAGGAGGGCTTTACACGAGGGCTGCCGCGACCGCTGCCGCGGTATAATAACCTATTTTATACCCCTTCTAACAAATCACTATTACAATTCAGCTGAACCCACTTTCCTGTTTATCACTAAAAATGGCCAAGCAAGTGCACACACTGACAAGATACGCGATACAGTATGAGACCAAACGCGATTAATAATAATCACAAGATGAAATGCCTTTTATTTGTCTTTTATAAGCATTAAAATAGCTGGATTATTATCGGAAGTTGCATCCTCTTTACATAAAACATCTGAGTGACAGGCGAGGTGACGACAGAGATTACGATTGAGAAGTTGGGCCTAACTCCTGTTTGAAGCCCAGACAGCCTTTGAGCTGATCATATCTCTAATTCTGCTGCTGAAATAGGATGAATTATGGAACAGCTTTCCTCGCAGCAAGATGAATAATGAATTTTGTTTACTTCCTCACTCTCCTTTCTTTACAACCACTCTTCTCTCCTTAAAGAAAAGCCTGACTCTTTAAACTAACTTAAATGACATCACAAACCGCTTCAGCACACCGTGAGTCTCCTTACATCCCACCCATAAGTAAGAAACACACTTTACAGCAAGGAATGACTTTTTCTGAATGACAGTACAGCGTGCTGCTTGTGCGAGTACATCACACACCAGACGAAAGCCAGCTAACAGATTCTCGACACAAACACTCTTTAATCAAACAGTCAGCGTTTCTCCATGAAGCACAGCCGCTCTGGATGTTAGATGATCTCCACTATGAATGCATCAAACCCTCATAACATAAATGACAAAAGGGCTCAGCAAAAACTGTGAATTCATCTTAATGGGTGCCACATATGATTCAAGAGCTTTTCCAGCAAACAGTTTTTTTTTTTTTTTTTGCTATGTTTACATAGAGGAACTGCGTTTGGCCCATCAGGATAACAAAACAAAAAAAAAGACTAACACTGTCCAAACCCAACAAGGCACTAAACTCTACTAAAGCTGGCAAAATTGTTCTTTGTACACTGTTAGACATTACTGTAATTTCTGCAGTTATTTACTGTATATTACCCAGTATAATACTGCAACTTATCTTTACAGTAAATAACTGTAATACCCTTTGCATCATGGGAATTTTCTGTGACGTCAGGTAAAAATATATGTACGTTTGTCTGTGTCAGATTTTTGAACAACAGTTTAACCTAATGTTAGTAACATTTACCGGTCAACATGGCACAACAACCTTTACTGTGTTAAACTGCGCTATAGTTTCAAATGACTTTTGTCAGCTTATTGAATTAAGTTACCGAATTAAAATTATTTCAACGCTTATCTTATATTAACATTGGGTTAACTAATGTAAAATTTTGTTTATTAAATCGTTAGCCAAGTTAAACAAGTTTTATGGCTAGCTGCCTTTCTAGTTTTAGAATTAGTTTATAGTTTTTAATGGAATTTAAGATTTACTGCATTTTTTTGTATTTGTGTTTTAAAGGCAACTGCAATGAAGCATCAAGAAAGACATGAGCATGCCAGTCACCCTGAGACTGATAATTCATGGTAAGAGAACAACTATGGTTTTGAGAGGTTTGAGTATTCTATATGGGGTTTGCCTTTTAAAAGTGTGTCTTTTTTGCTCCTTGTTTTTCAGAGAAGACATTTCTGTCACTAACAAAGTGGATGGTGAGCAAAGGTGGTGGCCACGTTTTGGAGCAGCACATGGGTTTTGCAGATGTCTATGTATTCTTTGGCTGTTTGTCTTTTTTCCCCATTTTGTTTCTGTTGCCTAAAGATTCTTTGTAGAGTAAAAATAAAATGAATTCTATTAAAAAAAATAATCAAATCTAATGAAATCTATATTAAAATGAATTAATTACAGTAGTATACTGATGAATTAGATTTTTTTACAGTTTGCTACTGTAAATCTTAATTACAGTAACTGTTGCCAGGAAGTTACTGTAAAAACGCTTTGAAATGTCTAACAGTGTAATTACAGTTACAGGACATTTGACTGGGAAGAGAATGGATGAATGGTCGTTCAAGCATTACGTACTAATTTGCGCCGTCTTCCACTCTATTTCTGCTATACGCATAACGCTCCACATTCGCATACACCCACATACACACTCACACAGTCCTGGTGCTCACTGTCTTCCATTCTGAGAGAATGGGAATTGTAAAGAGAATCTCGACTGCTTAGGCACTGCTGTAGAGCATGGTGCTTGCAACGCCAAGGTCGTGGGTTTGATTCAAGGAATGCTTGAACTGAAAAGATGTACAGTTTAGATGCAATACTTAGATGCAATACTTAACTTAATAAGTTGCTTACACCAAATAAAGCACACCAAAGGTGTGTACATTACCAACAAAAAATATATATATGGTGATATATATTGTGACTGGGATAAATTACTTATAAAGATTGCGGGCAAAATTTTGATTGCACCGCCCACCAGAGGGTAGAGCATTGCTTACAGTAAAAGAAAAAGAGATTAGGCGTGGAACAGAAAGAGAGCAGGAGAGAGAGATTAAAAGCTGTGGAGGTGTGTCGGGGCCTCAGAGGACTGCTGACGGGGACTGTATGGACACAAAGCTGGTCAATTCCATCATTTACACTCCAACAAAAAGAGATAACACACCCTATTAAAAAGGAAGTTACAGCCAGTTCTACTGCTTCCAAGTGAACACTGAATACTTTCATTTAGTGATTGCGGTAAAATTTGTCCTTAAAGTGCAAAATTAAGTGTGCATTTTTTTACATTCACTTTGCTTTAATAGTGGCCATTTTTCTTTGCATGGTCTTACTGACAGCCCTGCTATTAAAGCACATCTGAATGTTCTGCATTATGGAAGAGCATGAGCTATCAGATACGTGGCGCAGAGGGAAGCTTCCTCTGGCTTGCAGGGATCCAAACTCAAGTCTGCTCTGGGCTACTGTACAGTAAACAAAAGCCAAAAATATATATTTTATAACAAATGTGCATCAAATACATAGAATGAAGAAGATTTGAGAGCTGCAGTGTAGAGGATGATTTTCTGTGGGTGACAAATAAGTGTCCTAGTCAAATCACTATGATTTTTGCAAATATTCTGCAAAACAAATATTGTCATGCCGAATAAGGCATTAATATGTGCTTTATAAGTACTGATAAATGGCCAATATGCTAGTAATATGCATTCTAATGAGAAACTAGCTAATAGTGAAAACTGGTCTGTAAACTAAAGCATTACCAATTTTAACCAATATATTTTAACACAAATTATGTGTTTATACCATAAATAATAAATTAATAAATATAACTGCATTTTATTTGTTATTTATTTGTTTTTGCGAAGTATTTTTTCCTAAAAATTCATAAAGTATTTTTAGGAAATATATAAATAATTATACCAACTTTACGATTTCATGCATTTGACGAGGCTTTTTTTCAACATTATGATATGAGGATAGTTGTACCACTCTGTAATTCTGTGATTTCGAACTTGCCTCCAAAAAAACATCAATATTTCAGTATTGTAATTCAGAAATTAAAAACATGTTCATCACAGATACACTGAAAAAACTTTATGATAAGTGGTCGCAAACTATTTATTTTAGCTACATTTAATATATGTTGAAAGCTAGTCAACTAAATTTGTTTATTTAAATGTAGCTAAAATAAATGGACTCCAATTGAGTAAATTTAATGAATCATTTTTTTCAGTGTACAGTGTATTCAAGTCATTATGTATGAATTACATTTAACTAATTAATTCAGACAAAATGAGCAAGTCACTGATCTGAGTAATGACTTTCATTCTGCCGTTAATCATTCATTTTTGATCCACAGAAAAAAAAAAAAAAATACCAGCATGCAGGTTTGGAACATGAGGTTGCGTAAATGATGAGAGAATTTTCATTTTTGGATGAACCCTAAATCAGACGGCAGCCATTTGTTAACAGGAAAGCTGTTCCAGGACCAACAAAGCGGGTTGTAGCAGGAACATAGCCAACTATAAATCAGATTAAGACAAAAATGTGTGATCTCATAACAGTGCATCATCCAATTTACTCAAATTTACTGTCCAAAATGACAAATGTATGATGCAGACTGGTCTGAAAATGCTGAACTGAAAGTGTAGAGTCCCCCACACATGCAAATACACACATTTGCAGCCATCAGCACTTCTATCAGTTATTCATGGCCAGTGATCAAATCTCTTGCATCAGCTCTGCCGCTGGGTGAGAGTGGCTGAGTCTTTCATTCTACCGTGGTAATAAATTTACCAAGAAATTTCGCCCTCTTACACACACTCGCCAAGTTTGGCTTCACTGTGGCATCCCTTCTTTTAAAAGCCTCTGCTCAGTTTGCCATCGCTTTACACGCAACAGCGGTTTTCCTGGCTCAGCTGTCATGGACTCCGGTCTCATGTGAGAGTGGAATGGAGAACAGGACCTAAGACGACCCAGGAGGAAGGTATTGTGCAAAATTCAAGCCTCCATCAAAATGCAAACGCCAAGATGCACCCGTTTGCCTCCGATAATGTAAAGAATGTAAAAAGTCATATGAAGAGAATATAATGAAATTGTTAAATATAAACGCATTTAATTTGCCGGCCATCTTGGTAATGCCCAAGGGTACACTCTAAAAAAAAATGCTGGGTTAAACACAACCCAGCGCTGGGTAAAATATGGATGAACCCAGCGATTGGGTTACTGCCCAGAAGTTTGGGTTAAAGATTTAACGCAATTGTTGGTTGAAAACAACCCAGCATGTGTTCTGTTCAATATTTACCCAGCACTGGGTTGTATTTAACCCAGCATTTTTTAGAGTGTACTCGCCCTCAAGACCTTCATTCATCTTCAGAACACAAATGAAGATAATTTTGATGAAATCTGAGAGCTCTCAGACCCTCCATAGACAGCAAGGGTACCACCACAGTCAAAGTCCTGAAACGTAGTAAGGCCATCTGTAAAATAATCTTCTCTAAATAAAATTCTTCTCCTCCTCCTTACCAATGTCCTTACTGCCTTTGTGTAAATATTGTTATATTGTCATATGTAGCTTCTTAAACTCAGATTAGGCTAAAATACTGGCTTTTTTCAGGTTGGTCTAGATAATGTGCATGCATGTCTCTTTTAACTGAAAGGTGGGACTTTCCTTTAGAGCACTTCCACTTGGATCTGTGAAAATACACAGAATAATAATAATAATACCTTTTATTTAAAGGTGCCTTTCAAGACACTCAAGGACAGTAAAATACAAAACATGAAACACAAGCATTATAACATTTAACACATTAAACAAGCAAATCATTAAAAGCTATTCTAAACAAATAAATTTGTATCTGAACTTTAAAATGGGAAATTGAGTCCAGCTGGCGAATGTGCAATTCATGCAGTTCTATTGCTGGGTAATTATACTGTAAATAAAATGCAGGCATCAAGGAGCCGCTATTAATATGCTGGGCATTGAAACTTTTTTCAAATGCACGATCGCATTTTACTTCACTTTCGAGATTCGCGATTGCATGTACTCCGTTTATACTATGGAGTGGCAGTACTTACCACACATTTTGCAAGATCAGATGCTTGTAAGTGGTGCTCGGGATGTGTAATTCATTCGCCATCATCCGCAGTCATCTCTCCAAATATGGTAAGTAAAGTCTTATGTACTGTAACAGGCTACAGCTAGCAACGAGCTAACCATGTCCCTGTAGTGGCTTGCGTTATTTTATTAGAACTAGGGCTGTCAAAGTTAACACTTTAACGTATGCGATTAATCAAAAAAGTTTAACCGTCAATATTTTTTTAACGCAAATGAATCGTTTGATAAGGTTTGACCCCAACTTGCCGTCATCGCAGCACAGAAGGTAATCATTGCCTTTGTCCCAATGTGCACACTATCCATCCTAAATTCCATGTGATATTAGTAATTTTCAATACTATTTAGGGCAGATAGGGTATATAGTATACATTGGGACGCAGGGATTGTGTGATTACATTTATTCATTTACATTTACATTTATTAATTTAGCTGACGCTTTTATCCAAAGCGACTTACAATTGCTATATATGTCAGAGGTCGCACGCCTCTGAAGCAACTAGGGGTTAAGTGTCTTGGTCAGGGACACATTAGTGTCTCACAGTGGATTCGAACCCGGGTCTCTCACACCAAAGGCATGTGTCTTATCCACTGCGCCATCACCACCCACAGGTGCCGGGCTAAACAAAAGTGAAGCGAACGCAGAGAGAGAAAGCGAGCGTGTCCGAGAGAGAGAGAGAGAGAGAGCGAGAGATATGTATACTCATATGTGATGAGGGTACAGCGAACCAGTGTTGTCAGGGTCACGGTTTTCCCGCACAATTGGGCTATTTTGAAAATACAGTCGCGGGAAAAATTACAGAGCCGTGGGTTGCGTTTTTTGGGCTACTTTTATAATGTACCGCGGCCGCCCAAAGTGTATGTGTATGTGTACACATGTGATCACAAAAGGAAGCTATTACAAACACTCGATGGTGGTTTAAAGTGAGTTCTGATTTAAAGTGCACTAGCAATCTCATAAATTGTTTTATCTAGCATGATGCTAATGTTAGCTCTAATGCACCTGCAGAACAGGTCCAATTCTTCTTCATAATGCATAATGCATACTTCGTGTAAGGTTGCAAGAAAATGTTTTGTTGTATTTATTTAGAAATACTTTTGATAATAGTTGGGCAAATGTGTACTGGGATTGAAGCGATGTGGCTTGGTAAACGTTTTATTGCCAGTATAAAGGCTGATAATGGCTGAATTAAAACTAGAGCTTGTTCATGAGGCATAGGCAGATCAGCGAAGAGAAGGGCATAACAATTGTGGAACGTACACCTGGTTTGGCAGATGAGCATGACCCTGTCAGCTGGTAGATCTGGGTCAACATTGTGACAATGGTTTGAATTTCACACTACAGCGCCACCTGTCTGTGGAGTAGATTTCAGTTTTCTTCACTGCTGTGTTAGGATCACGGCAGGTCAAAAACCCATGAAGTATTGAAATCCCATATTCTTCAGCCCTCAGAGGAATGTTACAGACTTGGATTAGAGCAGAGGAAATGAGTGAGGAAGTCACGCCGCTCCAAAGCCAGTGGCTACCACTGTATTTATGAGTGTGTCAAGCCTAGAGCTATTTACAGATACAGAAGGAAACTCAGCACGAAGAGACATGACTGATGTGTGATATTTGTATACGAGCAAGATAGGGTTGTGCACCGTTCAGAATTGAACTGAATGCCTTTCAAACTCCTGAATTTTAATTTAAAACAATGCAGTGAGCAGTTTGTAGAATTTGAATAAGTAGAATCAAACCAAAATTAAATTGTACATATTTTTGACTGCTGCAAGTTGGCTGTCTTATTTTTGAACAGTACTGAATCTGAGAAAATATTTATAACAGTAGTTTCACCTGAGAAAAAAAACTACATATTAGAGAATAAATAGACATAGTCAAATAATAATAATAATAATTTAAATTCTCAGCTGACTGCTGAATTTCTTTTCAATTCATTAAATGCCTCTAACCTGCGATTCCAATTCAACATCCTGTCTGATGAGGCCGGTTAGAATATTCAGTTCTGAATTTTGCCCAACCCTGGTCAAGAAAGACTGAAACTCACTCTCTGGTTGTTTCTCATTGGGAGTGATGGAGCGTACAAAGTCCTGTGGTGTCATGTACACCTCTGCGTCTCCGTGCTCATTGATGATCTTCAGGGTGGCAAAGTAGCGAAATATCTTGTCTGGGGTGGAGTAAGCTCTGATCCGGTTCTCATACTCCATCACCTGTATCACACACACACACACACACAGAAACACACACTTACAGTCAATATCAGTGTTGGGAACTAGCTACCTAACTTTCTCTTTTATACTATAAAATCAACATTTTTACTAGTGCTACAGTAGTTCAGGTGTTTCTAAAACTTAATTATATGGCTTTTTTATAGCAAAATATTTTAAATGATTTTAAGTTTACAACCATTTACCTTCATAATTTCACATTCCAAAGCAAAGAAAAGAATTCTGATCTAGACTTGATTTTTTTTTTTATTGGGAATTCAGTGGACTTTGAAAAGTGACTGTTTAATAACAAATTGGTGTCAGGTGGTCTCAGAAAAAGTGTTAAAAAGAGATTTTTGATGTGAGCTGTTAAACTAGAAATAAAAAGTCTGCTATGCGTTAAAGTGTACTGGGACTTACAGACGGAAGTATCGGTCTCAGTCAGAAGTGCCTGAAGCTTTATTGTGAGTTGGGTCGAGGTTTGAGGTTCTGAATATACACTCACTGGCCACTTTATTAGGTACACCTTGCTAGTGCCGGGTTGGACCCCCTTTTGCCTTCAGAACTGCCTTAATTCTTCGTGGAATAGATTCAACAAGGTGTTGGAAACATTTCTCAGAGATTTTGGTCCATATTGACATGATAGCATCACACAGTTGCTGCGGATTTGTCAGCTGCTCATCCATGATGCGAATCTCCCCTTCCACCACATCCCAAAGGTGCTCTATTGGATTGAGATCTGGTGACTGTGGAGGCCATTTGAGTAAAGTGAACTCATTGTCATGTTCAAGAAACCAGTCTGAGATGATTTGAGCTTTGTGACATGGTGTATTATCCTGCTGGAAGAAGCCATCAGAAGATGGGTACACTGTAGTCATAAAGGGATGGACATGGTCAGCAACAATACTCAGGTAGGCTGTGGTGTTTAAACGATGCTCAATTGGTACTAAGGGGCCCAAAGTGTGACAAGAAAATATCCCCCACACCATTACACCACCACCACCAGCCTGAACCGTTGAGACAAGGCAGGATGGATCCATCCTTTCATGTTCTTTATGCCAAATTCTGACCCTACCATCTGAATGTCACAGCAGAAATCGAGACTCATCAGACCAGGCAACGTTTTTCCAATCTTCTATTGTCCAGTTTTGGTGAGCCTGTGTGAACTGTAGCCTCCGTTTCCTGTTCTTAGCTGACAGGAATGGCACCCGGTGTGGTCTTCTGCTGCTGTAGCCCATCTGCTTCAGGGTTCGACGTGTTGTGCATTCAGAGATGGTATTCTGCATACCTTGGTTGTAACGAGTGGTTATCTAACCAGTCTGTCCATTGTCCTCTGACCTCTGACATCAACAAGGCATTTAGTCCACACAGCTGCCGCTCACTTGAATATTTTCTCTTTTTCAGATCATTCTCTGTAAACACTAGAGATGGTTGTGCGTGAAAATCCCAGATCATCAGCAGTTTATGAAATACTCAGACCAGCCCGTCTGGCACCAACAACCATTCCACGTTCAAAGACACTTAAATCCCCTTTCTTCCCCATTCTGATGCTCGGTTTGAACTTCAGCAAGTCATCTTCACCACATCTAGATGCCTAAATGCATTGAGTTGCTGCCATGTGATTGGTGTACCTAATAAAGTGGCCAGTGAGTGTATGTGTAGTACTAAAAAATACCTAGGGCAAGTCAGTGCACTCTGTGTCCATCCTGCAGCTATTTTCTAAGTAGGTAATAGTCGTTATTGGAAAATAAGCTGTGAAGTAGTAATACATTAGTGAAATCTGCAACCTATATAGCACTTTGTGATCAACTTTATCTTATATAAGACTGCTTTGAATAAATAATATAATACTAAAATATAATAAAGCATGCTAGATAGACATAGCCTGCCAAGGCTGGTCATTTACATAACTAAATCTAACCCTCTGATCATTAGAATAACCTGTCATTATGGCTGTCATATCAGCAACAATGGCAAAACAGCAGCCAATTTTGTTGTGAGTTATGAATCAAGAGCAACCTAAAAGTTATTAATAGCCTGAGGCGACATGGCATACATTAACTGAAAAATCATGCATTCCAGGTTGGCTATGAAAGTAAAACTCTGTATAATTTATATTGTGCATGAAAATGTCCAGTTTGTGTATCTGAAATATTTAGACAATAACTGTCAATTACATCATGTGATCATGTGAGACTGACAAACTTAATTGAATGGACTGCAATAACTGTGGGCTTATGTTCAATTATATGAATGAATTATATTTGTGATGTCTATTAAATGATTTTTGGCCTCGATAATGTAATATTTTAAATGATCTTTAATCGGGGGCATTTATTCATCATATCATGCCATTAAATGTTTAACTGATTGACAACCATTAATTGAGACAATTTAATTTTTAAATTAGAGCCATTACTGCAGTTTGCATCTCTTATTGTGATGGATGTGTCTGTATTTTTGAACAAAGATCATCACAATGAGCTGCAATAGAGGTCAGTTTCATCATTCTCATCCAGCCTTTGATGATGCTTCCTTTTCCACTATCTGGCTGTCTTTTGTAAATGCCCATTTTGCGAGTGACTCATTATGCAGGCTACTGTAGGCTAATTAATGCAATTTTCGAAGCTAACCGAGTGTCAGTTTGCATGCCGCTATTAGACAACAGAAGTGATTGTAATTGCAAGATAAAGTGATGATAATTTGGAGTTTAGGATATTGCCTGAATGCCTGCAGTAAGTGATGCTTGTAATGTAAAAACTGTACTTGTCAATCAAACCCTGAAATTCTGGAGGTCACTGGGCACCACTGCTATTTTTTTATGTTTAGTTTAGTTTATACTTGCGACAGAAGAACAAACTTGGTCACTGCATTGGGCCTCACCATTATTTCAGGATTTTGCACCATAAGTGTTGTTTTTAAATGCCGTGTCAAGTTAAAAATTGTCCAAGTGCTAAAACTCATGTAGAGCCCTTGCCTTCTGTTTTGTTCAGTTGCTCTCTATTTTGCTCTGAACACACTGCAATACTAAAGGTTGAGGGATGCTGACTATTACTTCTGTGTAACAAAAAAGACAATTCGAAAAAAAGTGAGGTTTTTTTTGTCCATATAATAAAAGTCAAAGGGGTCTAATGGTGTTTTGGAGTCCACTGACTTTCAATACATTGACAAAAATAGTAAAGAAATACCTCAAACTATCACCTTTTATGTTCTACACAAGAAAGAAAGTCATACAACTGCCATTTTTTCCCCAAATTCTTGAATCTGACTGTGTATTTGAACACACTATTCATCTGACTTGCAGCTTTTGAATACTATATAGGAGGGAAGTACACATATTGAGATGTGGAGAGTGCTTTATTGTGTTCATTGCTCACATAAATCTGACCGATGACGACACACGCACTAATTGTCATGACAATTGCACAGCAACTCTGAAACGATTTAATTTACACTGAACCGAAACCTAAAATCTAAATCATACTTTCTTGTTGTTGCCTTGCAAGTACTAATACTTCCTTCAGGAAATGCTGGACACACTTTATTTTAAGGTCCAATTCTCGCCATTAACTTGCTTCTTGCATTCTAATTTGCTTCTTATAAGTAGTTAGTAAGGTAGTTGTTAAGTTTAGGTATTGGGTAGAATTAGGGATGTAGAATATGGTCATGCAGAATATGTGCTTTATAATAAACACTAAAAAATTAATAAACAGCCAATATATTTATAATAGGCATGCTAATAAGCAACTAGTCAATAGTGAGAATTGGTCCCTATGCTAAAGTGTTACCGAAATGCTAATGTAGTTTTTCTTTTAAAATGATGGTGATACAAACATGGTTTTGAAATATTAAATGTCATGATTACATGAGTTGGCATTTACAGAGTTCAATTTCATATCATACAATAAACACTCTTCCAGCACATGAGCATGTGCAATGTCAAAGTAAAAGCTGCAGACTGATCCAGGCATTGAAGCAGGCGGCTCAAATGTCTCTAAAATAATAATAGGAGAATATGATGCATGCTGCCTGTCTGTTTAATGAGAGCACATGTGCACAATTTGCACACGGG
The DNA here is from genome assembly GCF_936440315.1 of Barbus barbus. Taxonomy (NCBI): domain Eukaryota; kingdom Metazoa; phylum Chordata; class Actinopteri; order Cypriniformes; family Cyprinidae; genus Barbus; species Barbus barbus. The sequence goes on along the minus strand of NC_136746.1, from coordinate 5,877,013 downwards.
TTGCTCTTTACATCACTAACTGCTATCTGTATGCCATCATTCATACAGAAAGAGTCTTGTGTGTGGGGGGCATGTGTCACGGCTCCTGCTCTGTTTCTGATGGAAACGCTATGTTTCACAGAAACAGACAGGTTGGCATCTAACTGGCACCCACAGTGGGCTGGCAGTGATGCCAGATGACATTGGCACACCAATGAGGGGAACAGAGAAAAACACGCACAGGCATAAAAGCAAGGACATACTTAGCAGCATACATCATAGTATTGCGCACAAAGGAAACGTGTTGATGCCTTAAAATTTGGCTAAAGTAAGGTTTTACAATTATGGAGACGGCAGATACTAATATTGCTAAACAGCAGAACTAGCAATATAAGAGTAAAACACTGTCTGTTAAATCTGTTAACTTTAAGACAATTCTGATCACCTTTTGCTCTTTGGTTCCTTCTCAAAAAAAAAAAAACAAGGCAAAAGTGTATTATTTAAAAGTTGATCATCTGATAATTTTGAATATAGAAGCCCAATTCCACCACTGAATAAAAGGTAAAAAAATTTAACTGTGACTTTATTTCTCAGAAATGGTAGTTTATCTATTACAATTCTATTTTTCTCACAATTGCGAGTTTTTATCCTGCGGTTCTGACTTTTTCCTTAGACTTTCATGATATAAACTCGCAATTGAGTTGTAAATTTAGAATTGAAAAGTCCAATTCTGAAGGAAAACAGACTATTTTTTTTACAATTGCGAGTTCATATCACAATACTGACTTTATAAACTGCAATTGTGTGTTATAAAGTCAGAATTGCGAGATGTAAACTTTATATCTTATATCTCACAATTCTGACTTTATAACTCTAATTTGCGAGTTTACATCTTGCAATTCGGACTTTATCATTCGCAATTGCAATTGCAAGATTATATCACACAATTCTGAAAAGATTTGGAATTGTAAGATAAAAAGTTTCTATTTGTTTTTTTTATCCAGTGGCAGAAATGGCTTTTTAGTCTTATTTTAAGAATTTGAAATAAGGTAATCTTAACATTAGGGATGTGCAAGACTAGTCAACTAGTTGACTGAACTGCAGCTGTTAGTCAACATTGAAAATACAAGTCGACTAGCAATTGTCACGGTCTCTAGAGAACACGCACGAAGAAGATGAAGGCAAATAGTCTTTAATAATTACAAAAGAAGGTAAATCCACAAAAAGGCAGGCAGGAAACATACTTATGGACGTAGTAGACTGGACAAAGGCAAACTGACCAGACAGGAACTTAAGAAGGGAAGCTAACAAGGGACAGACAGGTGAAGATGATTAACAAGACACAGGTGAACTAACTAAAGTAATCAAAGAGAGACAGAAACTGGGTCAATGAACACATGAGGGATGAAAAGACAACAAAACAGTCCAAGGGTGTGGCAGTAATTAACATTGCAAAAAAGATTATTATTTGTATGATAAATTATATATGCTGTTATTCATTTCATATGTAAAAACGGTGTTTACTGTGCACAGAGGTCTTAAGAGGTACAGCAGAAGGGGAGAAAATGTTTATGTAATACTCCAACTGTGTTTTTGTTACAGTGTATGCTATTTTAGAAATTGAATTTATAGTTAAAAAAATATTATAACAATCCTGAGGTCCTCTACACACTCACTAAAGTTTAAACCTCAAGTGTGTCATTTATGCACCAGATGGAACTGAAACAATAGTTTTCAAATGGGCCACCTGACTAATTTCCCATCTAACAAATGGCCCTGAACCTGGAGGCACTGGAGTCACTGTGGCTGTGTCGGGGCAGACCAGATGCTCAAAAAAAAAAAAAGGGTTTTAATAGTACCACAGAGACACTATGTTTACACTTTTCAGGGGAATTACCTATGAATGGTTTACTAATTGTTGTCTCTGAATATCTGAATAAAAATATTAAAATTAAAATGTTATTATATTATTATTAGCATAATGTGAAACAATTGCCAAAATTGTTCCTGCATGACTGAATTAATAGTCCGTTATTATTTTTCCATTGGCTATTAATGAAGCCATAGTCCAAATTGGACAAAGGAAAAAAAATAAATTACAGAAAATATCAATCAAGCTAAAAATTTTAGTACATCTCAAATAAAGCGTCACACTTCAGAAGACTTCAAATCTGACCCAAATGTGACGAGGCATCCATTATCAGTAAAACTATTGGAGCCAGGATTAAATGGATCGATACTCATTCTGAAAAATGTTTTTCTTTCAAACTAATTCAAACAAGATGAGAGTTTTGAGTGAGATGTGTTTTCGTTCATGCGGACAGAACAGGGATGAGATGGAATGACTTAAACCCATCAAAAAGTATGTGCTTATTAGTTTCTTCTTATAATATTCCAATTTCCGAATGCTCTGCCATGGCCAGCGAGTCCAAAATGACTTTTTGATGGGGACACTGAAAAATGACACTGATAATTCTGGAAACACAACACAAAAAGAACATGTTAACAAAATACACAGTGGGACTAAATCATGAAACATGAGCGGAATAAACTATATACAGATGTATAGATATAATTATTTACAATAGCATATCCATGGCATGTGGTGATGCCCATTTCGGATCATTTTGGATTAGGTAGTTATTCTATGAACATTATATTTACTATTTTTAGTAGCTCCCCAAATATGGTTACAACTGTCTTCAATTGTTACACAGAAATTGGTTCTGTTTGTGTTTCATGAATGAGCCCTATTGGTTGAAGAAGTGGCCTGGAGGGCAGTGCTTGTGTAAACAGAGACAGCCGTCTAATGTACCCTCACTGCATGATGAATGGCCTGATCCATCAAAGGCAGAGCCCCACCATCCTACAGCGAGTCAACTTCACTCTTAATGTGCTGCTGGTTTGATGTATGCTGTTTATTTTAATGCTGCATCCATATTTCAGAGAATACCTACATTCCCTCCCCGTTTCTCAGCTTATGATGAAATTTGATGATTAGGTTCTAAACAAAAAGGTCTGAACCACTGCCATCCGCTGCAGCGTCTTGCTATTTTAGGACACAGAGTAGCAAAAATAAATCATCCTGACAAATTCTGTTCCTTTTTAAAGAACGCATACACAGTGCTTTAAGCCGTACAGCACACTTAAAATAAACAACATGAATCTACAAAATGTTTAGCAAACACAAATAACAGTGGCACTACTGGACAGACACTTCTGAGTGTTCGAGGGGGAATTCCTCTTTGACTGTGACAGCATCCAACAGTAGAGCTTCTGTTTCGAGGAAATATGTTCTACACTCAAAAGCCAAATGTTATTGCACTTCTATTAGTTCTATATAACAGATTGTTTTGACTACTGCACCTTTAAAGAAAAAAAAAAAAAAAAAAAAAAAATATATATATATATATATATATATATATATATATATATATATATATATATATATATATATATATATATATATATATATATATGTGTGTGTGTGTGTGTGTGTGTGTGTGTGTGTGTGTGTGTGTGTGTGTGTGTGTGTCTTTGTGTGTGTGTGTGTGTGTGTGTGACCCTCTCTGTGAAAAAGCAGCTAAAGTAATTTTTTTTGTGATTCACTGTTTTCTACATATACATCATCCAACATAATGTAAAGAACATTCTGTGAAAATATTACATTGATATCTTTAATATTCACTGAGTTAGACCACGTCAAAATCGTGTTTTTGAGAAATTCCAATGTAAAGAAAAGCTTCTATTTAAAACTACAACACATTTGAACCATAATTATCCTGACTATGTAGCATATACCACATTAAAGTTGAGATTCTCCCATTTTCAGTGATATGACACATTTATGGGAAAATTCTTAAAGTTTCGTAAAGCAGGTCTATTTATTATGATGTGCATGTCCAAAAAGAAACACATTGAAACGAATGGGGGGGAACCACAAGAGCTTGAGTGTAGAAACAATTAAAAGTCAATTCACTGAAATGATTTGTATAAGGTTATTAGTAAAAGTAGGAAATGTCATTAATATATAATATATAAAGTGAATAACCAACACTCTCTCCACCCTCAATACCACGACTGAGGTGAGACCCTTGAGCAAGGCACCGAGTGAGTCATTGCGACTGAACCGAATCATTTGATTCATTCAGGAACGAAACATCGTCATGCTGCTCAGAGACACAAAACAGTGCTGTGGCTGTGTTTGGAATGATTTTTGGTTGGCAAAATAGAGTACTACAGGCAATATGGTGTCTAAAATGTATCTATCTTAATATTAACTTCTTGTTTATTGAACTGTTGTGTAAAAAATTTGTAATCATGGTAATATTTGGAGAAAAACGGCACTCTTCGAGTGCAATAAAACAGTAATAATTATTTAAACATGTATCAGACATAAAATGTCCTTAAAACAAGTTTACTGTCGAGTAACAAAACAAATTAGCTGTTCTTGAAATGTTGGTGATGCCACAAATAAATCCACACAGAAATCGGAACCCAGCTAAAGTTGCAGTTTGCTTGACTTTCCCGGCACTGACCTGATTTTCGCTCTTGTGAATTGATATTAAGGTCTGTTTTCAGTTTCTAATGATGGAAAAGAAGTTTCTGAATCAAATTATATGAGATTCAGCAGGTGTTTCTGCACCTAAAGTAAACTCAGACATGATTGAAATCAATATTTAAGAAAGCAAACCTCTGGTATTTTTTGCAAAAAATAATAAAACGTAGTGTCAATAAAATGATCAAGTTCAGCATTTATCATGTTATAAATGAAAACTAGAGAGCTGTAATTACTGGTAATGCCCAAAAAAACATGTCTTAAAGCAGGGGTCATCAAACTTGATCCTGGAGGGCCGGTGTCCTGCAGAGTTTAGCTCCAACTTGCCTCAACACACCTGCCTGGAAGTTTCTAGTATATCTAGGAAGAGCTTGATTGGCTGCTTCAGGTGTGTTTGATTAGGGTTGGAGCTAAACTCTGCAGGACACCTGCCCTCCAGGACCGAGTTTGGTGACCCCTGTCTTAAGTGGTTAGTTCACCCAAAAATAAAAATTAGCCCATGTTTTTCTCACCCTCAAAGCATCCTAGATGTATATGACTTTCTTCTTTCAGACGAATCCAGTCGGAGTTATATTAAAAATGATCCTGGCTCTTCCAAGCGTTAGAATGGGAGTAGGTGGGTGTTTCTGTTCAACAGTCCAAAAGTAGTCAAATAAAGTGCGCCTATCCGTAATAAAACATGCCTCACATGGCTCCGGGGGGTGAATAAAGGCCTCCTGTAGCGATTCGAAACGTTTTTGTAAGAAAAATATCTATATTTAAAATGTTATTAAAAGGTTACTCCACCCCAAAATTAAAATTTTGTCATTAATCACTTACCCCCATGTCGTTCCAAACCCGTAAAAGCTTTGTTAGTCTTCTACGGTTGTTTACACTTGATTTGAACGAAAACAGTGTATCCGTGTGGTGCGGCTGACACAGTCCAGTGGATACTCTCCAAAATGGCACTACGCTGAGGAGACGAATTGTTGAATAAAGTCGTTATTTTTGTTTTCTTTGCATACAAAAAGTATTCTCGTAGCTTCATAGCATTACGATGGAACCACTGATGGCAGATGGACTATTTTGACGATGTCTTTCATACTTTTCTGGGCCTTGACAGTGGTATTTACTTGGCAGTCAATGGGACAGTCCCTCCCAGTTTTCATCCAAAATATCTTAAATTGTGTTCCAAGGACGAACGAAGCTTTTATGGGTTTGGAACGACATGGGGGTAAGTGATTAATGACAAAATTTTCATTTTGGGGTGGAGTAACCCTTTAATACTTTTCTCTCACTTCCGCTATCTGTCATACGTGGAAGCCATTCTGGCAGATGACGTAAGACGTATGCGTCACGCCTGTGAGATATGCTAGTCTCGTGAGTGTGTTTACAGGAGCAAAGGAAGCAAAGTTTCCTTACTTTAGCAAAGGAAAACCAGTCTCTTCTTGGCTTATAATCGAAATCCTTCTACATTTTTCTTTACAAATCCCCATTGTGTGCTTCTAATTCGTGACTGGCTTTTTGTTTTGCTGTCTCTCCTCTGCGCTTCCACGTTCGTCACTAATCACCGGTGCGTGTGCGACGCCCAAGTCCTCTGTCATCCGCCTGGAACGGCTTGCACGCATGACAGTCAGCAGAAGTGAGAAAAAAAGTGTTTAGAAAATTTTTTGCATGGATATTTTTCTTACAAAAACATTTGGATTCATTACAGGAGGCCTTTATTCACCCCCCGGAGCCGTATGAGCCACACTTTATTCAATTGCGCACAATTTATTTGACTACTTTTAGACTGTTGAACAAAAACACCCACCTACTCCCATTTTAACGCTTGGAAGAGCCAGGATAACTTTTAATATAACTCCTATTGCATTCGTCTGAAAGAAGAAAGTCATATATACCTAGGATGCTTTGAGGGTAAGTAAAGCATGGGCTAATTTTCACTTTTGGATGAACTAACCCTTTAAAGCAGGCGGTAATTTGTGCTGCTCTTGGTAGATTGCGCTGGTCATTATGGAAATGATCTGGCTGCATCGGTGCTCTAATGAGTGCATTGTCAGTAAACCACCCGCAGAATTTTCCCCTTCCCATCTGTACTTTTATAGAATTGCACTCTAACGCTAATTTGCCCTGTTTAGTAAATCTGGCCCCAAATATGGTAAATGGAAGCTCAACTATATTTGCTTGACATGCAAGACCAAACCTAATTGGTTCTTGCAGAAGCTCGAATGTGCTCACGAGAACAAACTTCATTGGTACTCTGCATAATTTTTGGGTGAACTATTTCATTTTCACTTATTTATTTTTGAAGCACTTTTAAATACAGTAACTGTTCGGATACCATTTGGTTGAAATAGTGGTTTATCAAAAAAAAAAAAAAAATAAGTGGCTCAGCAAATATCAAAATAGAATGCTGTCAAAAGGCTGAAAAATATGAAGATTGATTGTTTTGCATTCCTACTCACATTGGTTGTGAAATGTATTATTACTTAGAACAACAAAGTATATTAGGAAAGGCCTTTTTTTATGTCCCACATTTAAAAGGAACAAATCATCTACTGAGCAAAAAGTCATTCATTTTCTCATGTCTCTCATCCTTTATGCTCTTTCTTTTTAATCAGCAAATCCCACACTTGCCTGTCCCAGATGCTGCTTTAATATCACATTTCCCCTACAGTTAATGTCAGCTGCAATTCATTAATTCTGTTATTGTCGCTCTGCTCTTCCCACTGACGGCATATCAGACGAAACCCAATTCAGAAATTTGCAGGCTGATTTCATGGCTGTGTTGATTAGATGTGACGGGTTCACATTTCATCTGCACATGGTGAAGCCAGATGAATTCATCAGATAATGGCTGGGTGAACCTGACCTCATCATGATGCGATTGAGATGATGTACATGTTGTGCATTGATCACCTTGCGGTCACGGAAGCCGACTCTTTGTTTCTTTTTCTTCCCTTCTGAGCCCGCCTCATCTTCCTCCCCCCCGCTGCTCGACTCGAGAGCACCGACTGACTCCTCCTCCTCCGCCACTTCCTTCAGAGGCTCCTCCTCCTTCATCTGCTCCTCATGCTTGACTGAAGACCCCGCCTCTGCATATGCTCTGCCAATCAGAAGAGAGCATGCAGATAAGTCACACTGAAAACTATGCACCAGTAATACTGTACACTGCCAGTCAAAAATTGAAATTAATTTTATAATGTTTTTGAAAAAAATCTCATGCTCGCCTAGGCTGCATTTATTAGATGAAAAATACAGTAAAAAAAAAAAATAATAATATTGTGAAGTATTACAATTTAAAAGAACTTTTCTATTTTTTTTTTATTTTTTTATATATTTCATTCCTTTGATGCAAAGCTGAATTTTCAGTCGTGTCACGTGATCATTCTAATATGCTTAATCTAGCAAACTGTGTACAATTTTTGTTATGTCTTCTTACAAAGCAATCAGACCTACAATATCTGCTGGACGATATAACAAAAACAATATAAACCATTTCTAGATGCACTTCTGGCTTAGTCCAGCTACTGTAGCAACGTGTTAACAATCACTCTGAACACATAAGCAACTGCATAGCAACACTCTAACATGGTAGTGAGTTTTGCTTAGGCAAACCCCTCACATATTTTCTTCAAAAAATTTAAAAATCTACTTTACTCACCATTACATACGGGAACCAACATTGTCAATGTGTATTTATCTCTAGAGGTGTGCCTCATACTAAAAGTCAATGAAGAGTGCTAGGAGGTCAATATCTTCAGGACAAAAAGCAGTAATTGAAAGAAAGGCCTGCCGTTGTGCTGATGGGATGTGTGTTTGTAGGTTTGTTCAATAATTCAATATAATGAGACACAGAGAAAATGAGTGCAGAAATGCCACCTCGTCCCATAACTCCTTCATTCTATAGATCACGTCCCAGATGCATTTCACTATATTGCTGACATATCAGCTGCTCTATTCATACACACACACACACAAACACAGAGCACTGGACTGGCCTTCGCCCAAACTACAAATGAATCTCTGCACGTATGGGCTCTAAGGACACTTACGGTAAAGGTGAAATGTGTCATTTTTTCATGTTACAATATTTTCTCCTATCCAAGTTTAATATGCAGACACAGCTATATGTAAGCCATTCATAGGGTGACTTCCACAAAATCTCTGCAGGTGAATCATACTAAACAAAGAGCATTTCATGGTCTTATTTCTATGGATGCACCAATATATATGCTGGCCTATACTGTTAAAGCAACATTTTTCATCAAAAAAATTTAAAATAAAGCACAGAAGAAAAAAAAGTGTATTTTTAAATGCTGCAAGTAAATGTAAGCATCACAACGTAATAATGTACAGTATGAAAAATAGATAATCATTCATTCATTAAGATCTGATAAAGGCTGCATATAACAGAATTATTATACTAATTATTATTGAAGATTAACCTTAAGGGAACATTAAGGAGGACACAGACTGAACTGCTGCTGAGAAAGTGCATTATACAATTTGTTCTAAACATGTATCAAGCTTTATATGAAGGGCTTTATAAAACTTATAAGATAGTTCCAGTTTAAAGGGGATCGCCCCGTCAGATGCTCTGCGTGTGAGGCTGACAGAGACGCTACTCGCGCTGTTTAATATGTTTGAGATATGCTGTTTTCCTAAATGCATAACTTATATTTCACAGGTATATTCTCCATCTGTAAATGTTAGAAAGCCATGGAAATATTTCCATGTTGCTGTCAGAAGTGCATGGGCCTTCTGCTTTGCGATATATGCTAAACTTCACAGACTTAATTTAGAACAAGCGCCACCACACGCCAAACAAACAGAGCTCAATGAAATAGGAGCGCAATAATTCTGACTAAAATATACATTTCGCTGAAATATTTGTAGCTGGACAATAAATGTGACGTGTAGAATTTTAAACCTACAGGTAAGTGTATTTTTAATGATAGCACTAACTGTAAAGTGACTGTAATGGGGTAATCAAAACGTTTTTTACTCAATTAGTCTGTGCTTTTTTTAGTATTTTCATTTTTAGTTACGTAAATTTAACTAAAGCGTTATATTTGTTTTTAGATTGCAATTAGTGGTCGATATTTGGCATTTTTCAAATATCGGCATCGGCCGATAAGTTTTTCTGTTTGCGTTCGACTAGGGACTTTTATTTTGACAGTGCTGAGAACGGCAGCGCCTGAGCACACACTGCTCACATTCTCCCTCTTGTTCGCTAACATCGTTCTAATACAGAAAGTCTGTATAATAATCAGATAGAACCGTTAAACAAAGTAATTAAAATGTATACAAAAAAGTATTATAACAGTTGCTTTTATATTATTAGTAATAGAAAGGCAAACATTATAATATATTCTCTTGCCGTCAGCATTTAGCAAATACACATTTACATAATTTAAACAAATCTTTGAATATCTAATGAACATTTAATTTCACAAACCTTGCAAACTTAGCCGAATCCAGTTGTGAGATCTTGTGAAGTGTGCATTTGTATTCTGCATGATGCCCTTGTGAATTGAATGCTGACAGGAGGAGAGTTCAGCTTCACTGGAGATGCACGATCGACAAACGTTAAACTCGTGATTTAAAATTATGCTGCGCTTATATGTATTTGCCGACTGTCATATTCATGTAATTTTCACTGTGTTCTGTATGTAAAATGAGTGTTACCTTGGCTTTATTAGAAAAATATGATTCCCAATGCACACAAACTTCCCAGAATACTGAGTGCCCTGTTGGTTACAGTGTTTACTATTATTAAATATTTATTTATTTGTGAAAAATACTTTGTCGGTATTTTACTTTGTAGGTATGTTTACTTTACATATTTATTTTTCAATCCATTTTCAAATTATTTCAAATTTCTTAAATATTAATTAAAATAAATATAATTATATAGGCTTTATATATCCTGCTCTCCAAGATATCGACTGTTAAAAAACCAATATCGGTCAACCACTAATTGCAATATTACAATGTTAGAATGTAATGCGATTTTAACCCTTTTGCAGATAATATATGCCTACGAGGTGACATTCATTTTATTTGTTTAATTATTTGTTTAATCCAAATACAAAAGCATAGAAAATACAGAGATATATACCATATAACGCAAATTAGCCAAAAAATACAGAGATATGAATTTTTGCTCATATCACCCAGCCCTAGTGTGTGTATATGTGTGTGTGTATATGTATATGTATATGTATATGTATATATATATATATATATATATATATATATATATATATATATATATATATATATATATATATATATATATATTACATATTTCGATTATATGCGTGCCACCAAAGCCACCGCCCAGGCCATCGGGCAGTCAATGTCCAGCCTGGTAGTGTTGGAACGCCACCTTTGGCTCACGTTGACGGAGATGAAAGAGGAGGATAAAGTTCCCTTCCTCTAAACTCTGGTCTCTGCGAACAGCCTGTTCGGGCCAGCTGTGGAGGGCTTCGAGGAGCGGTTTACGGAGGCTCAGAAGTCGTCTCAAGAAATGCGACACTTCCTCCCAAAACGCACCAGTTCTTCTGCTGCTTCTAGTTGCCCCAAGCCAACGCCAGCCACTCCCGAGCCCCGACCTCCTAAGGATCGGCAAGATAGAGGGCGTTCCCCTTTGCTACCCCTTCCCGAAGCGCCAAAAAGCGCCGAAGATCGCCTTGGATCCGGCACCTCAGAAGTCCTCCTGATCAGCCAGGCAGAAAGAGGGGCCCGAGTCTCGCTACCGCCGGACCACCCTGCAAGCAGCCTCTGATGTGCCTCTTGTCACCCCGCTCAGCGCTGGGTGCAGAGGGAAGTGTGTCATTGGTTCCCCACGGGCCCACTCTAGCGGCCGGGTGTCCGTCCGCTGTGATAGCGGACAAAATAAAACACATACATTTTCAAAAAGAAGAGAGCAAATATCCTCTTCTGCCTACCATAAGCGTTCTGCCCTTATGCAGCCAGTCTTTAGAGCCTATTCAACCTCTTGCCACACCGGCCGAGGCCTGGGAGGCCATCCCCGGTGTGTCAGAGTGGGTAATGGCTACAATAAGATGAGGTAATTCACTCCAATTCGCACGAAGACCACCACTCTTCCGCGGTGTGGTCGCCACCACAGTGCACAGCGAGGGCGCTCAAGTCCTGCGAGCAGAGGTGATGAATCTGCTGGTAAAGGGAGCCATAGAAGTCGTTCCTCCAGCCCAGAGCGAGTCAGGCTTTTACAGGCGCTACTTCCTCGTCCCCAAAAAAGACTGTGGCCTGCGACCTATTCTAGATCTCAGACTCCTGAATCATGCCCTGGCAAAAAGGTTGTTCAGGATTATCACATTGAAACAGATCCTCTCGCAAATACGTCCAGGGGACTGGGTCATGTCACTGGATCTTAAAGACGCATACTTTCACATCCAGGTAGCCCCCCATCACAGACAATTCTTGAGATTCGCATTTGAAGGGGTGGCATATCAATACAAGGTCCTCTCATTTGGGCTGTCCCTGGCTCCCCGCACCTTTACGCGATGCATGGATGCGGCTCTCTCCCCTCTGCGACAGATGGGAATCCGCATCCTCAACTACCTCGATGACTGGCTCATTCTGGCCCAGTCAGAGGCGGCTTCAACATTGCACAAGACCTTCCTCCTCAGCCACTAAGATCTCCTGGGGCACAGGGTCAATTTTGCCAAGAGCATACTGTCACCCAGCCAATGAGTGTCGTTCTTGGGACAGTTATTGACTGTCCCCAGGACTGCAGATGACAGCAACTGTCTCAGCAGAACGAGCCATGACGATTCATCGCCGTGCGGCCTCCTTCAAGGAAGGGACCGTCCACCCGCTCAAGGCTTTCCAGAAAATGCTGGGTCTTATGGCAGCAGCTTCGCCAGTACTTCGGTTGAGCCTGCTCCACACAGCCTCCCATCCAGTTCTGGCTGAAGCAGAGGGTTCCATCTGCGGCTTGGCGTCACGGTCGCCATCGCATAACGGTGACTCGGGCCTGTGCATCAGCCCTGAACCGTTGGAGGGACCCCTTCTGGCTGAAGCGAGGTGCGATCTTAGACACGGCGCATAGAAGGAAGGTTGTCACGACAGACACTCCAACAAGGGTTGGGGAGCACTGTGCGAGGGCAAACCAACCTTCGGTCTTTGGTCCGAAGAGGAGTCGGGCCTGCACATCAACTGCCTAGAGGTGTTAGCAGTGTGCCGTGCCTGTCAATTCTTCCTGCCGGACATAAGGCGACACCGTGTGCTAATATGCTCAGACAGCAGGTCTGTGGTGTCATACATAAATCACCAGGGCAGCCTAGTCTCGAAGTGCCTCTGGGAAAGACCTTCTTGTTTGGGCTAAGACCAATCTGCGCTCACTGAAGTGGACGCTCCATCCGGTCTCGGTTCCGAAAATCTGGGAAGTCTTTGGCAGAGCTCGAGTAGACCTCTTCTCCTCCGAAGACAACTCTCATTGCCCAATCTATTTCACAAAGAGCACGGATGCTTCTTCTAATAGCCCCCCTCTGGAGGAACAAGCCGTGGGTGTCGGAGTTATTCCTAAGCAGCCCTGTGGCCCATCCCCATCAAAGTTTACGCGGCAGCCATAGCGGCTTTCCATGCCCCTATTGCTGGCCGATCGGTGGCCAGGAATAGTGCGGTGGTCCAGTTTATACGAGGCGCCAGGAGAATTAACCCCCCGTGTCCTTGTACAGTTCCACCTTGGGACTTACCAACCATACTAAGGGCCTTGAAAGGCCCCCTGTTTGAACCATTGCAATCCTCGAGCCTCAGATCACTCTCGTTTAAAACCGCCCTGCTGTTGGCACTGGCATCGGTTAAGCGAGCAGGAGACCTACAGGCCCTTTCCGTCAACCCTGCTTGCCTGGAATTTGGACCTAACGACTCCAAGGTTGTCCTGAAACCAAGGCTGGGTTATGTACCTAAGGTTCTCTCCACTCTGTTCAGAGCCCAGGTCATAGTGCTTTCCCCTTCGACGGATGACCAGGAATTGTCCCTGCTCTGCCCCGTCAGGGCCCTGAGGGTATACATTGAGCGTTCCAACCTCATACAGGAGGTCGAATCAGCTTTTTGTCAGCTTCGGTAACCGCGCTAAAGGGCGCCCTGTTACGAAGCAAAGAATTTCCAGGTGGTTAGTCAGAGCTCATTGGAGTCAGAGCCCATTCCACCAGAGGCATTGCCTCTGCCTGGGCATGGTCCAGCGGGGTGTCCATTTCGGAAATTTGTGAGGTGGCTGGCTGGTCCTCACTGTCCACATTTGTAAGGTTTTACAACCTGGACGTCCCTGCCTTGCAGGCCAGAGTCCTTTCTGCTTAATTCGCCGCCTCCGGTTAGTTAAGCAGTCATATGGGTTCACTTAACAAACATTGTTCAAGTCCCTTCTTCACTTGGACGGTCGCCGCCTCTCTTTCAGTTGAAGAGGAAAAAAGGAGTTTTTCCCATACAAGCATCTTACGACGCAGTACTCGTTCCCATATCTCAGGGAACCGAGGTTATGATAGTAACCAAGTTCGTTATCTGCTTTTGCCAAAAAACGACTGTTGAATTTATCTGCTTTCGCTATAAAACAAACTTTTAATATGTAAAAAAAACATACTATTATTACTTAATCAAAACAACCCAACAGCAGTTTGATTGATATTACTTGGAATGCGCAATAAAATAAATATTTAAAAATATGCTTTATGTAACTCTAGTAGTAGTAGTATTTATTTAATGCCATGTCAGCATCTTAGGCTATTTTAAAACAATTTAAAAAATACAAATATAACCAATACAATAAAAATCGACAAACAAACAAACACATGTTGTATTACACACGATTTTTTACAATAACATTTTATGTAAATAATCACAAAAACAAAATAAAGCAACACTGAAGCACCACAATAAAAGCTGATGTAACTCTTATACGTTAATGATGCTGTATTTAATTTGTTAGACACTTCATGTATGAGACAGGTGTCCACAGTGATCTGTACCTTGTCCACAGTAGTCCAGCGCTGGCTGAGATGCCCGTCACCCCCGCCAGGGCGGCCAGCATCAGTCTGCGCCGCTGATAGGAACGGAAGGCACTGGTGTGATGCCGTCTTGACAACTGCACCATCCCGACAGTGGCAGCCGTCAGCACCCGCAAGCGGTACATACTGCAAGAAGGCGGAAAGACAGAGCGATTACTATGCAAATAATACTTTTAATTCAGAATGAGAATTACATCTGTATGCAAATACACTATATTGCAAAAAGTATTGGGTCACCCCCTTCTAATGAACATGTTTGACTACTTTAGTAATTTCTATGAGTACAAATCTTAATGTTAAAGCATATAATAATAGTCTAGGGAATTGTGTGCTTCTAATTTTATAGCAACAGTTTGGACACATCTCCCACGGCCCTGAGTCTGCACTCCCAAAAAACTAATTATCCAGCAGTGCAGGAACAAGACACATTTTTAGCAATAGACTAGGTCTGGGCGATAAATCGATTGTATCGATTAACTCGAATGTGTAGTTAACGTTGATTTGTCTGAATTAAAATCGGTTCTCTTTAATATCCGCCGATACTCCCCTCTGGGCTCCCGTAGTTCCGAATGGGCTCAGCCCTCCCCCCGCGCGTTTGCTATATTAGAGATACACAAACAACATGGCAGCGAGAAGGGAAGAACTCGTTCCCAAGAAAGGCACAGTGTAATCTGTAGTTTGGAATTGGTTCGGTTTTGCAGCGTCAGACGTAGAACAAACAACACACCGCTGCAAAGTGTGTTTGAAGTCTGTTGCTAGCAAAGGTAGCAGTACGACCAATTTACTGCAGCACCTCAAACAGAGGCATGCCGCCGAGTGGGAGAGATGTTGCGCCCTACGAAATTAACAAGACCGTGGCAGCACAAGCACGCCCACCAAAAAACAACCTACGGTCTTACAAACATTTACAAACTGTATCCAGTATGATAAGAATGGGGCCCGGTGGAAAGCGATCACGGATGCAGTCGCAATGTATATTGCAAAAGATATGGTGCCCATATATACTGTGGAAAAGCCAGGGTTTATTCACATGCTGAAAGTTTTGGACCCCAGGTATGTGCTACCCAGCCACAAATATTTTTTCTGAAGTTGCCTTGCATCAGCTATATAACAGTACTCGCCAAAGGATCGCTAGGGAGCTGGAAGGGGTGTCGTTTTACTCCGCCACAACAGATTTATGGTCCAGTCAAACGATGCAGCCCTACATGAGTTTAACGGTGCACTTCGTTAACGACGATTGGACTCTGCGAAGCGTCTGCCTCCAAACAGCTTACTTTCCCGATGACCACAAAGGCGAAATAATTGCCCAGGGGCTAAAAGATGCTCTGAGCTCTTGGAACCTTGCTGAAGACCGACTCGTCTGTATGACTACAGACAGCGGCACCAACATGATCAAAGCTCTGCAAGACAATGAGTGGCCCAACCTCCAGGGCTTTGGACACAGATTGCACAATGCTATAGATAAGAGTCTAATGGATATGCATTCAAGTGATATATATTTTCCCATTTGTAAAAGACACGTGAACAGCCTAATTAATGCATTATATCAAACCGATATATATTTCCACAAAATTGGCATGAATAATCATAATGGTATAGGTGTGTGTGTGTGCGCATGCGTGTGTATGAGTGTGTGCATTAATATTATGCAGAAAGTGAAGAAAGACAAGCTTGTGAATGTAGGTCATGATCCACTAAAATGTGTTTTAAAATGTGTAATATTCTTTATTACAGAGAATGGTGTGAAGGACCCGCGGATCGAACGTGCCATTGGGGTATGTAAAAAGGCTATGTCTGCCTTTTCTTACAGCTGGAAAAAAAGAAGAGACATGACTGAAGTACAGGCTGAGCTTGGTCTACCCACTCATCAGCTAGTAACGGAGTCCCCGACCAGATGGGGTTCACGCCAAAAAATGATAGAGAGGTTTCTCGAACAGGAGAAGGCCATAGTCCGTGTCCTGGGTTTGGACAAAAAAAGTCGTAATTTTGTGCCCACTTGGCAAGATCTTGACGTGTTGGAGTCCATAAATAAAGCTGTGAAACCATCCCAAGACTTTACTGACGCACTTTCCGGGGAGTCTTATGTCAGCGTTTCATACATTAAACCGGTGCTCCATCTGTTCAAAATCAGTCTCCTACAGCCAGAGGAGGAAGACACAGAGCTCACTAAAACAATAAAAAGAAACATAATGCGGTACCTTAATGACAAATACAGCGACCCTGTGAAGGATGAACTCTTGGACATGTCCTCACTGATGGACCCAAGGTTCCGCACAACCTACACTGACCCAGACAACGTGGAACAAGTCAAAAGAAGAACTGTCGCTGAGGCTTAACTCATGTCTCTACTTGCTCCTGCCAACTACAGTACACCACAGCAGCCTGGCCCAGCTGTGCAGGTGCGCCAAGAAGAAGCACAGCCTCCACCCAAGAAGATGATGACTTTAGCTGCCTTCTTCAAAAAGAATGCACCAGTGTCATCTCCCCACCAGTCAGAGGCAGGAAAGATAGAGACAGAGCTGACAACTTACTTATTGACCCCTGAGGTAGACCCAGACACAGATCTCCTTGAGTGGTGGAAGCGCCACCAAAAGAATTTTCCAAGGCTAAGTAGTCTGGCAAAAAAATACCCCTCGGTCCCAGCAACGAGTGCCCCCTCAGAGAGGGTTTTCAGTGTGGTGGGAGGCATTGTTACATGCCACCGTGCATGCCTCAAGCCAGAGGTAGTAGACAGGCTTGTCTTCCTGGCTAAGAATGTTTAGAAAAAAGAAAGGATGTTCAAACTAAAAACAGCACAACAAACAAGCACTTTATGTTCTCATGCACTGATATTTAATGCTGTTGAATCTTTTGTTTGCACTTTATCAGAACTACCTCCCATCTACTAAATAGAAAGATGTTAAACTTGTGTTTAACTAAAAAGTATCAAAAAGGGTCACATCATTTTATGTTTTATGTTATGTTACATTTTTATGTTATGTTGTGTTACGTTTTCACTGTTTACAATGGCAGGGTCTGCCATCTTGCTGTTTGGATTGTTCTTTCTGATTGCATTTTAACCCCAAGGGGGAAATCCAGATCAAATCCCACAAGGGAAACGCAAAACAAAATAAAGTTAAAACTTGTTTTGAACAATTTCTTTGTCATCTGCAGATTGATTTTAAGTAGGGGGAAAAAAATCGATTTAAATCAGGGATTTTTTTTTAAGGCCATATCGCCCAGCTCTACAATAGACTTAAAAAAGTTGTGAAATGAAATGGGGCTTTGTGGCTTTAAAAGAGAGATTAAACATATCTCAGCTATTCTTAAATTTTATATTTAGAAATTGAGATATAATTGAGTTAGATGAGTAAATGTGGAAAACATCTGCATACAAATGGGAAATACAAGAGAAAATCTACATAAATGAGTACAGTAAAAAGCTGACTCAAAGTAAATTTTAACCCAATTTCATGAGAAAACATAAGTAATTTACAAGTTAGTGAATTTGTATGATTTGATGGTAATCAACTTATTTTAGGGTCTCTTAACTAGTTGCTTATTAGCATGCATGTTACTAGAATATTAGCCATTTATTAGTACTAATTAAGCACATATTAATGTCTTATTCTACATGACCTTATTCTACATCCCTAATCCTACCCAATACCTAATTTAACAACTACCTTAATAACTATTAATAAGCAGCAAATTAGGAACTTATTGAGGGAAATGTCGTGGTTAATAGTGAATAAGTGTTCCCTATTCTGAAGTATTACCGATTTGATTTATATTTAAAAAAAATGGTATATTCACCGTACAATGCTACTGAATGACTTTAGAAGACTTGGAGAACAACACATTAGATATATGGACCATTTGGGATACTTTTATGGTGCTTTGTATGTAATTTTGGCGCTTAACACCATCCATCTCCATTCACTGAAAGAGCACATATTCTTCCAAATTCCACCTTTCAAAACAAGATTTCAAGAAAAGTCACAATCACAAAGTAAATGACTCATTTTCAGTTTTGGGAGAACTGCTCTTGTTACAGGGGTTAACACATTGCAGTCAAACTGTGTACATATAACAACTTTTGAGTGAAGCCGCAGGATAGCTCTTGAGACCTGTGATTTTCAATCATCTTTTATGCCAAATTTGTCAGATTCCCCATAAACAAACCAGCATCTGCTCGTTTTTTCTTGAAAAGAGCTACTTATGTCTTTCGCATCTTTTGATATCAAAACGTAGGCAGAGAGGGACTGGCGAACTCTCCCTGTGTGCTCTGCCTCGTTCGTAGGAAGGCAAAAGCTCCATAGAGGCTAGAAGAGCTGTCCGTTTTCCAATATTGACTGTATTTTGATTGAGTTCCTGATTCAGCAGAACATAATGAGAGTGGGAGCGCTACATGCTAATTGGAGTGAGCACTTGTGCGTGACATTGCAGACTGATGGCACTGGTCTCTGGGGCTGAGGTACAGTGGGACTTTGACAGAACTCTTCAAACGGAGCAGATACTGCATTAGCCCAGTAAACACCCTGGTGGGTTCTATCAGAGTGAGTACAACCGGTTCAAGCCTTCTCGAAGAACACTTTGTGCGACTTTGCATTGCAAGGCTTTTGTTATGGCCATTACAATGTTATTAATGTAATGTTTGTACAGTTTAATTGTAATTAAATGGGGACTGAAGCTGGTGTAGATAACACATTTGGGCAGCAGTAAACCAACAGTATGATTAACAACTTTTGGTCACATTTTATTTTAAAGTCCAATTCTTACTATTGACTAACTATAAACTATGGCTTTTGCCTCAAACTCCTTAAAGGCATAGTTCACCCAAAAATGAAAATTTGATGTTTATCTGCTTAGCCCCAGGGCATCCAGGATGTAGGTGAATTTGTTTCTTCAGTAGAACACAAACAAAGATTTTTACCTCAAACCGTTGCAGTCTGTCAGTCATATAATGGCAGTCAATGGGACTCACGGCTTTGAGAAAGAAAAAAAAAACAAGAACCCTGCGGCTCGTGACGATACATTGAGGTCTAAAGGCACGAAGCGATCGGTCTGTGCAAGAGGCTGAACAGTATTTATCTCGTTTTTTTAACTCTGATCTGCCGCCCGGTCCAACGATTTTAGTCCATGTCTGTGATCTACATGCTTGTACTCCTAGGTGATGCTCATCAATTTTTATTTTTTTTTAATCTGTATCTTTAAATTTTTTCAAAAATACATTAAAAATGCAACTCGTGGTGACTTAAATCTACTTCTTTTATTATGAGCATGTTAATTTCTGAATTAATAAAGTAACAAGGAAATTAAAGGGGAATGGTGATACCACAGTGTTTTGACCGAAAAGATTTTCTTCATAGACAATTTTCATAACAGACAAGTACATCATGGTTAAGTACAATGTGGGTTTCACTCACATCACGAGGCTGCTGATGAAGAAAAAACTGGCAAAATGTATACAATAATATATGAGACGCCATGCAAAGTGCCTCATTTAGACTGATTATGGATGCTTTCCTTAACATTAACCTTCACAATTCATGGAGACTCAGCTGAGTAGTGAAAGTGATTATATAAGTCAATTTACAGCAGTTTTTAAAGTAATAAAAATGGCACATTATGCAAATACTTAAAGACAGTTCATAAGGTTTTAAGTGTATCCACAAATCAGAGAAAGTCTGAATCAACCGCAGATGACATTCTATGAAAGTGAAAAATTATTCTTAGCCAGTCCCATTACAGTTGCTCTAAGTCTTTTATATAATATTTTGGACAGTAATTAACTAAATTTATCAAACTGTATGGTATTTAACTATGTGCAAATGCACCTATGATGACTATAGGGCTAACTGTTTTAAAGTATCACATCATGTAAAGATGCCCTATACATGGGTCCAAAGCACTCAACTAATTGCATTCATTGTATATAAATCTAAACTATAATACATTATCGTTTAATTGTCAATATAACATGAAATTAAATGTCCAAAACATTCAATTTAGTCCACACTTACTGTAATAATTATATCATTTCCATAATAAGTACTCTTTTAAAAACATTAAGTGTACTTCTTTTACACAAAGCAAAAATGAAATTTTAATAAGACCAATTATTAGATCTCAATGCTCAAAAGAGCAGCCTAAACATTCAGTAAAACACTACTTTGTGTGTTACACAGAAAAAATAAAGTCATAGAGGTTTAGAAGCACAGCGGTCTCTGACAAGAAACACTTAAGGTAAACCACAGTTCTTGTATGCCCAATTGGTTGGGCATAATTCCTATATGGACTCAAGACTTTTGAGACTCCCGAGCCAATTTATTCAAAGAGAGCTCTTTAACCTTGCTTCTCTGCAGTCTTCAACAGCAAACAGTCCGCAGCAGTCAGGGTTTCACATATCCAGTGGCAATCTGGACTCGGCTTCCCTCTATGCACCAGTGATCTAACAGCCACACGCCTCTCAGATAAGGCTCTGCCAGGCATTGCACCAACAGGAGACATCAGAGCCAACTTCACGAGCAGCCGAGGACAAACTTGACTGAGGACCAACATTGTTTTTTACAGTGCAAAAGAAAGCTGATGAAAAGCTGAAATATCACCAAAACACACTGTCCCTATCTGCAACGATCATATTTGCATTTCATCATCATAAACGAGGTGAAATAAAACTAAGATTTGGATACACCCGACCTGTCTACATATCCTCAAGGTACAGGCTGCAATTATCTGAGCTGCCAGAACATCGTCTGCAGCACAAAACATTTCACTACTCTGATGACAATCAGAGACATAAAGTGTCATTTATTTGTGCAAAACCAAATTGGAGAAACTGTGACGTCTAATATGTCAGATGTTGGAACGTAGGTATCGCCCGTTTGTTTACTTGGCATGTGCATGTGCATTTACAGGACTAGCCGGACAAATACAATGATTTGAGCAGAAAGAGACACATTTTTGGAGTTTTCGGTCTTAAGGTCATTGCACACCGAGTCTGAAATTTTCGCACGTTAAAAAATAAATACGACTTCACGTTGTGTCAATCACGTTTACACACTGCGTCCGAAACTTTCGTCCATCGTAAAAAAATCAGATCAGGTTCGATTTTCTGCGTTTTCGCATCAGTAGCATGCATTTTGATAGGAAAGGATGAGGAATACGAAAAAACGGAAAAACGCACGCAAAAATTTCAGACTCGGTGTGCAATGACCTTTTCTCCATTACGTTGATATGACCTATACTTCTATGCGTATACCAACATCTGTATTTAAAGGCCATTCAATTTTTTTTTTTAATCTGCTGCACAACAGTTCCAGTAACTTTAAATAAAATGTCTCAAATAAAATTAATTTACAAATATTATGTGAATTGCTAACTATACATTTTATTTACTACATTTAAATAACTTAGGCCATTATATCAAAGCCAGGATGGCTTAAAGAAGCTTTAATAAATTACTTCAGATAAAGTTAAAATACATTAAACAAGACTGGAGCATAGGCTAATCAGTAAAGCTGAATAATTAGCTGCTATTTTGGGGTTATATTGCATGTGCCTATAACTGACAAAAAGCAGTCAATGGATACTAAAATTCAACAAAAAAAATTGGGAATTTTGAGTAGGCCTAAATATTAATAAATATTACCGTTTACTGCATCTCGGTAATTTTGTGCCTGTCATTTGTTGTTATTAAATTCTATATAATAGCATTATTAGGTCACGGATCGTTCAAGCTGATGGGCTACAGCAGAAGAAGAGCACACCGGGTGCCATTCCCGTCAGCTAAGAACAGGAAACTGAGGCTTCACACCGGCTCACCAAAATTGAACAATAGAAGATTGGAAAAAGCTTGCCTGGTCAGCATTTTTTTTTTTGGATGGTAGGGTCAGAATTTGGCCTAAACAACTTGAAAACATGGATCCATCCTGCCTTGAATCAACGGTTCAGGCTGGTGGTGGTGCAGGGCATGTTTTCTTGGCACACTCTGGGTACCAACTGAGCATTGTTTACACACCACACAGCTTACCTATAGTTACTAACCTTATCCGTCCTTTAAAGACAACAGTGCACCAATCTTGTGATGTTACGTCCAACAGGATAATGTGCCAGGTCACAAAGCTCAAATCATCTCAAACTGGTGTCTTGAACATGACAATGAGATCAATATACTCAAATGTCCTCCAGATCTCAGTCCAACAGAGCACCTTTGAGATGTGGTGGAACAGGAGATTTGCATCATGGAAGAGCAGCTGACAAATCTGCAGAACTACATGATGCTATCACGTCAATATGGACCAAAATCTCTGCGGTATGTTCCCAGCACCTTGTTGAATTCATGCCATGAAGAATTACAGCAGTTCTGAAGGCAAAAAGAGGTCCAACCCGCTACTAGCAAGGTGTACAAGTTTTTGAACAATTGATCTGTTCAACATTATATAATGCTTGTTAATGACTAACTTAATTAGTCATTATTACTTTTATGAGGTTTATCAGTAAAAGTGTCTAATTGTTATAGGAATGAGTTCTACGAAATAAAAGTTACTGCAGATTACCCCTAAAATACCATGTAAATACACAAAAAGAAGAAAGTAACATAGTATTATTGCCACAAGACATGACAGCTAAGTTATATTCATAACAGAAATGTCAACATGGTCTGAACGTTAAACGCGTTTGTCAACAAGAGCGTCAATAAAGCTTTTAATGTAGAAAAACAAAACCTGCCAAATAAATATGACACTGTTTCACAAGACTAGCATAAACTGACTATAACAGCTTTAAAATATCCAGAGTTTATAACATATGAGTCGGAGTTTATGCTGGGCATGTGGATGAGCTGAGGTGTTGTTAAGCAGCTGAAGCATTAGCATTAGCATTAGCTACACAGTTTAACTGCTTCATTTTCACTGTTACATGGGAGTATACTGTAAAACGTCTAGAGACTGCATGGATATTTGTAATTATTCATTGTAGTACGGTCATGCACATACAGACAGCCCAGCTATCTGAAGGCAGCCTGACGCTGGCTATGCTCGCTAGCTCCTGTGGTTGTCTGTCTCCGTCAGTGGAGTGAAAGTGATCGGATCTGATCATATACTCACTCTGACACTTCAGGCGATCTCCGTTAAAGTCCTGCACGGAAGATATCCTCAGTAAGAGCTGTAGATTCTCCGTTAACGGCCGTCTCTGCTGAAGTTCCGCGTCTACGGAGGCCGAGCACAAACACGCCCACAGCAAGCGTCAAGAGCCGCCTCCTCTGCGCGAATAACTCCCTTCTGTTTGTAAACACAAGTATTCATGGGCGAGGAGAAAACGCTTTTGTGTTGCTTTCGCCAAAAAATGGAAGTGGTTGAAATAGACAAATGGACGAGTCTTAAAAACAAGGTGTGGTTAAATTGCTACTGCACTGCTAGTAGATATGCTAGATATGCACTTTTGGTGATTGTAGTAAAATACTTTATTGTCCATACTTTCGAAAATGTACATTGATATTACAATGTTTTGGACACTAACCCAAACACTGGTAATTATATTCTCTGTGATACCATTTAAATACCATGGTAATGGTACAAAAAACATGCTTCCATGAAGAACCTTTAACATTCAGGGAACCTTTACGTTCCACAGAAGGTTCTTCATAGTGGGGTTGGAAAAAAAGTTCTTAACATTTTTTAATGTGCTTCACACTAAGAAAATGGTTCACTGAATGGTTCTAAAAATGGCTCTTCTATTATGTCCAAATCCATACTTTTTTGTAAAAGAAACTTGCTGTGTGTGTGTGTTTTCAGTCATTAAATTATGTGCTGACTAAAATAAGCCTTTCACCCTTCATAATCTCTCCTTACACACACACACACACACACACACATACACTCAGACATAAAATATCCAGGGATTTATTTCAGAAATGTATTTTTGTAAAACCACATTTTTTCCCTTGTTGTGTTGTCATAAATAGGGTGTCACCTTGCCAGAAAATCCAGCTAAACTAGCTTCAGATGGTAGCTAAATGGCTTTCAACTGGTTGAAACTGATAGTTGCTCAGCTGGACAATAAGTAAGAGTAACCAAAGTTAAGCTGGGTAAAGCTGGTAGACCACCTTGTCTAAGCCAGTGGAACTAGATAATAGTTGATGGAACTATAGTTGACCTTGACCACTTTAGGGCAGTATGACTTGATCTTTTCAGCAGGGCTTGATCATAAACACTTACATGTCTATGTTCACTTGGTGTGGGGCTGGATATTTGTTTCAGCTGAATGATTTCATTTCTACTTCTGGCTGTCTCCCTGCAGATGGAGATGGCTGAATATCAAAAGTGTATGCACAAAGCACACAAACGAGGACAAGAAATAGGCCACATTTTTGAAAGCTTTTCTCCTACATGTATGAACTTGTTCAGTTCTTCTAATTCCTTCTTTCTTCTGCCTTCCTCTTTTTCTCCCTCCCTTCTGCTGTAATACGTCTCCTAGTGTTATCACACACATACTTCCTCTGCAAAATAGACTGTCTTTGGCAAATTTCCTCTCTGGGTCAACCAACCGTGAAACAGGATCTGAGCTTGGGTGCATAGAGGATCCATCTATGCAAACTATTCTATTTTGGATGCTCTCAAAGACCAGATTGTTTGAAGTTAAATGTGGATTTTGAACGTAGTCTGTGTGAAGCTTGGCTTTGTCACCGGGTTATAAAGAGTTGAATCATGCTGTTGAAGTCATCTATGCTGGTCTTCTCCTAAAGGTTCCAAGGTTCTCTCCTTGGAAATTGCAAGTATAAATCTTAATTTTGACTAAACAATACACTGCCTTTCAGACGTTTGGGGTCATTAAGTGGTAGGTAGGGTGTTCTGCTAGATGGTTATTTACTGGCCAAGTCAATGTGGTTATATAACTTTTATTCAGAAAGGACCAATTAAAATTAAATTATTAAAATGTTACAAAATCTATTTTGAAATGAATGCTTTTTTGAACTTTCAATGAATCCTGAAAAAGTTTCCACAAAATTTTAAGCAGAACAACTGTTTTCAAAAGAAACAGAAGAAATGTTTCTTCTTTAGAAAAAATAAAATAAATTAAGTCATGGCAAATTATGCTTTTACATTATTTTAACTAATCAAAATAAGTTGAACAATTTCAATTTAGTTTCATTTAAATATTAATTAAAATCAACTTAATTTTTCAAGTCGGTTTAATATAACTGAAGTTGAAATGACTTGTACAATCAAGTTGATTATACCTAAAAAATTTAAAGTAACAGCTGAACATAGGTTTTTAAGTAGAAATAGGTGGGAATTGTTTTTACTGTGTTGAGCCACAAATCGGCAAATTAGAATGCTTTCTGAAGGAACGTGTGAGACTGAAAATTGAGATTGACATTTTAAAAATATATTTTATTTAAAATATTTTAAAGTATATTACATTTGAAAATAGTTTTTTTTTTAAATTGTCATTATTTTTCACAATATAGTTTTACTGTATTTTTGATCATCTATGCATCTCATTGATTATAGCTCAGCTTTCAACACTATAGTCCCCATCAAGCTGGCTTCTAAACTCACAAACCTCGGCCTAAACTCCTCACTCTGTGACTGGATTCAAGATTTCCTCACCGGCAGACCTCAAGTGGTGAAAGTTGGCCAGTTCACCTCAAACTCCATCACCCTGAACGTAGGAGCCCCACAGGGCTGTGTCCTGAGTCCCCTGCTCTACTCTCTCTACACGCATGACTGCGTGTCCTCTCACAGCTCCACATCTATTGTCAAATTCGCTGATGATACTGTGGTTCTGGGCCTCATCTCCAACAACGATGAGACCGCATACTTGGATGAGGTAGAGAGACTCACATCATGGTGCCAGGACAACTGTCTCTCTCTGAATGTGGGGAAAACTAAAGAGCTGATCATGGACTTTAGGAAGAGACCGCAGCGGCCCTACACTCCTCTTATGATCAGTGGGACCCCTGTGGAGAGGGTGAGTAGCTTCAAGTACCTCGGTGTAAACATCTCCGAGAACCTGACTTGGACTACACACATCCAAACACAGGTTAAGAAAGCCAGGCAAAGACAGTACCATCTGCGACAGCTGAGGAAATTCAGGGTCTCACCAGCAATCCTGACAACTTTCTATTCAGGGACCATAGAAAGTGTATTGACTCAGTGCATCTCAGTGTGGTATGGAAACAGCTCCAATCAGGACTGCAAAGCACTACAGAGAGTTGTGCGCTTAGCTGAGCGCATCTCAGGGTCTGCGCTCCCCTCTCTGCAGGACATCTACAAACGCTGCAAAAATAGAGCTGTTAAAATCATCAAGGACTCAAATCACCCTGGTAACCGTCTATTCACTTTGCTTCTATCTGGTAAGCGCTTCCGTAGCCTGATGGCAAAAACTGAGAGACTTAGGAGGAGCTTCTTCCCCCAGGCCATCAGGCTCCTAAACTCTAACTCTGTGTCATAACATCACTTGACTCCATGTAAATATCACCATATCAATAAGCTATTCAGAATTTTTCTCTACCTCATATTGCTGCTATTTAAATACCCTGTACAACTTTTTTGCACATTCTTTTGCACATTCCTCTTATTACTATTTAAGTCAACAACATACTGACCTGCACATTTATATTTATATTTTTTATCTTATTTTATTCTTTTATTTTTTCTACTTTTCTTTTTCTTAATATTTGTATTCTATATAATTGCACTGTCCTTGGAGCGGACCTGACCTACATTTCACTGCTGGTTATACTCTGTATAATTGTGTATGTGACAAATAAAAACTCTTGAATCTTGAATCAAATAAATGCATAAGAGTCTTCTTTCAAAAACAAAACAAAACAAAAAAATCATAATGACCTCAACTTTTTTGTAAGAAGCTATACTGACTGCTGTATCTCCAAGAGAAAATGGGATTGTATATGTAGGAATGTATTGAATATTTGCAAATATATTTATAGCCAGCCAACATATAATCATACTTTTGTTGTAGTTAGTTACACTTGTAGTTAGCATTAGCCACAGTCAAATTATGAAATGGATTTCTTTGGAAGATATTTAAATATGTTTTGACTTTACGCCTACAGTCAAAAGTCTGGCAGAGCAAGACGTGTAGTCTACTCACGCAGAAGTCTCACTGCTGTTTAGAAATAACCACAGGCCACTGACAGTTCTCACATTAATTTTGAGAGTGGAGCCAGACTGGAGACGTGTCTCATTTTAAGCCCACTTCTCTGCAACCTTTTGTATCGCTATAAATCTCCCTACACATCTCCATTGTGGCCATAATCAATTTTTAAGTGTGCATTTTAGTCCAGATCCAACTAGTCACCAGTGGTACAGTCATTCATGAGGTGTAAAATAGAGTAACTTACAGCAATATTTCAATTCAAGTCTATTTCAGTCTATCAGAAATGTCATTGATCTGTTGAGTGCTCTCATAGCCAATTTCTCTGCTGTCAGACTGACAGAATCTCCCTCCTAATCATCGAGGCCTTCTAGGCGGCTATTTTAAGCTAGAATAAAACATGACATTTTATTGTTCAATGTCAAAAAGTGTACATAAAAATAAAGCCTTTTATAATCAGGGGCTGTACAGGGCCTTTTTTCTCTGGTGAGAAAAAGAGATTGGCTTGGTTTTAAACATATTATTGATTTTGGGAGGAGGAGATGTTATACGCTATAGTGCTCAGTATTTATGCTGCATTTACACGGAACAAAGTTTTGATAAATCTATTTTCTCTGAGTCTGGAGGAGGGGATGGTGATAATAAAAGGTCAGAGAGGATGGCATTTTGAAACCACAATGGGCACAGAGTGGTGGCCCTGATAATATCTGCACGCAAATTCATCTTTATTACAATAGACCTATTCAGATCATACGCCTACAGCATGACCAACCTAGCCTTATTGGCAGCATATGGGTCCTCATCTCTTTTGTTTTTAATACTTTCCATGTTTTTTTATCACAGGAAAATGTGCATGGCAACAATGACAGTATTGTGTCCGTTTAATTTCTAAATGTAAACAAAATGTACATCAGTGTTTGAGGAGGTGACTTTGAAACGGTATAGCTACTCACTGCATCCACAACAAAGTTACTTTTGAAAAACCACATTGATTTAGGCACATCTCATATTTGCTTCATAAAATGGACAAGTCTAGTTTCTTTCTTTAAATATATATACACAGTGGGGCAAATTAGTATTTGATACACTGCCGATTTGTCAAGTTTTCCCACTTACAAAGAATGGAGAGATCTGTCATTTTCATCATAGGTACACAAATCCAGAAAATCACATTGTATGATTTTTGAATAATTAATTTCAATTTTATTGCATGGAATAAGTATTTGATACAATAGAAAAATAGAACTTAATATTTGTATTTGTAATATTTATATTCTGTCTCTCACAGTTGAGGTGTACCTATGATGAAAATTACAGATCTCTCCATTCTCTTCATTCATGTAAGTGGGAAAACTTGAAAAATCGGCAGTGTATCAAATACTTATTTGCCCCACTGTATATTTCGGAACTGTCTTAACATTGACAATACTTTTGAATAATGTCAGAATGTTATTGCTCTAAAAATGATGAGACAGATGACTATTTGACTAAAGTGGGCAAAATTATATGTACACAAAGGATATATTGTAAACACACACACACACACACACACGTGCTTGTTTCATTATATTAGTGAGGACGTTGCATAGACTTCCACTGTTTTTATATCAGGTTAAAGATATTTTCTATCACCTAACCCAACCCCTATCCTCTAAACCTACCCCTACACTACATTTGCATCAAAACATGTCTTGCCCGAGGCTTTTTAACTAATAAGAACCAAAAACGTTCCTCGCTAGTGGGTGGTCATATTATTTCACTATAAGGACATTTGGTCCTCACAAACAAGTACACACACACACACACACAAAGATCAAAATTGTTTGACCCAGATGACCTCAAAGCTAACAGACAGGCTAAAAGTCACAAAACACTCTTTAAACAGAGGTAGAATTTCCCCATTCAGAATTTTTAAAACCAGAAAAAGCAGTGCTCTTATGATATTGTTGACCTAGAAGTGCAGACGACGTTGTTGCTTTGGCTATCTGTCATCTGCGTGTGTGTATGAAAGAAAGAAACGGACTCGTGTTACACGCTGTTAATCAGGTGTGTGTGATAGTTCCAACAGAACGAGTAATGCAGGTTCAGATTTCTGCTTATCTTGTCCAGTCACTATGAGTGTATGAGTGTATGTGTGTTTGCGCATCTGCCACACATGAGAGGAGGGCCGAGTCATCAGGTGTTCAGGCGACAAAGAGTCTAATGAATGGAAATATGTGCTCTTTAATAGATCAGTTCTCTCATCCAAGTATTTGTGCTGTGGTGTGGATGAATATTTCATACAGGCTAGTGAAAGATGTCAGCTGCTCACTCCCTTTCTCCCTTGATTCGCTTCTGAGCCCTGGGAGCGGTGCATTCATCAGGTTCTGACAAATGTTTCTGTGTCACTGTGGTTACCAGTCCTTAAGTCCTCTCCCTAGACATGACTGTGTTCCTGAAACGTGACTTTAAAATGAGGCGCTGAATACCAAGTGTGCTGTTTAAGGAATTCTTAAAGTGCTTTATTTTTATTCTTTTTAAAAATATATATTAGTTAAAATGATTCCTTTTGAACATTATATTTGCTCATACTTTATTTTAAGATCCAATTCTCGCTATTAACAAACCATTAACTATGAATTTGGCCTCAATTAACTGCTAATTTGCTGCTTATTAATAGTAAGTAGTTGAGTTAAGTTTAGGTACTAAAGGATGTAGAATATGATCATGCAGAATGTGTGCTTTATATTAAAAAGACACTATGTTAATAATAGGCATGCTAATAAGCAACTAGTTAATAGTGAGAATTGGTCCCTAAAGTGTTCCCTTATACTCCTCTTTTTCTTCCTCTTCACCTGCACAATGTATTCATCCAAACCACTTGGCCTCAGGTGTTCTATTGATCTCTTACCTGAAACTTTCAATTATAAATTTTCTTTGGTTGATTTGCAAGCACTATTGTTTCCTTAAGGAAATGTAAATCTAGTTCTTCTAATTCGTCTCCGCAATTAATTAACTGAAACCTCTTCACAAACAAACTGCACTCAAACTTTGTTTTGTAGATAATTTTAACCTTCTGCTGTTCACACAAGATGTGTTCTTACATTCCATCTGCACATGTTTTGTATTTTTTATTTGTAAAGCTACAGTCACACTAATCACCATGCTTCATTCACTTGTTCATCTTCTGATACGTACCAAAGTTCAGGTTTGTGCACCTGCAAATTGGCATAGAGCACAGACATCTTCCCATTAGTCAAGTCAGTAGACTGACCTTCTGAACTCTTGGCTGAATTCAAAGAGCACACAAACTTAAAGCTGCACGGTTGGCAGTGTTGCCAGATCTAAAGTAATGCTGCACGCTTAAAGACAAATTTAACTCACTACTTAATTTTTAACGCAGACATTTGTAACTTGAATGTGCAAGGCTTCCAGTGTCATTCGCTTCCATATATTTTACCTGCAGAAAAACAGTTTATTATTCTTTTTAAAGTTTTTGACACATTATGCAGTAAATTAATATCACTTTTAAAGAAATAAACCAAATTAGATGAATCTGAGAGCAGAATAAGTATATTTGCATATAGACAAGAGTGTACTGGGTGTTTTATTAGCAACAATGTATTGGAATTATTATGCTCATAAAGATGTCTTCTGTTCAATTCCATAGAACTCAATTTTTTATGTTTGGTTTTAATGTTTGATAAACTTAAATGGGAAATTATTTCTATAAAATATTTTAATGAGGAAAAACAATTGGTTGCATGTAATTTATAGACATAACACATAACATTGTCATAATTTTTGTGTGCAGAATTGCAATTTGTGTTCTTTAAACAATTTGCAATTTGCTAAATTAAACTATTTTGATGGTTCTTTTAGGCCGTTTTTGTAGTTCTCTCCCTTTACCATGGTTTATAACTTTTATATTGCTTTAGGGGAAAGGGAAGTGGTGTGTGGCCAAGTATGGTGACCTATACTCAGAATTTGTGCTCTGCATTTAACCCATCCAACTGTACACAGAGTAGTGAACACACACCCGGAGCAGTGGGCAGCCAATGCTGCGGCACCCGGGGAGCAGTTGGGGGTTCAGTGCCTTGCTCAAGGGTCTCACCTCAGTCGTGGTATTGAGGGTGGAGAGAGTGTTGGTTATTCACTCCCCCACCTACAATCCCTGCTGGACCTGAGACTCAAACCCATGACCTTCGGGTTTCAAGTCCAACTCTCTATCCATTAGGCCACGACTCCCCTTTATCTACTACTTTCAGGCTATTTTACTGCTTTACAAGCACTGGTATTTCCTTAAGGAAATGTTTTGTACTGTTTCCTGCAGTTGTATTCAATATGTTACCGTATATCTGCATGTATGAAAGGGAGTGCAGATGTTTTCTTTTGTTCTGTAATCTAGTCTCCTGTCAGCCCACATGCTTCAGATCTAAAGTCCCTGGCTACTGGCTGTATAACTTTGGACTTAGTGTCAGTTAAATCAAACCCCTTGACATGAATGAATCACTCCGGTCCAGATCGTCCAGTTAAGAACAGAGCTTGTGTTTGTTTTATCTGTTTGACTTCTCTGCCAGAGTTCATCTGACTCATCTGTAATTCATGCAGATTCACTGATAAGACTCCTGAGGTGTTCTGAGAAGAACCGGCTCAAATACGTGCCCGATTATCTCCCATGGCAACAGAGGAGCGACTCAGAGGGAGTTGTAGGCAGAGAATCAGGATGCCAGCCATGTTTTCCAGCGCGTCTTTAGAGGTCCGTGACTCAGCAACAGGTGTAAAAAACTTTGTCTTTTTTTAGCCTCAAACACATGGCTCAAGTTAACGAACAGCTGTCGAACGCACATGCTGTCTTCAAAACTATGGCTGTCTGTATATTCAATTGATAAGCAGAGGATTTTGAGGGTAGATGTTCATCAAAACGATGTAGATTGCCAAACAATTCAAAAAGTATCTTAGAGTTATTCGAAAGCTCTTATAATATAAATATAAAGTTAACCTAGTTACCTAATCTGCCAACAAATCCCATAAACATTCAGACTACACGCTTAAAAATGAAGATTGCAAAAAAATTTATAAAAAATGTTCATAAAAGAGCCATTTTCAGAACAGAAAGAACAGTGGTCATTTAGGTTCTATCAATTATATGATTTTGATGAAAACTGTGAATAAACTTGATTATATTGATTAATGAGTGTTTGAAAGGACTTAATATTAGTGATTTTTTTCCATGTTCTCTGCTATTTACAAAGACTGTTTATAGTGTTACTGGATATTATTAAGTGGTATTAAAGGCAACATTAAAGGCCATAGTTCAGGCGTATTTCGTAGTGCTTTTATCATTTGTGGTTATACAAATATAGGAAAAAACGGTAGTAAACCACTCCTTAAGGGCGAGGAAGAAACCTTGGGAGGAACCAGGGCTCAAAGGTAACTCAAATCCCATCTGACCGACCTTGGAGACTCCCTCCTTGGAAAACAGTTGTTAATAGAAGTTCAAAGACAATAGTAAAGTATAGAGCAGATTTGAAATATTTGAACATCAGCAAAGATTCAATTAGGGTGTATGTCAAATTGTTAATGAATGACATGGTAGATTCATGGGAACTATCAATAACAGCCATCTGTTTCTAGCAGAAGTTGTATATGCAAACAATAATGCAATCCCAAAGTAAAACCCATGTCATCTGTCAACGTGTAATCTAAATAATGCCACTGGTTCAGATCAACGCTTCAATAGTGCTTTAGATTGATTAGTGATCTTTTAGAGTAGTTACAGCGTGTATGCATTAGAGTCATTGTAGACACGCACTCAGCCATTGGTTGAACTCTAGAATGTGTAGCAACAGTTTACAGGGTGTGACCTACCATGCAACCTTTGAACAGACCAAAGCACACATGTTTGGAAGCCTCAGTTGTGTTTGGTGATCCTTTTGAGATCAGAAACAACAAGCCCTACACGAGGACTCAGAAAGGCATATGCATATGCCAGTAGATTGAATTTCAGTGTGTATTGTGTTATTGCTTTAAGTGGATTAGGTGCCTTGACAGAGTATATTAAATGCGGTTTGGCGTTTTCTCGTCCTATAACTCCAAAGAACTGTTTGAAGGACAGACTAATAATAGAGACATAATTATATAATGCACAGGATGGATCAGTTGCCAAGAAGCAAGAATGAATGGCACAGTGACACAGTGGCACCGTGGAACGTCAGGTAGCCTAGGAGATGATTTAAGACACATTTCTAGACTTTTTATTGAATGTTTATCAGTGAAAATTTAACTTTTTATGACTGTGAAGTACACTGCAAAAAGTAGATACAGGCTGTTGCCTTAATATTTTTCTAATTGATTTACTTGGTGCAATCCAACACATTGGTGCAATCCAAGTCTGGTTAATGCAGTCATAAAAAATAATGGCTGCGGCCAAAAGCCTGACTTGCTGCCTTATCAGGCAGCATTTTTGCATTAAGGTACCTCATGAAACTGATTTTGGACAGGCTTCTGAGGCAGCGTAACAGTTTAATGATCTACAACAAAAATAGAACGGGTTTTGGTGATGAATATTTAATTACTGTAATACTGATTTATTGCTAGAAATAACATCTAAAGTGCAAAATGTTAGTCAGAAATATACATTTACACACAAACTGACCACCAAACGCAACTTTCAGACTCCATCATTATTTTTTTTTAGCTCGACAGTCATGGAATGGAGAGCACAGAATTGTGGGATATGAAAGGCAGCGAAGGATAGGCCTACATCTATGCTGCCTTCAAAATTCGATCAGAAGAAGGTACCTTCAGAGAAAGGAAGTGAAGCAGAATTTGGATTCAGAGGTGCCTTGATGCCTCCGAAGGCAGCATTTTAGAGCTTTTGGATGCAGCCAATATGTAATTATTTATATAAATATGATTATTTATAAGTTCATTGGAATGGTGAGTACAGTTAATTCAAAAACCCATTGATCATCAACCACTATTTACAATATAGAAAGGTTAGGAAAGCATATTGGGCTTGTGTTGTTTATGTCGACTTTAACATGATGCACCACCAAGTGATTTCTGGCATAGGCTATCTACCACTATCTCTACAATGAACAAATGTGTAACTCTCACAAAATACATCATTTTGAGAATAAAACATTAAGGATTTTGTTTCGTGGTTTAATAATTCAAGCGTAAAAAGTTAAATATATATATTATATAGTATGTTATTTTTTCCCTTCATAGACAGCACATTGGAGCGCGAGAGTCCCGCGCTCTCTGATTGGTCGAACTGACGTTCTCTTCAAGTTGTCAAAACTACAGAATTGCGCGCTTTCTCATTGGGCGAAAAGAGTTTCAAGCGGTGCCAGCAGGTAACCGCTCAGCCAATCAAAACGTTCCTTTCATGTTGTCCTAGAGACCGTGGTATATCAGTCTACGACTTCCTTATACTGACATTTCAGAGAGTGTAATGAGTTATAACCGTCTACCTGTGTCAGAGTTTCATTTACAAGAGCTTTTGCTTCGAACGCGGAACTACAGCAGCCTGCTTGTGAAACATTTGTGTAGGCTATATCCGTGTCTGTGCGCGTTGTGTGTGTGTGTGTGTATATGAAATATTAGCCCAGCCCAGCAGCCCTTCCTATTTCCCCTCCCTTTCCTCCAACAGTCTCAGTCGGTTCGCCCGCAGCACTTGCGTTCTCTCGGCCGGGTTTCACTCCAGAGATGGCTGCGAAAGTGTGTAGATCGGTCCTCCTCCTGTCCCGGAGCAGCGGAGCCGTAGCCTCTTCTGCTTTTCCCGCATTCGGTGTCTCCTCACAGCGGCATCATCAGAGCACAAGAACGGTGAGTCCCCGGAATGGAAGCCAACCGAGCATGCTGCTGCTGCTGGACAAGGGAAGGGGTGTGAAGGGAGAGATAAGGGGGCTGGGTTCCTCTCTCTGGTGAGGGTTAGATAAAAACAACCCGCCAAGGAAGTGTTTTGGGACGTTTCTATCCGCATTGAGTGTTCCGTGCATTGCACAGTGATGATCAGCAGTGCTGCATCATTAACCAGTGCACTTTCCGTCGGGCTGTACAAGACGTCTCGTTTACACATTTAGAGCCCGTGTCACGGCTTGACTGGTGTATGCACATCACATTTGAACTTTGCATGCATGCTACAGAATCGCACGCGTGCAATCGGATGCTCTCGTGGCGCGTGGGCTCCGTGCATTCCCTTCCAGGATAACCTTGAAAGCAACAGTGGTCTCAACTTTAACGCTGACTCCGAGACACATCGTGCGCTCTCCGTGATTGATTACGTGGCATTGGACCGCTCCAGTAATTCCAAGCATGCAAAGCGTGTTCTTTCAAGGTTTGCAGAATTGGATGGACTGTGTGTGAGTGTGTTTGATTCACTGCAGTGTCCGATTGTGTGTATGTGCATTGAGAGAGTGACAGTGCGGCAGGACTCTTGCGTTTACACAGGACGTTGCGTTCAAATGTTTTCAAGACGTGTTATAAAGTTGAACTGTTCTGAACTTGACGCGCCGTCTTAAAAACGCAACGCAACGTCCGACGCATGCGTACTCGGAACAACAAATAAAAAACAGCGCAGACCTAACGTAAGCATGCGTAACGCCCCCTGCTCCGATGAAGTACTGCCATTGTTGGGTAAAAAGGAGTATACGCTCCATCACGGGCATGCATGTTCACTTCAGTTCTTAGTTTAATTATGGCACTCCTCCTCTTTACTCACACCCCTCCCTTCCTTTCTGCGGGTGTTTCCCGTTTCCAGCGGCAAGCCTGTGGGTTTTCCTTTGAGCAAACTCCAGTGCGCATTGCTCAATGGCGCTCTAGCATGTTTGGAAGCTCGTCAGCTGGAAAGAAAACATACGGGCAGTCCTTGAGACACCATC
This sequence comes from Barbus barbus, assembly GCF_936440315.1. NCBI lineage: Eukaryota > Metazoa > Chordata > Actinopteri > Cypriniformes > Cyprinidae > Barbus > Barbus barbus. Next base: position 5,840,486 of record NC_136746.1, on the reverse strand, counting down.
ATAGATTTTGTCATGAAGAACCAACCTTCATGACTTTCAAGTCAAAGTGAGAAAATGTGAGGAGGAAGACAAGGAGTTCCCTTTCAGCAAAGTACTGTGGCATTTTCATGAAGAGATAGATAAGCTATCTATCTGTCTGTGTGTAATTTTACAATTTTTGTTTTTGGACAAGCTGCCATTTTAAACCATAGTTTAAAAAAAAGAAGATTTTTTTCAACTCCGGCTCATTGGATAAACGCCCCTGTAGCAGCATTTCTGCCGAAACGACATTGCATTGCTTGTACATTTTGCGACACTTTCATAGTGAAGTGTCCCCTGCGTGGGGCTAAACGCGTTCTTAGTTTTATCTGAAACATGAATTTGGCAACATTCTTTTGCATTGCTTCTTGTACGTTTCATGGCCCTTTGGAAATTAAATATCCAGGGAATGATCCTAGGAGGTTAATTCTGTATTGATGTTAACATACCACATATACTAAACCAATAGTGTTAACAAAAAGAAAACATGACATAATATGCATTTGCGTATGCGTAACCACGCCATTTTCACTTGCTTCTACAAGCTGTTTATCGTGTTTCAGAGTGCTCTGCGTCAAGTGCAGTGCTGTACCAGGTGAGCTACCAAGCAAGTTTACCATATCAGAAAACCCATAAATATGGATCTGACTATGTGATACAAATGTCAAAACTCAAATTATTCACTATGCTAAAAGTGTTTTGAGGACATAACACCGTGCTGTGCATGGAAAATAAAATAAATATTAAAATTAATCGATAATGCAGATAATTGTGTATGTATACTTTAAATCCGTAATATATAAATCTGGTAATTAAACAGTACTATGATAAATACTGGAATACTTTCTGATTCTATCGCTGATGGTGTCTCCGCTGGAGTTTTATTTTTATGTTTTCTTCCCAAAGATATAGGTAACTTGGAATTTAAAGTCTGAACTTAAACTAGTATTTGCTTTTGATGAGATTGCAGCATACAAACAAATCTGTTAGTTGTTTACAGAACCACACCCCTTTGATTGGCAGAGAATCACAACAGCAGATTCTCACTTCCTTCTATGGATTACGCAGTCCCAGTCTGATCATGAATCTTGTGTGTCTCTATTTATTTCTCTCTGGGCAGTAATGATTGTGGCTCTGTTGGCATTTATAGTGTTCCCCAAACCAAGCATGCATAGCTTCTTACGGTGCTTGGCACAAACCTGTCTGGCTGAGACACTGCAGTGACAGGTCTTGGACAGCAAGGCCATGCTGCCTTCATCTGTTCATCACATGCTAGCTGAGCACCAAGTCTCAAAGCACCGATTCATCATAATCATCCAAAGCACAGCTGTGAGGTGTTTAATGAATTGCTTCAGAAAAACATTTTCCCTAAGGACTATGCACTTCAGTAGAAATAACCAGGCTTTGAGTGTCTAAAACACTTTGAACCTTAGCTGGACACGAGTGCCATGGCAAAACAACATCCTCTTGGATCACTAGCTGAAATGCCAGTCGCAGTGTCAGATATTTCAGATATTGACTCTGTATCTAGGCCCCTGAGATATGCACTTAACTCTTGTTGGCTTGATTTTGAATCTGTTCAATAAAAAGTCTCCTTTCTGAATGTGGACAAGTACAGAGACTACTGAAGAACAAAGTAATTTATAGTTAAGTATATAACCCCGGTGATCACTGTGGTCCACTCCAGTGGCATATCTTTTTAATCCGGGCAGTGAATTGTTGAGTTTACGCTTTTGCATCAAGCCTCGAGCATATGCAGAGAGCATGTGTGGAGGGTAAACCAGCTGCAGGGTAATCCTGTGAAGTATAAGCAGTGTGTCCCTTTGCATATCTTAGAGATGTTTCTTATAACATGCAGAATTAGTTTCCAGCCATATGGAAGATCATAAGATCTTTTTCCAGTCATAATAGCCATTGTCTTCATGCTCATTCAAAATACGCCAGATTAATTACTTGTGAGGTCTGTTATTAGTGTTTAAACCAGATGATTACATACCAGTGATCACATCATACTGATAAGCGACTCAAGCAAGTCTATATGCATAGATTGTTTTTCCATTCACATGGCAGCAAACGTAAAACAATGAATGCAGCAATTGAATGCAGCAAAATGCGTTGAAGCAATTTAACCTAGCCTATGCCAACTTTAAACATTTTTAGAATTTGTGAATAAATTGTTGCATTTCAGTTCAAATGTGTAAATAAATGTAATTTTAATAAGAAACGTTATTACATGTTTGGATGAATAGTTTTGTGTGTGTGTGATCATGAACCTCATCAAACCGCTAACTTCACTTTTTTTATTTTAAATGAACTGGATTTGAAATATAACCCTTCCCAGTTTGTTAATCTAATTTGGATTTAAGTGATCCGATTCACTGTTGTCATGATTGACTGGACGGTTTCAGTGATTTCGAATAGCAGGAACAAAAGCAGGTTGGTCTAGAGATTGCAACTCTCATTGTCCCAGCTGGAAACTCCAGAAACCCATCTGTCCATTGACCGCCAGGGGCGAGATAGCAACTCATAACTGAACCCAGCAACCAGTTTCTGATAGTCCTTAATTATGTTTCAGGCTGTTTTGGCTGTAGCGACAATGCTTTAGGAGCTTCTTAACATGTGACCTGTTCCTGTGGCTTCATATTTGTCTAATTTAGATGGTTTGTGGAACACTACTGTGTGTGTTCTGCCTGTCTCTTACGGTGGACAGCTCCATAAAACATTCTCCTATCTTTTATAAGGAACTCTGTTATGTTTACAGATTGCTGTTGTCACACATCTGTCCTTTACCTTGATAAAAGAGAGCACTGCTATGATAGGAACGCTGACCATCTTAAATTTGTTTAGGTGCATGATCATATCGACAATTAGATTTTTACAATTTTATCCCCTTCAAAGCATTGTCGCCAAATTTATACACAATAAATGGGACAATATTTTAGTTTCGTGAGAAATGGACAAATCAGCCCAGTCATGCTGGGATAATTTGCCTTAAAAAAGATGATTCCGTGATCATTTTCTCACCGTCATGTTGTTCCGCCCGTGTATGGAACACACAAAAAAATATTGTTTTAAAGATGTCTCTTTATTTCTGTACAAGATAACGGGGTCTGATGTTGTTTTGGACCCTATGCTATGGATTAGAACATCTTTGAGAATATCATCTTTTGTGGGGCTTTTGCACTTCTGTACCATTTATGGTAGCATGAATAGTCAGTTATGGTTGCCTTTGCAAACACGCCTAATAATTAATATATGGATGCTGATTAGACAGATTAGGATCTTAAGATGGATAATGAATAGTCTTTAAAATGGACATCTGTGTTTTAACAACAGAGCGTTTCATTTATTCAGCATTGAGGAATGTCGGTAAGGGCAAACCTCTGGGCTGAATAATAAGCTCCAGATTATGCAATACCGTTCCTTTTGTCTAATAAAAAGATGATCCATTGGTTCAGTGTTCATGGTTATGCACCTTATTATGGCTTGGTACAGTTGTGCCTTTAATCATTCTAAATTCTTAGATACAGGTTGGTAGTAGACTATTAGTATTGCATACATTTGGGTAGGTGTAAACTTTTGTAAGCTCAACTTTGTGTCCCTATGTATCTTTCCTCACAGAAGTATAAACACAAAATGTTTAAATAGAAGGATTCCAATTATTCACGAGGTTGACAACATCATAAACAGAAGCATGAGCTGGATCTAATACAGTAGAAGTGGACCGAATAGAATGTCCGGATACTTGCACTCTAAAAAAGGCTGGGTTAAAGGAACACTCCACTTTTTTTTTGGGAATGGGCTCATTTTACAACTCCCCTAGAGTTAAACAGTTGAGTTTTACCGTTTTTGAATCCATTCAGCCGATCTCCGGGTCTGGCGGTAGCACTTTTAGCTTAGCTTAGTATAGATCATTGAATCTGATTAGACCTCAATAATTTTCCTATTTAAAACTTGACTCTTCTGTAGTTACATCGTGCACTAAGAAAATGAAAAGTTGCGATTTTCTAGGCCGATATGGCTAGGAACTATACTCTCGTTCCGGTGTAATAATCAAGGAAATTTGCTGCCGTACCATGAGTGCAGCAGGCGTAGTGATATTACACAGCGCCTGAAAGTAGTCCCCAGCTAGGTAACTAGTTATGACATTGCTGGGGACTACTTTCAGGCGCTGCGTAATATCACTGAGCCTGCTGCACTAAAAATCAATGCGTTTCAGAAAGGCGGGGCATAGAGGAGCAACAATAATGTACAGTATGTGGAAAATGTTTTTTTTTTTTTATCTTAAACCGCATAAACGCATTGCATTACACCAAATAATGTTCTTATTAGCAACGTCATGACCCCTTTATACATTTAACCCAACTGTTGGTTGAAAACAACCCAATCGCTGGGTTTGTCCATATTTTATTTAACCCAAGCATTGTTTAGAGTGTAGTATTCATAAAACAGTAGATGAAAAGTACTTGGATAACCTGATTCTTCCATTGAGATTTTGAAGTGTGTATGCAGTGGATTCTTTACTATCCATATGAGGCTGTAGGACACATGACACAATGTACTGTATCTGGATTTCATTCATACTACACACATTCACCCATACTTTTTAATGGTTGCGAAGTTTGCTCCTTAAATGTCATTCTTACTAGACGGAATATGATTTAGGAATCAGCTACAGACATGTTTTTAGGTTCATTTCCGTGACTGTTCCAAGCTGACTTCTGTAATTCTGTATGGAACGTCAAATGTATGGGTCACATTTGAAACTCTTTAAAATGGGCTGCAACCTTGTGCATCTGTTCCACTCCTTAGGCATGGAAGACAAATTATATCCGTGCAATTTTCCATTTGCATGTTGCTAAGCTAACAGTACAGTGCTTTAATATGCATAACATTTAGCCAAATGTAGTCCGTTTTGAATATTTTGGCATTGAATCAATAAAGTATACAATAGGATACAATAAATTAATTAGACTAAAATATGGTGACCTCTCTTTGTCCCTGTAAAGTGCTTTGTAGGCAGCTTACTAGGTTTTGGAACAGAGCCATTGATTCGGTTTAAATTTGTCAAATCACACAATTTATGGCAAATGTAAAGTTCAGCTTTAATTTAAGAAAGACCTTTTCACTTACCTCCATATGCAATATTGTGTCTCATCAGGTCCATTTATACTTAATCAGTTTAAGCATTTTAAAATTAGCCAGTTCTTGAGTGTGGAGAGGACAGGGGCGTATTTAACATTCTGGGTGACAATATTGAAGGTTATTAGAGCTGCTTACATGAAAGCTGGACCTCCTCGTTGCTATTGGGCAGCACACTGTGCTTTCCTATTGTCTGTAGGTGCAAGTCATGCTTAATGCAGACAGTAATGGAGGCCAGTGTGAGTAATATGATGATGGATGAGGAGGCGGTTGGTTACCCCTCTGCTCTGATGTCTCTCCTAGATTCTCACACTATTACAAAGCCTGGCCATCTGATTGGTTGGTGAATATTGGACACACCACAATGTCATTACTTTTGACAGGAAAACAAATCTTTCTGCTCATTGAGGATCTGCATCAGCTCGGTAAATTATGCTTTTAGACGAAGGTCATCCGAGCTAAGATTCCATTTGGATGCATGTAGTATGTTGACCGTTCACTATAAGTTGGTGTAAGTACTGAATTAATGCATTACTGGGTTGGTAATGGTTTTTACGCTTCATACATATCTGTTTATACGTTCGCAGTGATGCATATTTCTAGTCATTGACGGTCATTTTTCCAAACTGCATGCCAACAGTATACACCCTCTGCTTTTATCACTTCTGCACCTGCTTTTGCATTCTTCTTTTTATATCTGGACATCGTTATTAACCCTTCTCTGCTCATTTTCATTATTTGTCTTTTATTTAATTACACAACAATAAATGAAATTTGATTTGAAGTAGTTCATCATTTTGAAGACCTCGCTGGAAAAAAAAAATCCTGTCCAGACTGTAATGTGAGCATCTGAAAATATTGCCTGCCCGTCTGGCAGATTTTAAACCGTCTTCAGAGTGGGTAATATTAAGCCAGGCATTTTTTAAGTTGTGGAATGTATCCATGGAATATTAATTATATTAATTTAAGCATGAAACTGGCTATGAAGATGTTTGAGTGTTAGCCTAACTAGGTTATCATGCTTACAGAATTTCCATCGTCAATGTGAATGCAAGTAAACTAATATTAATGATTTAGTTTTTTTAATGAATATTAATATGAACATTATATAGCTTGTGGACTATTGTTGCAAGTTTTTCAAGTAATTATGCATAAAACAAGTAAAATCAGTAATTAAGAACAACAACAACAAAAAAATTGAGCAATGGAGTACAAACAAACTACAGAACAAAGATACAAGAGAAGTAAATAGTGTTTAAAGTATGCAGCATTATCAATTAAGTATTGTATTTCTCAACATTTACTTGAAGCCTCTTACACATGATATTTCAACACCAATGTGTTCACTTTGCATTAAAACCTTGTCAGTACAGGCATTTTAGACCGAGAAGTGAATCTGACACATGCAGCAACATTACTGCATGGGATGAACACCCATGTTTTTGTAATCAAAGGAGCAGTAATTTTGAAATGCCTTTACGTAAGTCTGTATTTGGCATGTAGACTGCACAGAGTATCTGGAAATGAACAGATTTGCTTTGATCACATCATATATGTTTGCATATTACTGAGGTTTTGAGTGAATTACTTTATTAGCTATTTGCATTTCCAACCCTTGTCACTCTTATCAGAGGATTTTATGGCTTGTACCTTGTTTGCATGCACTGCCTAGTTAGCCATAGCATTACAAGGGTGTAACCACTTTTGACTTTTTCAAGAACCCATGCCACCTTCCACCATTTACTTTTCCCTCCCTTTTTGTTCGTAATGGCCATGTAGCATTAATTAGGGTGGATTTATAGTTTTTTTTAAAGGTTTGAAACTTATGGAGGTTTGTGAGAAGCCCCTGTGCTGGACTGATCGATGTGCAGGGTTAACAGTGCAAGGCATTGACATTTGCAGGCTTGTTGTATTTGTTTTGCAAATAAAAATTTAAGGGAGACACATTATACAGCATTCTGCGCAAAAGGCCTCACTTTGTTGTGGGTTGTTAATGAGACCCCGATCGCTTGACGCCAAGGTCAGAGGGGCTGGATTTGGAATTTAGAAAGTCCCTAAATCTAAAGTGAAACCATCAGAGAACATTTAGAGGGAAATAAGTGGAGAAGTGACACGTAGTGACCTTGCTAGAGGTTTTGTGGTAGATCTGTTGTAATGTCAACAGTTCATGTTGTGTGAAATACTTCTGCCTTGTATTTCAATGTAATAGGCCACATCACATGTGAATCGTCTTCAATGAATGTAACGCAGACAGAAAGAAGACAGAATGGAATTCATGTTAAAGTATTACATCACATAATAATCTGAAAGAAAATTCTGTCACCATTTACTCACCATTTTGTCATTCCAAATCTGTGTTTCTTTCACACAAAAAGAGAAGTGCTGACAAATGTACTGGTAAACCCCCCCCCCCCCCCCCCCCCCCCCCATTGAAAGTGAATGAGGATCTGGGCTATTTGAGATCCAAAGTAAAAAAGAAAAATGTTCTAGACATGTCTTCAAAGTACTCCATGTAACTTGTGCACTATATTCCTCTTCTGAAGACTGAAATAATCTTTTTGTGAGAAACGGCCCAAAATTCAAGTAATTGTCCAGTAAATATTTACCTGTTCTGTAGCTTGCATATTGCAAATTCCAACTTGTCGCAGTTTGTTTGGTCTCATTGCATTGATGTTGCAACATCTTTGACGTCATATGTAAGGTGTTGTGCCTTACTTGGATACGGACAGCAGAAGGTAACATTTTCAATTAATAATGACTTGCATTACAGCTTATTCATCATAAAAAGCTGTCATAATGGTGGGATTAACAATGTGGATCATTATATGGACAAGAGTTGCTTGTACATTCTTCAACATTTGTCCTTTTGTGTAAAAAAAAAAAAAAAAAAAGAATGTCCTAAAGGGTCAATAAAACAATGACCGAGTTTTCCTGCACCTTTAAAGTTTTGCCTGTCAGTGAAGTGTGTAGAAGTTTTTAAAGCTGTTTACAGTAAGCATAAGTCACCTTCATCGAACCTGTTTTAGTCAATTGAGAATACAATGACAAAGGTTGCATGCTTCAAGATGAATAATCATTAACGGAGGGGTTAAGGGACATCTTTACTTGCATATTATACTGGCTAATTAGTGCAATTAAAATTTCACAAACAAGCCTGGGTGTCCACGTGATGACCTGAAATCTGTGTTTACACCGTAATGAGTTACCACAACAACAGCGCTCTGCCAGATTTACCATCGAGCGCTTGGAGAGCGCCATAAACAAACAATCCAGCTCTGACTGGATCAACAGCTGCCATGTTGTGTTTCTAGTCGATTACCCCGATTGGCCATTTCTTCAGCATACAGTAGACAAATGCGAAACCCAAGCCGCAGGCTTCTCTGTGACTTCATACTGGCTATCTGATCTCTGTTTGTGTTTTTGCTTAAGTGTGTGTGTGCACTTGTATTTGACCCAGATATTCCAAGGACACAGTTGCTCTGCAAGCTCCCATCTGTCTGACTTGTCCTGCCAGGCCTGTCGTGCATCTCTCTGTAGGTTGTCTGCACCACGACCTCCTGGGAATGGGTGGGGAGGCAAATTCTGTGGCGCTTGATTACGTCCACTTAAGCTCTGCTTCACAACAGGAAATCGATATAATTACACAAAAGCTAAGCATGTTGGGGAATGGGGAGGTTGTTCAGGAGAAAGGTGACTGTAGGAATGAAAAGAATGAGGCAAATTTTACCCAGTGGAAAAACAAGAAAAGCAAAGCATCCTTCAAACTGATCTGTTAACCTTTGGGGCTTGATTTTATTAACTGTAACAAAAGCAGCCTTACACACTGGCCTCCTCTGGAGATGTAAGATTGGAAAACTAAAGCTTAGACAACAACATGCAGATTCGGTCTACTCCAATATGCTTTCACATGCATATGTGCATTAGTTTAGTGAGTTAGAGTGTAGGGTTAAATTGGTGTTGGACTAGAGTTTTGATGCACATCTTTAGTTACTGCTGAGAATCATGACTGATTATCCTGGCATGGCATGATTTTCGGTCAAAGATTGTGCTGCTTTTATGTAGTCATTGGGGAATCAAAGGGACTCGTTGCTTTAGAGCCGATCCAAAACTTACCTTCTAATTCACTCTGTTACAGTTTATGTTTGCATGGTGCTCCTGTTCTTTTTTTGGTGAGCTCCAAGTGACTAGGACTAGGAGGGCAAAATCAAAGGCAGATGCCCTACCAAAATCTTCTCCAAAATCTTGCCTTTAGCAAATTGGTATAAGGCTGATATTCGCCCAATATTACCTCATGATATGATGATACACGTTGTGATACATTAGTCACAATTTATCACCATGCATCATGGTACAATTGAGAGCAGCTGAAACTGTGCCAAACTCGTGAGAGACAGAAATTAATCTACCAGATCGGTTTCAACATCTGTTGGATGGTTCTTGGCACAATATGCTGCCTCAAATTTTCACACTGCTTAATTCTGGTTTATCATCTTTTAAACCTGCACTTTTAAACTTGGTTCTGCAACATTTCACACTTGTGATATTAAATGTATAAAGTGTGAAACAATGTTAGAATGCAATAGGGGTTTAAGATTTTGAAGCCCAGAAAACGGCATTCATGCATCATAAAAAGTGCTCCACATGACTCTGGTGGATTAATAAAGACCTTCTGAAGTGAATTGATGCATTTGTGTAAGAAAAATATCCAGATTTAAATCTTTATAAACTGTAATCTCTAGCTTTCGCTAACTATTGTACGCGCATTCACGAGAGTGTGGTGTTCCAGCGGATGACGTAGGCAAACACGGAAGTGACGAACGCTGAAGCGCAGAGGAGAGAGCAAAACAAAACATTGCTAGCTAATTAGAAGTACAAAACAAGGATGTGTGAAGAAAAATGTCGTAGGATTTTAATATAAACCAAGAAGAGAATGGTTTTCTTTTGCTAAATTCACTTTTACATGTTGTTTGAACTGAAATGTGTGTTGGCAGTGTGTGTACACAACCACCCTATAATGATAAAAGTCCACCCAGTGTTTTTTTGTTGTTGTTGTTTTTTAATCCAGATAAATAATATCCCCTTTCTCAAATCAAGCCGTTCTCAGAATCTTGGCTGTGTCACGTCAGACAGACCCTTGTCTCGCATAGCCAGACCTTCAGACTGACGGCAGAAGGTCTGGAATATATGTCTGCTTTCAGTGGCCAAGGCCCGCCCATGAGGCCTTTTGACCGACATGTCAAACAACCAATCATAGTTCGTTTCGTTTAGCGTCACGTTTCGGGGTGTGGAAATGTCGCCACAATAACAGAAACTCTCGGATGTATTTTAAAGATTCTATGCCGTGAACTTTAAATATTTCACATGCTTTTGAAAATCCAGCGTTTAGTTGACAGAGTTCATCATCACAGTTGTAAACACGACGGCTTTCTTCTTTCGTGAGGGGGTTTGGCACCACAGCTTCTGTGTTTCCCGGCGGACCGAAAATAAACGTGTCTCCCAGAAATCCGGTTTAATTCAACTAGTCCGATTACGACTTCGACGTTCCTGAAGTGTTTCCAGAAAAGTGTGCCATATGTTATCAGACGTTTAGCCAACGGTCTGTGGGCGTGACGTCTGAGGCTGAGACTAGACAGATCCAGGCCCCTCTCACGATTGTTGATTGACCCGACCATCTTACCTTAGGCCTGCCCTGAGTGAGCTGTCATCAGTCCACCATTGTTTTGATGCCGGAGCAGTTGTAGACAAGAATGTCTCCTAAGCGATTGAGGTGTTTTGTTGTTGGATGTAATAATGAACATAGCAGTTGTCATTTACTCCCTGCACTGAAACGGCTTGCTGTGAAAAGAGCTGTTTTTGACAGGGTAAAAAGGGTGTTGTTTTACATTTACCATTGAGAAATTTTAACCAAAGTATGTTATAGACTTTTCATTAAGACCCTAAAGAATCATATCAACTTGTGGAAAATGGGCATCCGATGAGCCCTTTAAACAAAACTTGGTTCTCGCGAGGCTAGCATATTCTCACCGAGCTTACGCTACGCTAGCATCCTACCTCATCCATTGTCTCATGATCATGCGTATGACAGCTGAAGCTAACTGTAAAAATGTTCATTTTAAGTGCCGTTTTGTCACCTCAAAACCACCATGTTTGTCTTAATGACAGCAGGCAAATTAAAAGGTATTTTCTTCTGTGGTGTGTGTAGAAATCAACATGGGTCCTCCAAGCAGGATCCAAAGCATCCAAGAGGCATGTTTGCCATGTACAGAAATGTTACACTGTCCTAAGACACCACAGAGGAAAGGAGCTTTTAATTTGTCTGCTGTCATTAAGACATGGTGGTTTTGTTATTCTACATGATAGGGGATGTTTTAAGTCACTGTGGTTGGTTGAAAGTGTTTTTAAAAGATAGAGATCTTCCACATTTCCTAATTGTCAGACCTATATGGGTTAGCTGCTGTACTATCATATCAGCATTTCAGAGAAGCAATTGTTCATGATGTCCATGTAGCCAAAGGTTAATTGTTCTGTAGGAAGGCACTGCCATTATTGTCCCTTGGGCTCTGCTGGACTCCACATGGCTTTCAGTGCTATCCTTCTAAGCTCTCCATTATACTGTATGTTATATGAGCAGTTATAAGAATAAGTGCTTCAAGCAGCTCTCATAGTTGAACCAAAGTGTGTGAGATAAAGAGGGCAGATGTGCGCCGCTCTCATCCTTAATTCAGCATGTGCCACTGTGTCTGTGCTGAGCAATGGTGCTCCTGATGTAGATGACTCAGCTTCCCGCGGTTTCATTACTCTGTAGCCGCACTGTGCCCCTAAGTGGAAACATTGTTCCCATGTTCCGCAGTTACCTGTGGGTCAGTTTGCGACAGTATTCCACTGCAGAATCCTTAAGGAAATGCTGCTTCACATTTAAGCTCGTTGAAATGTTCAGAACTGTATCTGTGAATCATTCATGATACCATTTTCTTAAGAATAAATGATTTTATGAACAGTTTACACATTTTATCTGCTTGTTTCATGCTTTCAAAATTTGCAGGGGAAGAAGACAGGACCAGGTTTAAAGCAAGTGCCTTGTCCATTGAGAATGTTCATTGCAGCTGCATGTATGAAGAGTGAACCCAAGAGGTCACCTCCATACAAAGCAACTTGCTATTGGCAAATTTTGCTTGTCACCAAACGATAATCCAACACGAAACTTGCAAGACATCCTGTCTATTCATATAATTTAGATTTCATTTCAGTGAACTTGATTCAAGCTAAATTGCATATGAAATAAAATGCATCAAAAAAGAGAGACTCATTCACAAATTGTCTATTTATTGTCAGTTGTTTTTGGATTTAAAACAACACTGCAGAACATAGATATCTGGTAAATAGAGGTGAACGGATGAGGGGAGTAGAACCGGAGGGGTTGCACCCACACATTATTTAAATTCTTGACTCAACTAGTTAGTTCTTGACACATTTACATTCTGTCGTACTACCCTGCCCTAGTAGATAGTAGGTCATTCAGGGGCTGAATGCTATCCTGGATAATTCTTGGCATGGAGACTATTTTCAACTGCATGTAAAACAATTGATTTGTTTGGTGATGCATTAAGTTTAAGCCCCACGTGACCGTACAGTGAACCATAATTGTAAATGAAAGCAGGTATTGTAATTACAAGCGCGAGGTTAAGATGTTTGTTGGCTTGGTGAGTAGGGGGTTAAGGCACAAATGTGTGTGTGTTTGTCAACCCGAGTCTTCGGGAGTTTGCGCTGTGGATCAGCCTGTCAGCCTTGGATCTTGAGCAGGAGATTTGCAGCCCTGCTTCAGCTATGTGCTGTCAAAGTGATACGGGCATTCCCACTACCACTGATGGATGAATAAACACACACTTTTTCTTTTGCATGCTTATTCCATTTAATCTCCCAGACCATTTTACCGTGAGTAATTTTGGCATGGCATATAGTATTTATCATTTAAAGTATCTAATCGTCTGTAAACTTTTTTTTTTTTTTTATAGCACATCCCTAATTTGAATGTCATCGTCATGATGCAAGGTTAATTTCACTGTCAAAGTGCATGCATGCTTAAGCTCCTGTAAATAGAAATAATAACACTTAAACATGCACACATTTGGACTAGTTGTTCCATAAGTCAATAGTTTGGGCTTAGCTTAACTGTTTGTCAGTTGTGGCATTCACTGGCCGACCAGTTGAATAAAGTTATGGACAACTAGTTGACTAGTAAAAATGATTGCAAGTAGTCTTGCCAGCTCTAGCGCACACAAACACAGAATTTGCAGTGCGTGATTCTATGTGCCACAAGGGAAATAAGACAAAGGAAAACCCTGACACATTAATGGCCCTAACAGTTAATTCTCAGAGGGGTTTAGTAAGCAGAACGGAGTTTGTGAGGGTCACTCTGTTGTAAACCATCACATCAAGTTTCCTTGGTAACTGATAAACCACTAGACTGTTGCAATACTGCGACCTGCATTCTGAAACTGAGGAAATGTAGAACGTTTTAATAAAAAATGGTGAGTTTCTACTGTCAGTGAATCTGAACCCAGCAGTGGGTTGCACAAAATTACCAAACACTCTGAAAATAACTCATCAAAATGACCCAACAGGCTAAACCAGGGTGAAAAAAGGCAGTTTTAGAGGGTAGTCAAATGATTTGGAACTATTCTGTAGTCCATGAGGGTTGCAATGGACCACTCTTCTCCACTGCTCCATATCCTCAAAGTGTATCACGTTTCAAGTGCTGAGCTGACAAATGGATTTTTCTCGATAGCTGTACTTGATTGGTATTTTTTTTCCTTTCTAAAAGCGGAACAAAAGGAAAAAATGAAGGTAGGAGTAAAAAGAGAAAAACAACAGAGTAAATCTATAGCCAGGATCAGTGCTTCTGACAGAATCCCTCAGTGCCCGAATCTCCGGTTCACCAGGGTATCCTCGAGGATTCCCTCCTATTAGCCAGTACGCGATAGGGAGAGAGACTTAAAAGGTAAGTGACTATTCTCGTTTTTCTTGCACAGAAAACAGACACATTGCACACACAAGATTTGTTTCACTGGCAAAATGCTGCGGCGGGTGAGCCTGCGGCGACTCCACAAAGGCATGTAAATCTAGACTGAAGTGTTCCACGCGCAGCTCGAAAGAAAACAAGAACATTCAGGGCAAGCTGCTTTCAGGAGTGAAGAGAGATGGCATTCACGGCTCATATGACCTCACACTTTTCCCCAGTCACCATGGAGTTGCTGTGGAAACGCGGCGCTTTTTCAGGAAGTTCCAAGCCTGCTGAAATGCACCCACTCTCCCTTCATTTATGTGTGATCTGTGAAATATTACAGCCAGCTGGTCGGCACTGACACCTTACGTTAAGAGCATTGGCAGTTAGCCTCTCTGGTTGTTGTCAAGGTGTACTCTAACATATAGTGTTAGTCCCAGACTAATGCGGTCTTGTATTGACTCACTAAGCCCATATCAAATTTCTTTTCAGAGTGATTTGATTGTGTAGCCTTGCTAGCACTGTGGTTCAGTGAATCTTGCTCTCTAAAAATACCTATAGTGTGGATCAAGTGCTCTTCAAATGACATGGACTTCAACTAAAGCCCGATTCGGACGGTAATTGTTTCTCATATGGACGTCTGTAAAAATGAATTTACATATCACCTCAGTGATAAAAGTCATGGATTCGGATGGTGATTTATTCACAGTGGAGGAGGGAGTTCTGTGATCCTGCGAACCCGGGAACGCGCTTCACGTGGCCAGTCACATGATCGTGTGCTGTAAATAAAATGAATTTTATTAACAAATTTATGCTTATTATTGTGTAAAATGTATTCTTATTCCAAGCATATTTTGTCATGTATAATCCTATTTATTATTTGATTATTTAAATGTCCTGTTTAAAAATAGGAAAATATGCGCTATAGATGTATAAAATTATACGAGATATATGTCCGTTTATAATACACATTTTAAATTTGTATTGCATATCTGCTGCTGCCATAATAAAGACCCATTTCGAATGTTTACGTGCTTTTCTTCTCTTTCTGCTCTCACTCGCTGTGGTGGAGCAGTTATGAAGTATTGTTCTTTTAAATACTTTCCAGCATTTCAGAAATAAATATGTATGCAAATTACACCGAAGTACAACAGTTACCATACGGTGTTCAAAAAGGGTTTAAATGCAGAATTTTTTAATCGAATTCTTCTCGTAAATTCAGAGATGTGGATTCGGACGGCAATTAAATTACCCCACGACCTTGGTGTTTGTCAAAAAACAGTAGGTAATTTGGCCAGGGATTTTCACGGGGGTGGTGAGAGAAAAACACAGACGTCCTGGATTCAGACGACAATTAAATCACCAACTACCCCCTGTATATGGTGAAAATCACTTACGTCCCCCTGAGAAACAATTACCGTCCGAATCGGGCTTAAGTGAAACATTCTCCCATGCAAAAATTAATGAATCAACTCTCAGGGAAAGAAAATAGCATCTGTAACCAAGAATTAATCAAGATCTAGATTTTTCAAGCTTGGGGTTTGTAAAGGAGTCTGGAGGTACTTGGTGAAATAGATGTTTTTTGTCACTTAGAATAAATGTTTGAAGACAGTTGTTTCTATGGAAGTTTTTTTTGTTTGTTCCCTTTTTTGAGTTTGCATACTCCATTAGCTGAGC
This sequence comes from Barbus barbus, assembly GCF_936440315.1. Classification (NCBI taxonomy): domain Eukaryota; kingdom Metazoa; phylum Chordata; class Actinopteri; order Cypriniformes; family Cyprinidae; genus Barbus; species Barbus barbus. The sequence goes on along the minus strand of NC_136746.1, from coordinate 5,824,648 downwards.
AATAATGTTATCTGATCTTTGTGGGTAAGTCTCGAGTAAACTCCTTATGGGGCTTGTCAGGGGCCAATAAGTATAGGCTGTTTTCACAAGCTGAGATTAAGTGGTCACAGATACACAAATATGTACATATTGGGTTGTGGGAAATTCAGAATTTAGGATTTTGGTTCCCACAATTCATGGTTTGTAATGTGATTGAATTGTTAGTCATCTTTGATTGGACAGAAGCAGCTAGCAGCAGGATATGTTCTTGTGGAGGAACAACTTGAGCCTTGAGAAAGATCTTCTAATTGATGTGCATGAGAGAGGGTGAATGAAAATGACATGGTCTCAGGGGGCAACTGTCTAATTCCCCGTTTAGCATACAGCAGAGCCGCTCTTTGCTGTCAGACGGTTTACTGGCACTCTCATCTTTCCGCCATCTGCCTTTGTCCGCTCTTTCTTCTGTATGTCTGTCTCACCTCAACACACCTACACCATCAGCATTTCTCCTAATATTCACTGGGAGTTCCTTTCCATGTGACCTGCTTTGTGAAGGTGCGAAAGTTGCGGAGGGAGCAAGACTTCCTGGCAACCGAACAATATCTATTTTTTTCTTGTTTTTGTAAACAGTCAGGAAAACGTAGATCAAGAGAGAAGCCAAGGGAGAGAGAAAGTGAAAGGTAATTTCCTACAATGAGCGGAGGCGTCGTTTTCAAGCGCAAGTCCCTTGTAATCGCTTGACATTGTAAGGTTTACAGGGCTCTCGCTGGCTTTGTTTATTTTTTAGTGACCGTAGCTTCGCAGCATATGCCCATTTTCCCCCTTTGAGAGAATTATAGTGTGAACAACAGTTGTAAATATGAATAACAATCTGGTATCATCCTGCAATCTCTGTGTGTCTTTGTAGGGCTGCCATGTTACAGGTCTTTCATTATGAATGAATAAAACCAAATAATTTTTGTTTCTTCATGGACAGCCAGTTTTACCTACCTCACAGTTATTGAGCCTGCTGAGTGGATATGTTGGGTTTCTCTTCTATTGGCTGGGGTTATTGAGCTCTGGGTCTATATATCTCACACTCTTTCAGAATAGTATTTTTTTTTTTTCCTCCAGATATCCTATAAACTGTCTTGGACTGTACATTCATGGACTGATAGTTTATCCATATTATTGGCAGGCTTCTGCCCATTTTACAGCCACTGGGATGCACCAGTCCATCTGGAAATAAAGTTGCTGTAACTGATGTGAAACTATTAGAATTTTTATTTGACTTTTCATGTTGGTCTTCTAGTGTAGAATAAAGTATTTCTGATAAAATTATTTTAAACGGCACATAAAATCAAAACGCAAACTGCATGGTTCTAGGTAGGTGCTTCTCAAACAGATTCTTGAGGTTTTGGCAGTCTGTCCCACATTGCACCACATTACACCTACGTTGCCTGTTTGAGGTAAAAGCATGGGCTGTTCAGTGTGTTACAGTGTCTTGAGCAGAGGTGTCCAAACTTGCTTCTGGAGGGCCACCTTCATGCAAACCTTATCATCAGAAATTCGAATCAGTAAAAGTTTGTTGTAATCAAGACTTACTGGGTTCAGTTTTTTTAAATTAAAGTTGTACCTAAGCACTGCAGGAAGATGATATTCCATGAGGAAAACTGGACAACCCTGGTCTTGAGGTAGCTACTATTTTAGGGATGTACAGTCCTGCTCCTGGAGGACCATTTTCATGCAGAGTTTAGTTTCAACACACCTACCTGGAAGTATCTAGTGCAGGGCTGAGCAACTTTAGTCCAGGAGGGCCACTGTCCTGCTGAGTTTAGCTCCAACCCTAATCAAACACACCTGCCTGTAGCTTTCAAGTGATCTTGAAGACATTGATTAGCTTGTTCAGGTGTGTTTGAGAATTGAAGCTAAACTCTGCAGGACAGTGGCCCTCCAGGACTAAAGTTGCCCAGCCCTGACCTAGTGGTTCTGAAGACCTGGATTAGCTGGTTCATTTGTGTTTAAATAGGGTTGGAACTAAACTGCTTGCAGATAGCCCTTCAGGATATGACACCCGTCTTTTCACAAATCATGATTTAAATGCCCCTCCCCCAATGATAATTTGTGTAAATTTTCTGGAAATTTAGTCTTTTCAGCAAATCTACATTTGATACAAACAGTAAATATTCAGGCACACAACTGGGTGACATTGACGCAAATGAAAAACAAGGCTGTGGCTGTGAGGGACTGAAGTGTTCAAATTAAACATGGCATCTACTCTGACAAAGGTCTGCTGGTTGCCTCAGTTACCCAGTTTTGTCCTTGGCAGAGGTTGTGCACCTGATGTGTGTCTAGAATAGAGGAATTGAATACGCTCGTGTGCATGACTGAGTACACGTTTTCATAGAGACAGGGTTTGCCATATCTGTTTACTTCACTCGAGTGTTCCTCCAAGCACACTAATACGGCTAATTAGGAGGGATTCCTCTCATTTTCAAATCAGCACAAGAGCTTACATCTTCCCCTCATGACTCCTGTCACAATTTTTCTGCTCCTGGCTGAGCTGCCCTCCTCTAACCCTCCCACACACACTCACTTCCATGGAATGCATTGTATAAGAGCCTGATTCATGCAACACAGTGCCTCATCTTTATCCACTCAATGTAACCTATTCTCCAGACCTCCCCTGCTCTCCTTAACCTCTCCTTTCTTGTCCTTTGGGTCACTCGGTGAGTAGTAAGACCACGCTAAATGCTCATATGTGTGTTTGTGGATTCAAGAGATCATGTTCTCTGTTTCCCAAGCCATTTATGGGATACAGAGTCTAAGTCACAGTTTCTCATGGTGCACATGATATGCAGTTGCGGTCTTGTGAAATTTTGATAGCCATTGTGTGCAACGTTAATGGGCCTGTAGAGTGTCACATTTGTCAGTTTAGCTTTTAGTAACATGTTATGCAAACTTTTGACAAACCCATGCTGCTGCTGGCTTCACAGCAGAGGACTTCTTGAAAAAGGTTATGAAGAGTCAGCAAGAAGTGGGTGGCTGCTAGGGTTTTGCTTACTGGCCCATGTGAAGTGAAGTGACATACTGCCAAGTATGGTGACCCATACTCGGAATTCGTGCTCTGCATTTAACCCATCCATCGTGCACACACACAGCAGTGAACACACACACACCATGAACACACACCCGGAGCAGTGGGCAGCCATTTATGCTGCTGCGCCCGGGGAGCAGTTGGGGGTTCAGTGCCTTGCTCAAGGGCACCTCAGTCGTGGTATTGAGGGTGGAGAGAGCGCTGGACATTCACTCCCCCCACCTACAATCCCTGCCGGCCCGAGACTCGAACCTGCAACCTTTGGATTACGAGTCCGACTCTCTAACCATTAGGCCACGACTTCCCCGTGTCATATTCTAGTCCAAGATAAAGGCTCAGGCCCATTCTTTTAGACCTTTAATCCATTTTACATGGATTGTAAAATGGATTAAATGGGTGATACATTTTATCACCCACGAGGAATATGTCCAAACACATATGGCAGTGTTTCCCAACCCTGTTCCTAGAGGCACACCAGCAGAACTCTTTCTAATAAAAAACACCTGATGCAACTAGTCAGCTCATTAGTAGACTCCAATATGGGACAGGGCAATTTTGGCCCTCAACATCCACTTTCCTGCAGAGGTTTGCTCCAACTCTAATCAGCCTTCCAGTACTCCTAAATACCTTGATTAGCTTGTTTATGTGTGTTTGATTAGGGTTGGAGTTATAAGCTCTGCAGAAAAATGGATCTCAATGGCCAGAGTTAGAATAAACTCTGGTCATTGAGATGTTAGAATAGCAGAGTTATTCAGAGAAAAATAAAACTTCATCAGTATGCGCTAGTGGTAAACACAAAGAGCATGATAAATCACACATTCACAGTTGTATTTTTTTTATGTCCCGAAAAAAGTGGAAGCGGCGAAAGAGGAAGGGATAAGAGTTTGAGGCAAGCAGTTGTGTTTTAGTGCCATGTTGCGTTGATTTCATGTTGCATTTTTATTGGTTGGTCAGTAAACGTGGATCGTAGTAGCAAAAACACAGTGTGCGATGATCCTGCTGTATCGTAGGCTATCTTTGGTCGCAAGACCCTGACAACAGCCGTCTTTGAACCTCTCTCGCTCTAAGACATAAGAGCACTGATTAGGAGCCACGATCTCAGAAATCGCCACAATTGTTTCACAATGCCAATCTTTTTTTCTGGGACAGCCGAAAATCATGCAGTGTGTCTCGGGTTTTAGGCAGGGGTGGCCAGCGTTGGTTCTGGAGAGCCACAGTCCTGCAAAGTTTTGCTCCAAACTTGATTTAAAAACTGACCTGCCTATAGCTTTTTAGTAACCCTTAAACCTTTATTAGATTGTTTCAGGTGTGTTTGGGTAGGAGTGAAAGGGTTTAGGGTTGGAGTGAATCTCTGCAGGACTGGCTCTCCAGAACCCTGATTTAAGGGAAGATATCCAAGTGTGTACTGTTGGTGTGCCTCTGGGAACAGATTTGGGAAACAATGACTTGTTGAGGAATTCACATTGACAGTAATTAGAGGTGACAAAGCAGCTAGAAGTCATTCCAGCCATATGAGTGGTTTGACTTGTTGACATCTAGATATTTAAATACTTTTAAAGTGAAATACTCTTTAGAGACAAGCCACAGACTACCAAATTTGGGCACAAACAGTTCAGGACATTTCTGCACCAAGTTTCTAACTTAAAGTAAGAGGTTTGGTCATAGAAACCACTGCTAATACAAGGAAAGGGTCAGAAAAGAACCTAATGTCTAGGAGGAGGGCCTCTCATCATTCCAAAAAAGCATACCTGCACATTGATCCCCTCTCATTATTAAAGTTACTCTCAAGCTGTGAATGCTGATTTTTATCCCTCATTCACACTGATGCAGAAGGCAGCAGGCATTGATTTTTTGCACTCTTTGTTCCAGCAGCTGTCTACAGTGAGATTGCTTTGGATGTGAAAGAAGTCTTTTCTCCACACACACCGGTAGCCAAAGTCTCGAGCCGTATAATGAACCGTTTTGGACATGACATTTGGAGTCAAAATGTAACTTTGCAGAAAAAAGTACTAATTACCAGCATATTGATTAACTGTTTCTATAATCTGATGAAACACCTGCAGAAAAAGACCGGGCATCTGAAAAATCTATAGTCAAGTTTTGATTTGAGAAGTTGAACTAAGGCCTGTTTCACATTAGACACAGAAGTAGCATGAAGGAAACATTTAAACAATGCACGTTTATTTCTATGCCTATATTAAAGGTTACATATTTCACACTGCCCACTTAGTTCAGTGCTGCATAGCAGAAGTGTTCTGTATGTGTCTCTTTTGGCACTGGGGCTTTCTGTGCAGTACATACTGCAGCATGCTCAACTTGGTATGGTTAAAATGTAGTATAAACCTCATCGATATCTTTGCAACATGGACATAAAATAATAGGATGAACTACTCACACAATATTGTAAGATATGTCAGGCTTTATGCAAGTTTAACATGCAGTCACAAGAATACTGCTCTTCTGTGTATGTCATGTTCTTCATGTCATTTCAAATTACATTTCAGAACAATCAAGTTAGTAATTAATAATTCTATTCGACTAATATTTGATAGTCATTTATAATTAATTTATGGCTGTTATCACAAGAAATACCCAATTTAGTAACCCAGAAATCAATTTATTGTCTGTATAGAGCCGTTTTCAAAGAATCAACTCTATTAGGATCATCAGAAAATAAAAACAACTCAACCAAATCTGTAAGATGATATTTAATAGAAACAAAACTGAAAAAAAAAAATCTCAATGACTTTTGAAATGTTAAACTGTAAAAGTTAGTTTTGTAAGTTATTAAATGTAACTGTTGTCTAACATTCAGAGCAAGGAATCTTGCTGAAGACATAAAATATGAAAATGTTTAGTATTATTGCACCTCATTTGTGGTACTGTAGATAAACCGTGCAATTTAATTCATAGCTCTGTTATAGCACCTATTTCCAGTGAAATACAATTTAATTAGTTCTGCTAAAGTCGTATTTTTTTTTTTTTTTAACGCTATGGCTGGCATTTTCCTGGAATTGCCACATGGAGGACAAAGATTATATTTTGAGGCAAGAAGATCCCTCAGATACTGAGGCCTGTTAACGCCTTGATATATTAAGGACAACTAATGCGAAGCTCTTTCATACTGGTATGTCTCCTGTGTCATGTGCTGTGGGCCTGTAAGCTTTTCTGGGTGTTTAGTTTGCGTGCATGACTTTATTTATGTCTCTCCCAGCCATGTGTCTGTATTTAGAACTGCTGTGCTCTGGGCTTGTGTATCATGGGGGCCTCATTAACACTTGCTCGTGTTTGTATGTCAGGTCATATATTAACTCTGAGTCTGTTACTCATCTCTGAACGAGAGCAGACCTTAACCTCATAGGGAATCTCATAGTTCTCTAAAACGGTTACGTTCATTTATTTGTTTGCCATGACAAAATGAGGTTCCTCCTTGTTTTATTTTCAGCTAAGATGTCTAATGGCACATGTGCAAAGTTTATAATATCAAAACCATTAACATGTCCAAAACCAAAAATATCAGGGGTCATTAAGTTTAGTGTATTGAAGACCTTGCAAATACCTCTAGGTTCTTGTCAATTCACGATGGGTTTATTCCTAATAAATAAGCCTGAAAATCAATATCTAACCAGTTTCTGAAGCAATAGTTGCGACTTGATGTTTTGTCACATTAAACTGTCTGATTTTGCTGTGGTTTGAGTTTCCCACAGTGATGAAAGAGCTAATTTCTGAACTGAAAGATGCTACATAACTGTCAGCAACCCAATCCCCCACCCCCTTGATAGGCAATGTTTTAAAGCAGATACTGGTTAGAAAAATATCTTTTATATTAGCAGTTTTGCCTGTCGGCCTTTGCTTATGGACACGGTGTCTACAGGCCTCAAGAGATGAAATGTCCAGAAAGTCACTGTCACTGTGCTGACAAAAGAAAACCAGACAGTCGGATGGTGGTTCTTTTGATCTTTGGGGGAACATTGTCATGCTGTGGTTAACTCTAATCGGCTAATCAACAGGAATACACATGACAGCCCTGCAGTTTGGCAGGAGAGGCAAGATGACAGCACACTACAGGGGGCGAAATGTGAAAAGCCAGTGGCCATGACGCCTGATGTTGAGGTTGATGATATTTTAGCCCTTCACAGTAAGATAACTTCCCATTTCTTGAATATCTTTGATGTGAGCTGTGGTGATAAGCAGAACTATTGTGTGAAGAAGACATCTGGTCTTAAACACATGACGAGGAAGAACTGCTGTCTGTTTTTGCCAGACCAGTGTGACCGAAGAGATGGTAGATCAGATCACTTTTCTCTCTTGCATAAGATTTCAGCCTTTTTATTATCCCAAATCCAACCTCTAAATTGAACGGCTGGTCTTTTTAATCTTCTTGCATATGAATCCGCGGGGTACAACTAACAAATCACACCAAGCATGCACTTTTAACCTCAGGTCATCATAAACTATTACTGCCAGTGTACTGGGTTAATTGAAGTCTCACAGCTGAGCACAACACTGGCTTTCCAGCAGACCTCCTCCTTCATCTGAATGGCTGACACTATAGATTCACTACATATACATGCTCAATTACCTTTCATACAGCACCTTTGAGTCATCAGTAGGAGTCCAACTTTAATTGTTCCAGAATATGTATCTTTAATATCTGCAGTCTAAAATATAATCTTTATTTCTGCCCTGTTGAAAAATTGTGGGAGGTTAATTCAATGCTGACAATGACTGAATGAGAAAAATATATATAGTTCACATACAAGCAAACACACTGTATATCACATTAGCGCTCTAGTTCTTCTATCTTTGCTGCAGCTGTTCATAAAATTAAATAAACTATAATAAATAAAAAATAAATAAAAGATGAATGACACTATAAACTATTGCAGTGCGCAGAGGTTAGCCAGTATGCCATTTACATATGTGACCCTGGACCACAAAACCAGTCAAAAGGGTCAATTTTCTGAAAAATTTTCTTTATACATCTGAATAAATAAGCTTTCCATTGATGTATGGCTGGTTGGGCCAATATTTGGGCGATATACAACTATTTGAAAATCTGGAATCTGAGGGTGCAAAAAAAAAAATCTAAATATTGAGAAAATCACCTTTAAAGTTGTCCAAATGAAGTTCTTAGCAATGCATATTACTAATAAAAAAATAAGTTTTGAGATATTTATGGTAGTAAATTTACAAAATATCCTCATGGAACATGATCTTTAGTTAATGTCCTAATGATTTTTGGCATAAAAGAAAAATCAATAATTTTGACCCATACAGTGTATTTTTGGCTATTGCTACAAATATACCCCAGTGACTTAAGACTGGTTTTGTGCTCCAGGGTCACATATATGTTGCCATTTTTGTGCATAAAATCAAGTATTGTGAAAAAATTAAATTACATTTTTTAACTGATTATTTATGGTGTATCTCTCTCTGGTGTCTGAGAAGATGAATTTAATAAATTGCAGTAGGAAAAAAAAGGATCAACAAACTGTTATGTGTTTAAGTAACCAGTAAACCAGTTAAGTGAACAATTCAGTAATTAATTTAAACATGCATGCATGCAAATGGTCATTGGTCATCACACAACAAATCTGAACAAATATTTTTGACAGACAGATTCAAAAGATTTGAGTCAAGGGGATGAATCAAATTCTCCACTTCTACACGTAGAATAAAAGATGAGGCACAGCACATTTTAGGTTTGGCAAAAAAGAATAAAACTGCAAAATGTTTGTATATTTAAAAGTGAATAAGTATATTGTGCCTGTGCATCTATTCTTAGAAGTTACACAAAGCCAACCAATCAAATTAGAGTTTGCCAGAGTGTTTTTCTTTTTTGTATGCATCAGATGGCCAGTAAATGGACTGAAAGTGTGCTATCTAACAGTTGAGACTGAAATAAACAACTTGTCTAACGTTATAAGTGGATCTCTCAAAAGTAATTGGTTTTGATGAGATGATTTGAAGGATATCCTCACAACCTACACAGGGCAGGGCTAATTGCCACTGTCATGGCTGAGTGGCCAAGAGGTTCACTCATGCCTGAGACTGACACTTCAGCAAAATAATTTAGTTGCTCACATTGACTGTCCTGTCACTGCTTTGTGTTTAAACACCGGTGACACAATGTGAAATCTCATCTCTGGCTTTGCATACACTAGCCTATTTTCTCTCTATTACTTTCTTCTCTTTCCTGAGGTGATGGACGTGACACCTTTTATCTATCACTCCGGGAGCTGTGCAAATACACTGCAGAAGTCGAGAGTGAGATCTATGGGCTCGGTGCCTGCATTAACTTAAAGATAAGAGCTTTGCAGACATTTGAGTCCTTGACCCCTGCTCAGCCTGTGCTGCACCTCGCCTACGTATTCCCTCACATCCACACACTGTCCCCCGCTGCTTTCTGCCTCTTTGATGCGACATACCCACCCGCAGCTGTCTTTAGTACTGAGCTTTTGCATAATTAATTTGTAATGTGTGTAACTAGTCATAATTTTATAGGGAACAGCTGCTGTATGATGAGTAAAATGAAAGGAGGATGGTAAGTTTCAGTGCTGTATTTGGTAGGGGTGTAGCGGTTCAGTTTGTGTCATGGTTCTGTGGTGAATGTTTCACTGCCATCCAGTAAATATTTGATAAGTTGGTGGCAGGTATTAATTTATTTACCTAATCGCACATTTCTGAGGTTTAATGAAACTTTTATAACGCCAGTCTTTTTTTTTACTGCGCCTGCACCCAAAATAATCTCTCCACTTTATCCCACTTGTCCTTATAACAGCCCTAGTTCGAATTAAAATAGAAAAAGCTTATGCTGCTTTCAAGTGCACCTGGGAAACCCAAACCCCAAAAACTACTTCTGAATTCAAATGCATGATATCAAAATTAAATATTGTGTTATATAAAGCAAACAATGAAATTCAAGTGATTAACTTTACATTCCTGCACCTATAAAATGACTGAAATACAGCATGTAAATTTAAAATCATTCACTTATAATATAAGTGTCTATATTATACATCCATGTTTCTGCAGTGTTTTAAATCGACACACCGCTTCAAGGGTCACACCTCGGCAACTTGTGTCCCATTTTGTAAATACAACTTCAGTTTGTGTGTTTGGAACTCCTAAACAATATTTCCACTTACAGGAAACATTATTTGAATATCATTCATTGTTCTTGAACGACACACTGATATTCTGTATGTCCTCCTTTCCTGCAGGAGGCGTTGTCCATTTCCCTTGGAGGTCACCAGACTGTCAGGAGAGCACACGGTCTGAGAACAGGTGCCAGGTCTGCTCTCTTCTGTCACCCCAGTGCCACTCTGACAGCCCAGGTGAGTGTTTCACACAGTATGATTTATCACAGCCAGAGCTGCACTTGAGATGTGTTTGTAAGCCCCATTCCAAATGCTGACCCAAAGCCCTCAGTCGCATTCAGACTCTACATTTGAGATGTAACGTCATATACACAGACTTGCAGTGACACTATCAGACTGTTTCTTACTCCAGCCCAGTAGGAGGCATTTAAAACCAGGTTTTGTATATTGTTGAAGCTATTACAGTCTCTATACTAATATAAATGTTATCAAAAAGTTGTCTAAATTGTACTTTTGAGGTGTAGCTGTTTTTTTTCTGTGGAGGAACAGTTGTTTTTGCATCGACAGTGTAATTCCCATTGATGCAGTTTACAGAGTTCCGCTCCTTGTAAGACTTGTTGCATCCGGTTGCATAATAGTTACATCACAACAGGGCTCGCAAAATTTCTAAATCCCTGGTAGCCCTTCGGGGAGGTACTCTTCAGATTTTGGTAGCCCGAAAATTAATTTAACTAGCCCAAATAAAATAAAGACCATAAATGTCAATCAAAACATTTTCAATACACAAATATCAACGAATATCAAGTTTTATTTGACTATTTACAAGGTATTTTCAGAATTCTTAAAAATCTATTTAAGGCAATTTGAAAAATAATTTCTTATACCATTTAACATTTAAAACTGTCTAAGGCCTTAAAAACTCTTCAGTGCAGTTGTATCAAATTTAAGGACCCGTGGGAGCAATGTTCCCTCTAATTTTTTTTTCTTGCTGAGCAAAACTTTTCTCTATTGGCCGGACACTTCGGGCACCTGAGCAAAAGCATTCTTTATACCAGACCTGTACAGCATGCACACAAAAGTGTGTAACTTTTAACTTTAATGTGCTATTTATATTTGATTTGACCCTTGATGTAACTAAATGATGTACATTTTAGGTTACCTGAGAAAACATTTTTACAGTATCGTTCTCTTTCTATGAAACCTGTAAACCGCATTCACCAGCTCTAACTCTGTCGTGACATCAGCTCTATAGCGGTTTGCCCGAGCATTGCTATTCTTTTCCTTTTACTGGCGGCATTCAATAAAATGGCTTCCCAATTAATTTTTTGTGTGCACGAGCCGCGGTGGAAGAAGTGCGCAGTCGCGCGCGTGCTCAGCTTAGAGGGAACACTGCGTGGGAGCCCTGTATTTGGTGTTTCATCAAAAAATTAAGCCCAAATTATACATAGTTTCTGCAGTACGTGTACAGTCAAACTTTTAAAGTATGCTCCATTTGATAGCATGCATGAACACAGAAGTTCAACACACAAGCGTGTTAAACAGTTTCAATCTTTTCCAGAGTCTATATATATATATATATATATATATATATATATATATATATATATATATATATATATATATATATATATATATATATATATATATATATATATATATATATATATATATATAATATAATTGCGTGCATCATGCAATCCCCTCACATTAGTGCTTGTTGATCTGGGCGTCTTTTGTTGTTGCTGTCTCCAGTAGTTTATTGTCGTCGTTCTGTCTCCTCCATTACTTTTCAGCTTTGAACAACAGTGTTATCACCTTGTAAACAAACTAATTAGTGCAAAAGGCACGTATGCAAGCCGCACATTAGGGCTGGGTAAAAAATATCGATTCTCCGATTTTAATCGATCTTCAGTTTAACGCAACGATATCGATTCGGGAAATCCCCGAATCGATTCTTAATGCGCGTGCTTCACGTAAGAGGATATGAATATTCACCTCTCATCCTGAAGATGTCACCATCTTTCGAATTGCTCCACTAAAAAAAACAACTGTGTGCACCCTATTATTAATGTAGATGTGTATTTCAGTAATAAACTTAAGTAGGAGAGTTTCAGTTACCAGCATTTATATCAAAATATGGATCCCATGTCTGCAAAACTAACATTTTGAATGAAATATTGATAGCTAATCCATATCGAATCGAAATCGAAACCATAAAAATAAGAATCGAATCGCAGAATTGGTCACAATACCCAGCCCTACCGCACATAAAGTATGTGTGGGTAGAAACATAGGGCTTTGTGTGTTTGATAGTGAAGATTTGTGCCCTATTCATACTTTAACGTACATGTAATAACCAAAGTATACTTTTGGTTTTAACAACTTGCTCCATCCCTTATTGGATGATATCAAGCTCTTTCATTTCACAGTCCAATCAACTTCATTTTAACATTTGCAAAATTGGGTGCACGTTCACATCTCATGTTGACTTGACCTGTAATTTTAATTTTAAGGTCCGGAGTGTTTATCTCCTTTTTACCTGGACCTTTTTATGTTGCTGGGTCCAATTTAGTTCCTGAAGAGCAATCCCAGCATAATCAAATTGATATCTCCTGTAGTAACGTTTTTAGCATGATCATTTCATCCTGGTTTCTACTTATTGTAATTCCCTTTGACAGGAGATCAATTCAGCTAAATCTGCCCAGAGAAACATTAGTATTGGCTTTTCCTGCAACACTAGTTTGGTTTGCAAAACCAGTGAGGCGCACACATGATATTAAAACATCCCTGTAAGGTAAAGTGTTTACATATTTTAAATAGGGATGTCTGTGTATATTCTTCCTGCCAGTGCCCACAACATGAAAAATGTATGATCAGATGATATTTGTTGTGTGAGTGCTCGCAAGCCTTCTCACAGTAAACCGTATATCTCATATATAAACCGCGTTAGTATGATTCAGCATGTGTGTGAATTCTTTTATTGAAATCGGGGGGAAAAATGGCGTGACCTTTTAGAGAAGTCCTGTTTGCAAAGTGTTGAGTGTGAAATGGAGGCGTTCTTTTTCCTACCCGAGGGATTTGATGAAGGAATAGATTATAGCGCATTATCAACCTCTTTAGGATAGTAGAGAGAGAGCGTTCTCTCTCCTGTCACCTTTTTCTCTAGGACTGTGTCCTGCTGCAGTGTATGATTTTATAGAAAGGAAAGAGCATGTATGAAAAAGTAGTAGGTCCAGCAGCACACCAAATGTAGGCTTACATAAAGACAGTTAAACCCATTTCAGCTGGATAATCTGATGTATTTCCAAGTGAAACGGGATGCCAGAAACAATTATCTGTTGTCATTAGTCTTGAACGTATGTGTGCATTGACTAGTGCAGTCTGAAAAAAAAAAATAGCATGATTTGTGCTTACAATTGCTGTCAGATTTGATTCCTGATTTGAATATCTAATAATTTAATTTCAACAAACATGTATATAATTCAAAATGTGTCCAGAAAGTTAAAGGGGTCTCTGCTTTTATGCACTTCCAGCGAAATGGATAAGTACATAATCAAATTAATAAAAAGGATACCATTTCAACTTTATTAAAAAATCAGTGACTGATGCAATCTTTATGGAATACACACAGTTCACAACATTTTTTGTTCCCTTTATATTCATGGTCTTATAAGATCTCTTTCATTATTTCTATTAAAGTCAATGATACACAAACGCAAATGGAGCCATTTTAATATCATATAAAACACAATATCTGAGCTTCCAGCAGTGATGTTGCCAAAAAAGAAACCATCCCAAAAATAGATTCCCCTGTTGCTCATTGTGGACCGCATTTGCTTCTGTTGCTTTAGGACAAAAACAGATTAACATGGAAAAGATACCCTTTATTGCATGTCACATCTGGTAAGGAAACGTTTAACGTTTGGATTTCATTTTAGTGTTTGAGATTTGAAAGAGGTGGAATGTGTTAGGCCATGACGTGTGATTGGATATCTATGTTACAACACCCACATGGCCTCAGTTACTTTAGTTTAGTTTAGTATGGCAACTTATGCTGGCAAACTAACCTGGTCAGGAGCAGGCTAAGCTGAGCTCCTCTATCTCTGACCAATAGGAACGCATCGATATTACCACTGACTCTCTCACATACAATCAGTTGAATTTATTATCGGTCCAAAAATAAAAGTATACAGGTAATACACCTTAAATAATCAAAATAGGCTACACCCAACTGTATTTAATGTATTGTGCCCAAAATGTAGGTTAATGACATTTTAACATTGTTGCTACGTGTGCATTCAGTTGATCAGCTGCTATGATCGACATTAGGGGCTGCTTCAGAATAAGCGTGCACTTCACATTATCCTGTCTCATTGAACCTGGATCGAATTAGTCCGATTGCGTGAACTTCAATTGTCGTTTATGAAACCGCTTTAGTCCCGAAGTCAGGTTTTGGACTTTAATCCCTGCTTTTCTTAGCGTCTTTTATGAAACAGCCCCCAGAAGTGCTTTAGTGCCTCTTACTGCAACCATGCAACATGTTTGTGCTCAGATGTTTCAGGGCAGCGATGCGTGAAATAGAGTTTGCATGTCTAGAGGGTCTGCGTTTATACTTCAGTAGATGATAGGGTTTGTTCAAATGAAAGCTGTCGTGGATTTATGTGCCCAGTCTGTAATATCATGCAAAAACAGTTTAATGAGCTTGTTCAAATGTATAAACTTGGTCGTTCCACAGTGTATGCCTATTAAACATTATCAAAAGATTAGGCAATATTTTGACAAACTTCATGTTCCGCTACACTGTATAACCTAATTAATAAATCTCTTCAAGGCTGCATGTCTCTCTCTCTCTCTCGCTGCATTGCTGTTTTGAGGGTCAGGCGCTGCATCGATTGCTCTGAACTGCAGCTCTCTTCCTCCACTGACAGGTTATCTCTCAGAGAGGGGGAGAGAGAGCCGTGCTCAGCATTATTCTCATACAGACGTGATTTATCGCTCTCACACACATACGCTCGCACACACAGATCGGAAATTACCCCAACAAACAGCATGTCACTTTGGGAGATATGCCGGATAGGTTAACCGACACAGCTAGGAAAGACCTAGATGGTGTGCTGCATTAGGAGAACTGACCTTTCGCTAAGGCTGGCCTTAAAGGGACAGTTCACCCAAAAATGAATATTCTGTCATCATTTATTCACCCTCAAGTAGATCCAAACCTGCATGAGTTTCTCTGTTCTGCCAAACACAGGAAGGTATTTTGAAGAAAGTTTGTAACCAGGCTGTTTTGGGGCACCGTTGACTTCCATAGTAGGAACAAAAAAATCCTTTGTGTTCAGCAGAACAAAGACATTCATACAGGTTTGGATCTACTTGAGGGTGAGTAAATGATGACAGAATGTTCATTTTTGGGTGACCTATCCCTCTAATGGTCCTGATCATTCAGGGCCTTAGCAACTGTTTCTGTCTGCCATTGTCTTGCAGGTACTCTTTTCTAATGAATGTCAATGGAAGTCCTGTGTGTTTGTATTGTTTTAAACAAAATTTCATTGAAATTATGCATACACCAAAAAATAATAAGTAAAATAAGTAAAAATGCTGGGCTAAAAACAACCCAATTTGGGGTGTCTTGGCAATGCAGCAATCAGTCACTAATCAGCTAGGGACGAACCCAGCTGGTTTGGGTTAAATGTTCGAACTTGCTAAACCTTAGCAGTATTATCATTTTTAAACACTAGTTTTACCGAGTTAAAATTTGAAAATGAACCCAAAATGGGTTGTAAATTAACACATGCAGATTGACTACAGTAAAACACATGCAACAGTTATAATCAAAAGGTTAACAACACCTAGAAATGGACAAAAAATCTAGGCAAAATTAAAAACCAACCTGTTATCTCCAGTTGCATGGCATGCTGTGAAAAACCTGTTTCTATTGGTCACATACAGTGTTTACTGCATTTCAGCCTTTTTACAGAGTTCATATACAGAGAGTCACAAATGTAGTGACCTAGAAATAGTCATGAATTGTAAGCATTCTTTTCAAAGAATAAATTTTTCAAAGCATTTGCTTTTATTATATTTGTATGTGTTTGTGTGATTTTAGTACACAACTTTTTTTAGACGCTAGTATATGGAATCTAGCATCTAACATATTTTAATATTTTTGAACCAATATTTACACTTGTACCTATTTAGTTTAACTATAATTATATTTACAAAATAAATGGTTATGATTATTAATAATAAAATAACATTAGTAATAATGCATAGTCGTTTATTTATTTGCCAAAAGGCAGAAATAAAACGATCATTAAAAATGTATTCTTCAAAATGTTTTTTTGACACCAAAACAGAAGTAATTATATTTAATTCCAGTTGGCCGCTGCTCTCTTCAGTCAAATCTGCAAAGCACAGCTCTCTCCGTGGCAGAAGCCTGATTTCAACAATCAAATATTAGCATTCGTATACTTGCAGGCAGACACTCTGTCACTCTGCCTAATAAGAGAATAGCAATTCTTGCTTGGACTGAGTTAGACTCATTCTTCATGAGTGTGTGTCGTGAGTCCAGAGAGCCGTCCTATCAAAAACATCATTTAATAAGATCCTTTATATGCCACCTCTGATAGACTCGCTTGCAGTGGCACATCTGCTTGTCCGTGTCCTCCAGATTCAGATGGTACTAATTTATAGTCCGACCAATTCACACTTTACACAGAAGTCTTGATTTTAACCCCAGATATGTCTGTGTTGTCCTCAAACAACTTTCAGGATCAAATTATCTGAGGTAATTTTGATGTCCTCTAAGGAATGTAATCCCGTTTGGATGGGAATTGCACTATATTGCTTTTTCACAATGCTCCTCATTTATTCTGACCTTCTGCAAACTGCCCACGAACTAAAGCTGAATTTGCCTTTGTTATGGATTCAGAACCTTTGCCAACTTCGTGGCTAAAATAACAACCTGAGATGGTTGTTTAACATACTGTTGGCATCCTGCTCTTTTTCTTATTTTATACATAACCTTGACAGTTTAGAAAGATTTTAATTGTTTATTTTTGGCACCACCAAATTTCATAACATCCTGGTGCACAACAGTTCAATATATTGATGCAACAATCTGTATTGACCGAATAGACTGTTGTTCTGTCTTCAACAGATGTGTTTTGTAATGTGAATGACTCCTGTTCTTATCATGTGTAAGCTGTTACCTGACACCCAGAAGTCAAACGGCTGCACTTTAGGGTGAACCTCCATTTTTTTTAAACACTTCTATGGTGGCAGAGACAGACTTTTTTTGCCCTCTCAGCACAACCGTGTAACCCTTCTTCTCTTAAAGAACAGCATTCTGTAGAACTGAGGAAATCAAGTTGCTACAGCAGAGCGAAATGAGAACACAGACAATCCAATTCCTTGTGGTATTTTCTGCATCTGCTTCAATTCGATTAGTCTGAGACATGTCACATGGAGAAAGTGTTGTTTAAAGGTGCTCTGAATTCCTCAGAGACATTTCTGCTTAAATAACGTGTGATACTCTAGACGAGTGTGGGAGTGTGTAAAGAGATGCATCACATCCTGCCTGTCACTGTATTACACTGTACTGTAGGATTGGGCATCAAGGGCTTGTTCCATTTCTTCAAAATATTGGAGCCAAGTAATTTTGGTTCTGTTTGTTGTTGTTTTTTGAACATATGCATTTTTTCTGAAAACACTGTGTTTCTAGCAGTTTTAAATTCAGGGGTAAATGACTGTTGATTTTGATTTTTCTTTTTCAGTGAATGAAGCACAGCCTATTCCAGAGCAAATGACTCTCACAAACCTGTTGTTTTTTAATAAGTTGGTCAATGGCTCAGAAATCAATCTCATACTCCTGGTCTACAGCTCACTCACTGACTGAATTAGGTGGTGCGATTGAGTGATTTTTACCATCTGACTTGATCCCTGAACTGCAGGCCATTGCTTTTGGCCATATCAGACTCGAAATGAACCAAACACTGCTACTGTGTTAAATTTGGCATGAAATTATTTGCCCTACACACTTAGAAATAAAGGCTCTTTGTTGGCAGCTATGAAGGACCTTCAACGCCAATGCAACATTTCCAATGCACAGAAGGTTCTTTAAAAATCTTGTGTAAAAAAAAAAAAAATGTCTGCTTAAAAAAAAAACTCTTATTAATTGTATTGTAAACAATTCAATGCATATTTTTCATGTTTTGTCATAAAAAAAAATATATATATATATATATATATATATATATATATATATATATATATATATATATATATATATATATATATATATATATATATATATATATATATATATATATATATATATATATATATATATATATATATATATATATATATTTTTTTTTTTTTATTTACTTTTTTTAATGACAAAACATGAATATATACAAAGAGGCACAAAATCACTTTCACAGACTTTTACATTAACTGTTCCCTCCTGGTGGAATGACCTGCCCAACTCAATCCAAGCAGCTGAGTCCTTAGCCATCTTCAAGAATCGACTACAAACACATCTCTTCATCTTTATTTGACCCTTTAACTCTAGCACTCTCTATTCTAACTCTATTCTTAAAAAAAGCTTGCTCTATTCTTTTTCTATTCTATCGGTTTTCTTTTTATTTATTATATAAATTAAAAAACAACAACCTTGCTTCGTATACTGTGTTAAGCTAACTGAGACTTGTTATAGCACTTGCATATCGTTGCTTTTTTGTTGATGTTGATTGCTTCCATTGACCTCATTTGTAGGTCGCTTTGGATAAAAGCTTCTGCTAAATGACTAAATGTAAAATTAAAACAATTAAACATACGTAGAAAGCAAAATGTAGCTTGTGTTCTTAATAGACATTACAAATCAGCAGCAGCTGACAAACCTTCATGCACACGGTTGCCAGGCAGAGCACCTGGTTATTTTTTCTCTTTTTAAAGCAGATTGGCTCTTTGTTATATATAATGTACTATAATAAGATATTGTCTCACTACAGTTGCTGAAATCAGAAAATGATTGTAGTGCAGTTCCTCAGGGATCAGCTCATGATGCAACGTAACCGCAACAAAGTAGGCAGCAGCATCAACTCTAGACAGTGTTCGCGTAGGGTTTTATAATGATATGACAACAGAGTGTGTGTTCAGTGTGTATCCAAGCTTCTAGACCTCCCCGAGCCTAGAGGAAGGATCCATTTTCAAGGGGCAGGAGGTCTGGTGCACACATCTGGCTCATTTCTAATTGCCTGCAGTCGTCTTTGCCTGGGCTAATGGTGTCCACTTCACAAACAAATCATTCTGTTGAACCAGTTCGTTTAACGATTTGGTACATAATCACATTTTATTCCATTGTAACACAAGAGTTTATCATCCTAACCAGTCCAGTAAATGACAGGACATTTTGTTTCCTGATTAAAATGTATATGAAGGCATCTCAAATGTAGAGAATGTGACATTTCTGTGCATTTGTAGTAGAAAGATGCCTTTAGACTTTTATTTGAAGATGTACATGTGACAGGTTCATGTTTTATTTATTTTATTATTAATTTGACTATTTCTGAAGTGATTTCACAACAGGCTGATGAGTAGTGTACAATAACAATACATCATACTACCTGAAAGTAGTCCCCAGCTCAGTAGCCTATGATATAGCTGGGGACTACTTTCAGGCGCTGTGTAATATCACTGCTCCTGCTGTACTCATGGTATGGCTGCAATGTTCCTTGATTATTACGCCGGAATGAGAGTATAGTTACTAGCCATATCAGCCTTGAAAATCGCAACTTTTCATTTTCCGTTGGTCTTAGTACACAATGTAACTACAGAAGAGTCAAGTTTTAAATAGGACGATTATCGAAACTCTGGTCATTTTTGATGACCAAATGCTAATGGTCTAATCCGATTCAATGATCTATGCTAAGCAAAGCTAAAAGTGCTACCGCCAGACACAGAGATCGGCTGAATGGATTAAAAAACTGTAAAACTCAACTGTTTAACTCTTGGGGAGTTATAAAATGAGCCTATTTTCAAAGAAAATGGAGTGTTCCTTTTAAAAAATACTTGAACCCAGTTTAATGTGAGAGAGAACTATAAGTTTGTCCAGCAGTCTTACCCTGGTGTCCGAAAGTTTGATTACTTCATTCTTAGAGATGGAAAAACACTAAAGGTAAATGGATGCTTTCTCATGTGTTTTTGTGGTGGCAAAGAGTGTATTTTAGCCGATGTCTGTGATACCAAAGTTGCCTGAGATTTTCTTTCTCCCTGTGGATAACTGGAGGATAATGTTTTTGGCCCCATGAGATCTGAAAACCCATCAGAGGCTGCGGGTCGATCAGACACACACACAGACACACACACAGACACACACACACACACACACACACACACACACACCCACACATTGAGCTCATGACAGACAGACACACCACACACAGACACACACAGACACACACACACACACATTGAGCTCATGACAGACAGACACACCACACACAGACACACACATTGAGCTTATGACACACAGACAGACACACACACACACACACACACACACACACACAGACATACAGACAGACACACAGACAGACACACACAGACAGACAGACAGACAGACAGACAGACAGACAGACAGACAAACACACCACACAGACAGACACACACACACACACACAGACAGACAGACAGACAGACACACAGACACACAGACAGACACACACACACACACAGACACACACAGACAGACAGACACACACACACACAGACAGACAGACACACACACACACACACAGACAGACACACACATACAGACAGACAGACACACACACACACACACACACACACACACACACACAGACAGACAGACAGACAGACAGACAGACACACACACAGACAGACACACACAGACAGACAAACAGACCACACACCACACACACACACACACACACACACAGACACACACACACACAGACACACAGACACACACACACACAGACAAACACACCACAGACCACACACACACCAGACACACAGACAGAGTGTTGATATCGAAATCTGATATCATGTTGTGCTGTACATCAGATGGGTGAAGTTTGCTGAAAACCAGCATCATTACCAACAGTCTCTATAGGAAACAATTGGTACAACCCTCCCCACTCTCCAAGAACTGTACTCATCCAGAGTGAGCAAAAGGGCTGGTAAAATCACTCTGGACCCCTCACATCCAGCACACTCCCTCTTTGATCTGTTACCGTCTGGTCGACGTTACAGAGCTCTGAACAACAGAACGACCAGACACAGGAACAGTTTCTTCCCTCAGTCAATCCATCTCATGAACACTCAACAATAAATGTGGAACACACAACTATAATACATTATCCATTCACCACACTCACTTATTTTATTTTATTTTCTCATTTCTAATTTGCACATACTTGACCTGTACATACATAGTTGTTTATATTATATATTGTGCTTTTGCTGTTTTGTACATTGTCTATTTGGATATTTGGATATTATTCTTTTATTATCTGTGTCCTGTTGCTGTCTTTCTGTTGCACTGTGGAGCTTCTGTCACTACAACAAATTCCTCGTATGTGTAAACATACTTGGCCAATAAAGCTCATTCTGATTCTGAAAGAAGCTAATGAAGTTAAGCCCAGTTTGGACAGAACAAATTTGCTGTGAGGAGGTCAGGTAAATTAGTGTGATTTGAACCCTGTCCAAACAAGTCTTTTATGGAGCAAATGACCTATTGTTATTTCACTTTTATTATTATTTTTCCACATTTAGTTCGACCATAACTAAAGTTAATTGGTGTACCTTCACTATAGATTTAGAAGTTGACTTTTTGCCAACTTACTGGGTAAAATAGAGGTTACCAATTTGTGGTACAGGTACTATTGCTCTCCTATCATAACAATAAAGTTATTAAAATATTAGATTAATAAGTAGAATTTGTGTGTATGTATATTAGGGCCCTATGATTTCCATGATACGGTAAATCATGTGAATGGCACAGATTTGTGGTTTCTCCAATGTTTTCAGCGTCTGTTTTCATAGGGCTCAAATATATGATAACTATTTCCATGACCAAACTGTATTTAATGTCCGAATCATCTTAAAGAGGAGGACTCTGTTTGACTTGAGTCTTTCTCTTAGGTTAAGGCTCAAATCTTTATCTGATCTCCTGGGAGGCGTGTGCGCCGGAGAGGAACGGCATCATTAGCAGAAATGGGCTGCAACTGTGAATTGAAGAGATAAGATTTGATCTTAATGCCACCACATTTTAGCGATGTTACAGTGCAGAGTAAATTTGTCTGTAGTTTCTTTTTAGATAGATAACTATGAATCCTGTCAATGCAGAGTAAATCCATTTGCACCCGTTGAGCCGTACAAAATCTCTGCAGTGAACGAGTGAAGCTGAAGGGTTGGACGAATATTGATTCAGTCTCTTAGGAAAATGAATGGGTTGTGACATTTTAATCTTTGATCCTAGTTTCATTGAGCTTGCAAAAAACAGTATTTGTTATAAGGACCTATCATTGATTGCTCCTGGGCGGTTGTTTCTGTAAACCCACGTGGCTGTGTATGTTCATTGATTCGCTTCAGTGAATCATTTGTTTTTAATTGTTTCCGTCTCTCCAAGGAGCTTATGTTTAGTTTCTATGTGATTATTTTAATTGGAAATCACACGTATTGTATTATCTATAAGTAATACATTTGCAATTTGTTGTGATAAGGGTGAATTATTACCCTAAAGGCTTTTAGGATTCAATATTCAAATAATGAATGGCAACTTTCACAAACACAACGTCTTCCATAGTTTAAGCGATGCAGCAGCAGCTTGTGAAGTCTAATTTGTTTTTAATTAAAGGGATAGATCACCCAAAAATCCAAACCTGGTTCCAAACCTGTACAACTTCTCTTTATTCTGCAGAACACATAAGAAAATATTTTGAGAAATTTCCCCGGTGTCTGTACAATGCAAGTCAAAAGATACCCAAAAAAACATTTTTGGTTACCAACATTCTTCAAATTCATTTCTTTCCTCTTTTTTCAATCATGCATGAGACTAGTAATGCATGTGTGCCTGCATATTTTCAAGGTGGCATTTAGCATGTACAGGAATCACAATTGAAAAAATGTATTGTGTTCTTGAATGTTAAATTTTTGAAAGTGTTGCCCAAGACTCTTGCTAGTCGGCATGATGGCTCTGCTGTTAATGATTCTAGCCACTGAGGAGTATTTTACAACAGCTTTAATGTGGCGTTTAAATCTGTTCTGCTTTTGAGTGTGTGTGTGTGTAAAGTGAAGTGCATGGGTGTTTTATTTATTTAAAGCCATCCTCAGACATCATTACCCCAGTGACATGAACTTTAAATGACTGCGGACTCTTGCCTTTAGTGCAGCTGCGGGAATGGATTATGAGACTATACTGGAAAACTCCACAAACGCTCATAAGTCATGTCTGACTCCGGCTCATTTTTATTAATAACTGCTTAATAAGTCTAATGGCTGGACGATATATTAAATATTCACGATGTATTCATCCTGACTTGGTACGTGATATTAAGCAACACTATCTAAATGATTTTAATGAGCTATTTATTGGCTATTAGTTTCATTAGTGTCATTAGACTAGTCTCACAATCAGTCTTTATCTGATGATTATAAGATATGAGTTTGAGCTTTAAGTTGGAGATGTTTTATTAGCGTCTCTAATTAAATTTTCAGAAAAATGGCACTACAGTTGGTAAGTTCATCTCTATGAATTAAAGGTGCATTTCAAGTTATGTTGGAACGAATGCAGTACATTTAAAAAAAAAAATTGCTGAATTTTGTGTAGAAAGGTCTATTTTCATTTCGCTCTGACCAAAATGACTTGAACGCACGTGATGTCGTAATTACGATTTCCCAACTGATTTTTGAAGATCAGTTAAACTCTGATTCTTAGAAGTTCCTGGGTCACATAAATGTCTTATTAAAATAAACATTATATAAATATTGCATCTTTCTGGTAACCTTTATTTGGCTATATTGGTTGTTTGGTCTAAATTAATTTTCTCATAGAAAAAAAAAAAAGCTGATACATAAATACCAAAAAAAAAAAGAGCTGATACATATGTACCAAAATGCTTATCTATTGTCAAAATGCTCAAAAAAAAAAATCTGGAGAACTTTTTTTGCTGTATCACTCCGTACTATATGCACCCAGAGGACATGAGCCACAGAGAAAGGGCAGACAGACAGATAGACAGTGGAAACTTTGACACAAGCAAAGCAAGAAAGGGCCAATTCCCTCCCTCCCCAGCCCGACAGACTCTGCCATGACCCTGGAGACGCCAGCATTCAGATACAGAAGCCATCAGTGTTTCCACCAGCAAGCGTCATTCCTGCAGAGGAACAGTCAGCTGCAGCTCTGCAGTGAGGGACAGACTAGGAGCCCAGGATCCTCCAGTGAGTAAGTGACTGGGGTTTTGTGCTCATATGTTGTGCAACAGTCACAGAGGATTCTCCAGTTCGTCATGTGTGAGGTTTGTGTGATTGTGTGTTGTGTTGAGGTTACTCACTCTATTCTGGTGCCTATGCCATCTGTCTACATATGCAACCAGACTATGACTCATTAGGTCGGCTGTGCCCTCATTTTTACATTAATTAAAGAATGCGCCCTACACAAACACTTGAATCCAAACACTTCTAGCTTCGATGTTGTTACATACTGAAATGTGTTGGATCCCAATTCATAAAGTAATTAGTAATCAATTACAATGCACAATATATTGCTATGCCATATTTGTAATCAGCCATTATTAGTGATTTAAAGGATGGATGGGTGGATGGATGGAACAGATCGATCTCTGTTTTTACATTTAGATTATCATAATCTAACTTTTTTCATAGGTTGAATCACCTGCTGTGTTCAAATTTGAGCTTTTGTGTCTGACTCATGTTTGAGTCTAAGGCCACATACACATTTTAGAAGGGACAATTACATTTAAATCTGCTAAATTGTTTTGTGTGTGAATGGAATACTGGAGTCACTCCTGAAACTGTGATCGCTGACAGTGATAACCATAGCAAGGTTTCTTTGTGAAAGAAGAAAATAGCATTAACTATTAGTTGTTTAGTTTCTGTACATTCTGCTCAGACTTACTGTAATTTTGCTTGTTGCTGCATGAAAAGTTCAGTTGCAAGTACAGATTTTGCAGTCAGACATTGTATAATGTGGTTGTCAGTCCTGTAAATGACCAAACTGCTTGTTTTGTTCTATACACACCGAGGAAAAACAGCAGGTTTGGTTGTGCGTGCCAATGTTGGGAAGTAACTAACAGAAGCAGAAAGGCTACAACTTGGCATCTCTCAGTAGCGTGACAGCTGTTTTAAAAATGTGTCGCTTTTTCTAAGCGGTTTATTTCCTGTAAGTGGTAATCTAGCATAAGATGCTACACTTCTATTTTTATTTCACCTTGTTTTGCACACAGTCCAGTGTTGTTGTTTTTAACTGAAAGTAAATCAATACATATTAATAATTTTAAGGCAACGGGTTTCCTCAATTTTTTTAAGTTAAGTCAGCACTTTTTACAGTGTACATTTGATGTGAAATCTGTTCGGCTCAGTTAAGTGCTGTTTGGGTGGGAGGATGCTATTTGTGAAACTTGTACTGATGATTTGTGAATAGAGTAGAACTCTTTGGAAACATGATTCTGGCTAACGGTGACCAGACCAGTCTCACATTTCCCTAAACCTCACTGCAAGTGAATGTGCAAATATCAATGATGCCCACAGATGTAAAAAAATATTTGTCTGATTTGCTGCGTCTCACTGCAGTGAGAAGCAGGTGTAAAACATTGACCCAAATGAGCCCAAACAGGATGATTCAGCTGCACTGACTTACTTTCAGATGCACAAAACTTTATTTGGTTTAGAGAGCTTTTTTTATTATTACCTTTATTTAACCAGGAAGAAACTCATTGATATTAAAAATCTATTTTTCAAGAGTGTCCTGTCCAAGATAGGCAGAGTACAAACATACAGACACAAAATACACAAAAAGAATAATAACATAAAACACTGAAAAAGCAAATCCTTTAAAGTCAATCACAATCCATAACACATCAGGCAAAACATCTACAGTTAGATATGGCTGCCTCGCAAGTCAGCCAACATCCTCTTAAAAGCGACCAATGAGACCAGCTAATTTGTTCCATGTAGAGGGAGAAGCATACTTAAACACCTTTTTTCCCCAATTCAGTTCTAACCTTTGGAACAGACAGAAGGAAACGATCCTGTGAACGAAGATTGTAAGTCCCGATATTATTTACACTGATGTAGGTCAGAAGGTAAGATGGAAGTAGACCTAAAATAGCCTTGTTTTTGAAGATATACCAGTGTTGAAGTCTCCGCATTGATCGAGAAGGCCATCCAACCCGTTCATACAGTTCACAATGGTGGGGGAGGACTTTAAAACCAGTGATGAACCTCAGAGCTCCATGGTATACAGTGTCCAATACATATAAACTTTGAGACGAAGCGTGCATGTATAACACATCACCATAGTCAAGTATAGACATAAAAGTGGCAGCAACCAGCCTCTTTCTAGATTCGAATGAAAGGCAGGATTTGATTCTGAAATAAAACCCTAGTTTAAGTTTTAATCTTTTTGCTAGCTGCTGAATATGAAAGGTAAAAGAAAGAGATTCATCTATTAAAATACCAAGATATCTGTATTTCGAAACCCTTTCAATCCTCATACACTGTAGAGTGAGGATTGAAGGCAGATTTGATTTGGACTTCAAATTTGAAAAAAAACATGACTTTTTTGTTTTTTCAGCATTTAGAACAAGTTTTAAATCATAAAGTTCTGTTGAAGCGTGTTAAAATCAAGTTGTAATTGGGAGAGGGCCTGGTCTGCGGTGCGTGCTGAACAATACAGTACAGTGTCATCTGCATAAAAATGAAATTTTCCTTTAGACACGTTAGTATCAATGTTATTTATATAAAGAATAAAGAGCAAAGGCCCCAAGACTGACCCCTGGGGCACACCGTTTTTTATTTTAAGATAGCGAGAGGTGTTGCCATCCACCTGCACACACTGAGTTCTGTCTGTAAGATAATTATCAATCCAGCTGACAGTTTGTTCAGAAAGTCCAGCCCTATACAGTCTGTGCTTAAGCACTGTGTGGTATCAAATGCCTTAGAGAGGTCAATAAAAAGGGCTGCACAATGCTGCTTGTTATCTATAGATTCAATAAAGTCATTTAAAACCTTA
Organism: Barbus barbus; assembly: GCF_936440315.1. NCBI lineage: Eukaryota > Metazoa > Chordata > Actinopteri > Cypriniformes > Cyprinidae > Barbus > Barbus barbus. Next base: position 5,797,209 of record NC_136746.1, on the reverse strand, counting down.
AAAGCTGCCAAGATTGTACTATGCCTTTTTCTAAAACCCGATTGGAAGTCAGATAAAACATTTTTATTGTTAAAAAATGTTTTAATTGATCACTAACAAGGGACTTGACCAGAACAGATAATTTAGAGATCGGTCTGTAATTATTTAAGATAGAAGGGTCACCACCTTTTAACTGGGGAACCACAAAGGATGATTTCCAAATGGAAGGAATAACATTTTTGTTCAAGCACAGATTGAAAATATTAGTTAAAGGCACGGCAATAAAATTTGCTGCTAACTTTGTTGGGGATCCAGTTTATCAGGGCCTGCAGATTTTGTCGTGTCCAATTGCTTGAGGGCTTTATTTACATCTGATGTAATATGGTGCTAGATATTAATAAAGTTCAGGAATCTGGGTGTAATGCTTTGTGTTTAGTTTTTAAAGGTCAGACAACAACAGAACACATTAGGGAAATACTAATAAGACAACCTTGTGTTAGATTCCACATCTAACATCCCTTGTTTAGTGTTTAGTTCCAACAAGTTTGTATTGCTCTCAGTACTAAAGATGGCTAAACAGTGAAGAGCAGGTCACTTACTATGGTTGCTCTGTAAGTGCAAATTGTTGCAATGACAAAGGATGTTTTTATTATGTATTTTATCACTGTGTAAGACAATAGCAGTTAAAAATTGAGAAGTTTAAAAGAGAGCTATCTAATATGGGTATCAGATCTAGGCTGCGTTTCCTGAAACCTTCTTAACGCTATGTCGTTCTTAAGTTGTAGCTTAACCTGTACCTTATCGTTAATACGTGTTTCCCGAAACGTTCTTAGTTAAGTATACCTTCTGTAAGTCATACTTTCGTAAGGTTTGTCTGGACCACTCTTAACTATACCTTAACACTTTTGACAGTTCACAGTTCTTTACATCTCATTCAATACGAATATGATAGTTGTACAAAATCAAAGACTGTGCCGTCCGTGGAGCCATATAGTGTATTTGTGCACTAAAACTTTAGGGAAATTTTTTTTTCAAAATCACCAGCATGGCAGCAAATTCAGCGGCCTTTAGATCTTGTTGGAACAATTTTGTCGAGACAATTTCATCCGCTAGCAGCTCTCTTCTTTCTCTTTTTCCTCTTTTTCTCCGCAATAGTAGCTGTTGATTATGTTTCTTCTGTTGCATTTTTGAGTAGGTCATCCAAAAACAGAAATTATTGATTTATACCAATATGTGATGCTGCTGCTGCTGCTGGGTAATCAACAATGGTTGTGGAGTAAATGAAGACACTATGGAAAATATGTTGTGATAATATAAAATGACCCATTCAAAGGCCAGTGAAGGCACACTGCCAGTTAATGATATGGGCTGTGTTTGGGCATGAGGTTGCAGGTTTGTGCACTCATTTCAAAATTATATAAAATTATATTAATTTTTTTTAAGATTCCAAGAGTCCTGATATATGCAATTTCAACTATTTCTGAAGTGCTTCTTGTTGGAAAGCACTCTTACCACAATGTTTTTCTGTTGGACTTGTGTAGGTCCAAGGTGTTACTAATTTTTATTTTTCTCTCTCTCTCTCCTGTTAAAAGCTGTTCAATTATTAAGCAGTGTCTCATGTAGGTTTTTTTCCTCCATGAAAATAATTTTTCTTTCTTGATTTTCTTCCCTGATGTGATGTATATGGAAGCCTGTAACTGCCACTGAATAAAAGTCGCAATTCTGAGAAATAAAGTCTGACTTTTTTTTCTCAGAATTGCTAGTTTATATCTCGCAATTCTGACTTCATAACATGCAATTGCGAGTTATAAAGTCAGAATTGTGAACATATCAGTCCCCCCCCCCCCCTCAAAACTGGACTTTAACTCACAATTGCGAGTTTATATCTCAATTCTGAGAAAACAAGAACAAAACACATTTGACATCTGCACATTTTTTTTTTTATTGTGGCCAGCCTAAGGCACACCTGTGCAACAATCATGCTGTCTAATCAGCATCTTGATATGCCACACCTGTGAGGTGGATGGATTATCTCGGCAAAGGAGAAGTGTTCACTAACACAGATTTAGACAGATTTGTGAACAATATTTGAGAGAAATCGGCCTTTTGTGTACATAGAAAAAGTCTTAGATCTTTGGGTTCAGCTCGTGAAAAATGGGGGCAAAAACAAAAGTGTTGCGTTTATAATTTTGTTCAATGTATTTCTCATCATTTCCATATAATTTCTCTGAATTATGACTTTATATCACACAGTTGTATTTCTCATTAATACAACTGCTTTTCATAAATCAACTGTATTTCTTGTAATTCCAACATATTGCAAAACTGGGACTTTCTTGTTATTTGGACTTTCTATCTACAAGTGTTAATTTATGTATTATTATTGAACATTTCACAGTTATTATGATTTATTATTGTTGTTATTATTATATTAGTAGTAGTATTCTATTCCATTCCGTTCTGTTCTATTCTATACTATTCTATTGTATTCTGTAAGCAGATATAGTTAAAGGGGCAATTCCCCCAAAATGAAAATGTAGTCATTATTACTCACCCTAGTGTTGTTAATGATGAATGACCTTTCATTTTCAGGCCACAAAAGGAGAAATGTATATAAAAAAATGTCCTTCTCATGCTCAGCCATATAATATTAGTGCATCTCAAAGTGTGAAAGGTTTTAATTAATTAAAAATAAGACTGTAAGGGGTAGTAGAGTGATGTGAAATCACTAACTTAATTTAAGAACAGAAATCAATGGGCGCCTTACCCAAATATTTGTGGGTTTGTGCACATGCATACACCGCTGAGTGAATGGTGTCTGGGGGGCTGTAGCCCATCTCATGCTCTTAATGGACCAATCAGTGAAATATGTGTGGCTATTGTTGCGAAACACCCAGATGGACGTGTGTGCAGTAATACTACAAAGTGCTGCAGTGCACATTGATTAATGTTACAGGCAGGGGAGTGTGTGCCTCTAGACGTGTTAAGGTGTTTTATTAACACAGCTTGTGTTATGTACTAGCCACATCCTGTTTGGAAATCCTCACGTGCTCGTACATGCGCATTCGGTGTGAAACGCGCTCTGCTGAGCTGTTTCAGCGCAGTGCGGGGGTAGCGGGGGCGTTATAGCATATCAAACAGGGAAACACTAGGATTCAGAGCGAGGGAGGGAGGGAGGGGGATGCCGGCGAGAGGCGAGGTGAGGGGTAGCCCTCCTTACCAGGCAAGGGATTCCACCACTGCAGTAATCAGCGTTTCCTGCAGTCTCTCTCTCTGTGTGTGCCGCTGCAGATTTCCCGTGTGCATGCTCTCACAAACGTGTTCCCCCAGAAATCCTTTCATCTGACTCCAGTCATCAGTTAGCATGACACGCTCTCTCACTCTCCTTCTGCCTCTACTGAACCGCTCAGACAAATTAAATTCAGTAGAATAGGACTTAAACTACTTTAAACGTGAAATGGATTGTTTGTGTAGGCCTATGTGGACACTGGGACACCACACCCATATTTCTTTATTGAACATTTAATTTCAAAATGATTGAATTTGATAGGGAGTTGATCTTTTCTTACAGCTTTAATTGTTCTAGTGTGTTCATTAAAATTAAAATATTATTAAAATGTTAAAATATGGTTACAGAGATTTAGACAGACAAGCATCCAAGTAGCATAATTAATTAGTGCAGATTATCGCAAAACAATTTGTGAAAATGGCAAGGTTAAAATTGTCGCTTTTGCAGAAATTTCTGAAAATTATAAATAGAACTTGTAGATGCTGTGACTCGTAATTTTATTCGTAAAAAACTGTAAAATGTTGCAGTAAAAACATTACGTTTCCTTACTATAACAGATTTAACGGGACATTTTACAATAAAAAAAAAAAGTTAAATTTACAGTTTTTCGGGAAAAGTCATCTTATCACAACAAAATTACAACAAAAACATAATTCCGAGTTTGTGTGTGTACCTGGTATTTCCTACGTTATGGGACCAAATATCCCAACAAGCATAGCATTACTAATGATTTTGACCTTGTGGCAGAAGTTCTTTGGTCTACAGAAGGAAACAAGCTTATAAATTACACAATGATTAGTTTTTTTGTTTTTGGAAAATGTAAAAATGCAGAACGTTTTGTGTGAGGGGTAGTTTTAGGAATAGAAAATACAGTTTGTATTGTATAAAAAACATTACATCAATGTAATGTGCCCATAATGATACGAATACAAGTGTGTGTTTGTTCAATATGTTGTTCTCTGACTGAATTATTCAGTTACATTACTTTTTTTGATGAGCATGTACGAATCTATTCAATAAATATGTTTCCATTGTCATTTATTACTATTTATAGTTTTGGACATTTTATGCATTAAAAACTACATGATGGAAAGCTGGCAAGTGGCCGTTACATATTAGGATTGAGAGAATAGAGAGGTTGTGAGAGAGGATTGAAAAATAACGGTGAGTGGTAACATCAGCCAAAATGTAAAATCATTTTAGCGGTAGAGCAAGTTATTACGTTTTGATGAAAGATGATAAAGATGTCAGTAAATTTAATTTCCTATTGATTTAAACGTCAAGACCAAGCACTCATGGCGTGAGATGCTAAAAAACAGCAAGTTCTGTATTAATAGCCCCTCAATTCTCTGCCTTTGGCTCTCTCGCGCTCTCTCCTTCTCCATCTGCCTAAATGACATTGATTCTACGGGTGCTGTGCTATTGACCAGCCCTCTGTTGAATATTTCAGCCGCCGTGTGAGCGTGCAGAGAGGACGGTTTCTGGTTCCCCGTCTTCAATACAGAGCGCTGTGTTCAACACTCAAGCTACGGTACTGTGAATGCAGTGCTATTCATTTAATCCCACACAAGCTGTTCTCCTCTAATAACTAACCAACGTTCGCTTATTCCTCCAGAACGATGGCAGCAGGGTTGTCTTTTTATGTGTTTGTATTATTTTGCAGCATGAATCTTTTGTCTCATCACATTCAATATTCATACTGAGAGCTCATGACTCAGATACAACGATTTCTTTTGCTGTGACCCTGTAAATTCAGCAGTGCAAAAAACACTGGTTTAGTGTTCTACGCTGAAAAAAAGGCTATATGAACCATTTTCCTTCAGATATTCAGCAATAAACACATTGACTTAAACATGAAAGTAGAGAGACCAAGATAGTATTTAATAATCTTTGTTTTAATTACAACTACAACAGAATTTTTTTTTTACAAATTTCACCCTGAATTTAATTACATTAAAGGAATTAATCAAAAAAAATCAATAACACTTTATTTTAGGGTCTCTTAAATAGTTGCTTATTAGCATGCATATTAGTAGAATATTAGCCATTTATTATTACTAATTAAGCACATATTAATGCCTTATTCTACATCCCTAATCCTACCCAATACCTAAACTTAACAACTACCTTGCTAACTATTAATAAGCAGAAAATTAGGAATTTATTGAGGGAAAAGTCATAGTTAATAGTGGATAAGCGTTCCCTATTCTAAAGTGTTACCAAAAAATATTTTTTTACAGTGTATCCGCAACATCAGAGGAATTGCAGGCATTTAGGAGCGCCAGTGGTACTAGTTCTGAAGAACCGGTTCTCGACTCTGTTTGATCTTGCTGCAGAACAGTGCTTCATGTTATTGCCTGAGATGAAAGGAGGGCCTGATTGAAAACAGCGGTGGTGGTCTTTAGTGCTGACACATCGTAAAGAAGCGTGAGTGTGTGGGTGTTACTGTTATGATTGTAATGCGTCTTACTGCAGCATCTGATCACGGCACTAATCTAATCACTGTTTGGGCTTCACTACACGCTGACTAACTATTACAGGTGCATTATGAGAGTACACACACTGGTGAGTGTGTGTCCACTGTGAGTCACTGATATGGGATATTCTGCTGAAGTGCTTAATCTCAGCCAGATTGTTTGACTGTCTGCAGGGTTATTTAAGTAGTATTTTTATGCTGTTACAGTGTGAATTAAGTGGACAGGGCTGCAGTGTTATCTGCATGGATCCCAGTCTCAGTTAGAGCCAACACTGTGAGTCTGACTGACTGCTGAAGACAGGAATGAAGTCAACATTGTTGACAGCCGACTGGCTCAGTCCTACTGAGAAGGAAAGAACAGCACAGTGTGAAGGTGATCAGAGATGCACTTTATTCTGTAAATGTAACATGGGATGGACTGCAGGGCTCAAGAATAAGGATAGCCAGAGTTCCAGGCCAGTTGAAGGAACAGCTGAATGTCCTATTGGGTCAGGGTGCATTATCTTAAACTTTTTTTTTTGATAATACAAACACAGGTTTTCCTTGCAAACTTAAGCATTTGGTTTTGATTTCTTGCTAATTTTTTAAAGCTTGATTTTGTTTTTCAGAACATGTTATGATAGTAGCATCAATGAGTTAAAAATGACAAACCACTCCATGATGTTTTACCAAGTATGCCATAATTTTCCAGCAAGTTTTTATGAATTTGCTGCTGCCTTGGAGTTTGTGTAGTTTTAATTACTTATTAACTCGCTTCTTATTAGCATGCATATTACCAGAATATTGTCTGTTATTAGTACTTATGAAGCACATATTAATGGTTTATTCTGCATGGCTATGTTTTAGATTCCTTAACTATTTCCTAACTATTAATAAGCAGCAAGTTAGGACCACGCAAGTGACCACAATAACAGTATAATCTCTATAATATCTATTATTGCAAGTTTTCTTTATAAAATCTGCTTAACATTGAAATGATACATTTATTGGTGTGATATGCATAATAGTAGTATTTTTTTAAATGCATGATAATATTTTTAAATTATTGTAAAATACATATTAAATGAAAAATATGCACCTATAATTCTAAATATAAAAAATGTAACTTCATATTTTGGGGCTATAGTGAAAATGTGAGCAAGGCAAGTAGAAATCGGAACTATTCATGCCACCAAGTTTGAGAAAAAAAATCCTCTGCTCAGTGGATTTGAATAGATTAGATAGATTCACAGGTCTTTACACAAGGGCTGGTGCTTCTGTGTCAGTGCTAATTGTTAAATAGTCAGCCAATGATTGCTTCACAGCCTCGCCTGCCTCTTGAATTACCAAACAAACCAAAGCCAAACTGTGTGAACTAAACTCCAGCAGGATCTCCTGCTCTACACTAACAAGCCCATTAACACTTCTTTCTTTAGCAACACCAATGTGCAGCTCCTCACCATTAACTAGTGCTACAGAAATAAAGCAAGCAACAGCACAAGCTCCTCTCAGCTTCTCAGTCTCTCTACATCTCTCCAGTAAATATCTGGAGTTCATCAGCTTGCTCTGCTGATGGTTTCTAGTAAGTGTTCCTTCTCAAATCCAGTATCCAACTCTTTAAACACGCAGATCTCATATACTTCTGTTGGTAGTTGCCACATTTCATCGCTCCTCATTTGCACAAAGCTGAACTCTGCTCAGCTATGTTGTAAGTGTCAAAAAGAAAATAACATATGTTTCACATAAACGTGTAAATACTGTACATAAAAGTGCAAAAAGCAGATCTTTAACCTGGAAATATTTGTAAAAATGGTAACCCCTTATTTTATGGTTTATAGTAATAAATGATAAATAACTAACCCTAAACCAAACTCTCATCCTAACCTCAACCATCCAGGGAGTGCATGTAGTTAATTAGTGTTACTCAGTACTTAAATGTATAATTACACTATAACTAACAGTGTAATATGGTAATGATTCAAATGTGTAAGGATAATGTTATATAAAGATAATGAGTTGTATGAATGGCACGTGTGTTCTAAATTAGCAGCTGCTAGCTCTTCTCCAGAAGCTGTCATTGTGGAAGCTTGGCAACATTGTTTCCTGACAGCCTGTTAAAAGCCTGTTCACCTTGACTTCCAGAAACTGCATAGACACCAGTTCTATCAGATTGGATCAGGTGATTTCAGCTGGCTCTTGCCATTTTTATGTGCAGAATACATCAGTCTGTTTTGTGTGAATCTGAGACTCCACTTTGTGCGTTTGGGTAAAGCTAAAGACTGTTGTTCTTGTCTAATGCCCCTGACACCTCTCCACATTTTCAGTCGTAATAATGAACGCAGACATCACCCTCTGAGGAGGGATTGGTTCGTTATCTCTTCATTACTAATTAATGACAGTTCTCGTCTGAAATCTGCACTTAAACGGCTGTCAGAGGACTGCAGTGACCTCCTGTCTCTTTTCCCCTTCAGGCTCAGCACATTCACTCATTAAACTCCTTCACACCTCTGTGCTGTCAGATCTTGTGTGTCGAAGAACACTGATTGGCATTGGCATTGTATCTGTGGTGTTTTATTGACATGTGGCAATCAAACACACATCAGATGGAGCTATGACTTCCAGTTCCATAGTGGCAAGACTTCATATCTTGATAATTGCTTTAGTATCATATGATTCAATTGTCATGACAACCCTAGCATCAATAAGGTTACTAAGGTTTAGTTAACCCAAAAATATACTTACCCTCATGTTGTTCCAAACATATTCTTCTGGACTGTTTGGAACATCATGTTTGAAATATTATGCACACCTGAGGTGGTAATGCGGCCATGATGCAAAGTGGATTTTTATCGTATTATCTTGATATTTATTGGCTTGGTCAGTCTCTTTGTGAGTTTTGGTTCTTTTGCTATTCCAAGGACTTTTCAAATACAGTAAATTGCACACATTTGTCAACCATCAGTTTCAAGCATTCAACAACCCATAGCATGAGAACTTAATGAATGGGGACTGAGGATTTCAAGATTCAAATCAGACTTGTAAAGTCTATAAAGTGTTGTTTATCTGCTCTACATGACTTGTTTGCTATAGCCCATGTCTTCATCATTAGGTCAGAACCCAAGAATCAGATCTGTCTGAAAGCATCATTTTTGTGAACTGGATCAAACATCAGTTTATTGAACGGCTCTCAAAAGAATGTTTCCTAAATCTCTACTTCTCTCATAATACCCTCATGAATGTGCCAGGGAGAGCTGGGGGGGGCCGCTTTCAGTGAGTAATGACTTAAAATTATAGTCTGTGAGCAGACAAAGCTACAGTATCTTATGGCTTTATACTTGGGATATGGTTTTATATGCTACAGACTTTTTTGATGGGTTTTTTTTCATCATTTGGGAGCTTCACAGCCTCAGTTCCCATTCAATTTCAGTTGTGAGTGGCCAGGGTATTCTTCCGAAATTCGTCCTTTGTGTTTGGCAGAAGAACGTCTTGCAGGTTCAGAACAATGTGAGAGTGAGTAAATGATACCGTGATCTTTTTCACTATTTGGTGGTTTATGTTGGTTAAGCTGTTCAGCCACTTCAGGCTGTTGTTTGCAATAATTTATTAACAACTAACATCTGTTAGTCCCACTGATCATCCTCCTAAACCAGCTTGAACCAGTTCTGACTAGCTAGAAATCGTCTACCAGCTACTTTACGGAGTTTTATTTTTTTCGATTTTTCAGCAGGAAAACCTTCATACTTGCCCTTCAAATTTCAATGATGTTTGAATATTGTTTGCATGTATGTAGATACGCCAACCAACAGCTGGCATTCAGTGCAATCACTGTCCATTCACAGTCATTTTTGATGCATGTAAGATGCACCATTTAGGGTGGGATCGTGTCAAAGACACACTAACAAAGCATTTTTTTAAATCAGCCTTTTTATTCCAACCTTTACATCAGAACCTCCAAAAATATTTAGTTTATACACAGTTACGTTTCAGAAAAGTTTAATGGTGCAACTCAAAAATATTTAATATTGCTTGTTGTAACTTAGTTCATCTTTACATCAGAACTAGGCTAAGTTGTAGCTTACGAACAGCTGGTAAAACCGGTGGCTGGCCCCTTGTGTTTTGCATGCAAGCATGTAGTCAATGGTGCTACAGCACTGAGTCATTTGCTTACAGTAGGATTGGAAGGAGAACTTCACTCACAGATGTAAACAGTCATTTTTAGCCAAAGCAAATTTACTACAGGAACAGTCCACCTGGAAAACCAAGTGCCTATAGTTCATGACTTGTTCGTCACTGGTTCCTTATTTGAACCAGCAACCGTCCCATTACAAGTCCTAAGCTTTGACTGCTGCACCATAAATGACACAATGCGAGTAAATCAGCTGTGCGTGTGAATCCTGTGGAGTATTTTGGAGTGCTGTCAGGTTAGTGGGGCAGCATGTGTGGGAGGAGAGTCAGTGTTTTGATGCGTGGGTGGAAACATTGAGAGCTCTATTTCAGGAAGACATGGAGCTGCCTGTGAAACACGCTGACAGAAGAGTCTGGATCAGACCTGTTCACCTCAACACTAGCCTGACACCAGGTGCACTGAAATGACCACACTGCAAATCTCTGGACATTCTAAACCCAAATACGCTTCTGCTGCTGTTGATAACTCAGCAAACTCTCTTTCTCTCTGTGTGCGCGTGCATAATGTGATGAAAAGCAAAGGTCTCTTGAATTCTCATGATCTCAATATAGAATCTCCATTCAGTTTGGACACAACCCTCTTTCTCTCTCTTTGTGGTGATTGTCCTCTCCAGAGGCGCAGTGGAAAATGTGATGTATTTTCCCTGGATTTAAAACATGTGGTTCCCTTCTGGCTGCCTCTCAATTCAGAAACACCCAACTGACGAGGCAGCGGGTGTTCCATCATACTTGGTTTTACTGTCCGCATGTTTTTTTTTTTTGTCCACGTCTCATTTGCATACTTTTTTGTGTAAAACGTATTTTCAAAGTTCATATGCCTTAACATGCAGTCGATGGTGTTCATTGTCGATAGTGTAGTGCAAGACACCGCTCACACAGAAGTCATTTTCAAACCTAGCACTTTCCCCTTGTGATGAATTTGCATGACCAATTTGAACCTGATTGAATTCTGCCAAAAATCCTGCTGAAAATTTAGCAAAGCAACGTTAAATATCATTGCACCTTTAAAGGGGATAGTTTACCTAATAATATATTCTGGTATCATTTATTCACGTTCATGCTACTCTAAACTGCTATGTCTTTCTTTAGTGGAACACAAATGGAAAAATAAAATAATTTTTGAAGAATATCCTGGTCACTCTTTTATTAAAGGGGTCATATGACATTTGCTAAAAAAGAACATTATTTTGTCTATTTGGTGTAATGCAATGTGTTTATGCGGTTTAAGGTTCAAAAACACATTACTTTCCACATATTGTACGTTATTGTTGCTCCTCTATGCCCCGCCTTTCTGAAACGCATCGATTTTTTACAAAGCTCATCGTTCTGAGAAGCGAGGCGTGCTCTGATTGCCCGAATACCTCAAGAATAAGATAGAAATGTTACGCCCCTTACCATGTTGTGATGCTGTTCCGGCGCGATGAGACTAAAACAATAAAACCCACTATAAACGAGGCATTTATTGCATCCAGTGGGGACATGATTACTGATTATAATGACTTATACTGTCTTTTTATGCGTTGTGTCGCGCCGCGTAAACATTACCATGTCTGCATTCGTGATCGGAGAAACGACAAACAACAAGCACTACTCTACACTGCTCAAAACTCGCATTTGAATCATCAGTGGCTAATTCTTTAAATAAGAAAATGTACTTGGAGGCTGCGAGTCAGAAGTGCCAGACTGTCCTTGCAAAGTTAGAATTGCCCCACTTTATAGAATCAGCCGTGCAAGCCTGCATTGTAGGCTACTCTTCCAGGTTCAGCAAATAGTCTTCCGTAAAATGCGCTGCACACACTCCAATATTTGGGTTGTACTGTTCTGGAACAGTGTTGTAAATACAACTTAACCACTGATTTCTAGTTGTGTCCTCTTTTGGAAGCCCAAACAAAGTATTTTTGCTTTCACAATGAAACACAGCGTCTCCAGGACATGGCGCCGGCGGCAGCAACAACACTACAGCGAGAATAATAGTTCCACCTTTCTTTGCGTAAACATTTGGGCGATGTTTTGCAAATCTTCCCACACCTTGATGTAGACATGTGGGGGCGTGTTTAAATGAGCCGTTTAGGGGGATGTGGAAAGAATATCTCTTTGGTTTTGAGACTTTAGTCTTTGCAACTTCAGGGATCTTATCTATGCACAAACAGCTTGTAACACCCCAAAGAGAAAGGAAAACTTGAAATCGCATCATATGACCCCTTTAATTTAATCAAATGGAGGATAAGGACTGGGGATAAGTTATTAGGACCATTAGGACCAGAGATAAGGGAGTTGTTCAGACCAGTTTTATAAACTGGATCAGTTGATTAATTGAAATGATCTGACTTAAATGTCAATTTATTCATGATTCTGACTTCTTCAATAAACTCTCCTCAACGTGGCAATAAAAGTAAAGGTGGATGTCAAAATGTGAATAATGACTGTTAATGAAAATGCTATAGTATAACGTGAGAAGACTTGGATTTATAGTGCACAGTCTCAACTTTTAGGATTCTTTTTTTGTCTTCTGGGAGATTTACAGCCCCAGTGCCCATTTACTCCCATTATATTGAAAGTGTGACCTGGATATTCTTAATATTTGCCGTATGTGTTTTACAGAAGAAGAAAGTCATGCTTGGAATGACATGAAGGAGAGTAAACAATGACAGAGTTTCCATTTTTGGATGAACTATTCCCATAAGTTTTGAATCATGTTGCCATTTCATTCATTAGTAGTATGAACCTCAGTCACCTTTGTTCTTCATGGCACCTGTTTTTAGGCCATGCTAAGTATATGAAGACAAAATCTCACATTTTCCATGATTCAGTGGGTCCTGCCTTTGTGTATATGTTCAATACCAGTGTGTGTTGCTCAGTGCCAACCCCCATCATATTGTGAAGACAAAACATTTCCAGTTATCCCCTAAAGGATTGTTGTCGAGCACATAAACACTGTAACACATACAGCAACTACTCAAAATGAAAAAAGTGCCATCATATCTCACATTCTGCAGTCAGACAAGCCTGAACAAATGGGGACTATCTGCAACCATTTAAACAGACTCAATTGTGCAAGCAGTTTAATATCAATGTGTTTGTGTAGCTGTAATGCTTAAGATTCAATGACAAATGACCTCTCTCTCGTTCTCTCTCTCTTCTTTGGTTTTAGGGCTGGAAGGGCTCCCCCTCATGGCAGGGTCAAAGACTACTGTGTTCACCCGCCGCTTCAGAAGGTGAGTGATCAAGTTCATGCTCTCTTTATTTAAACTCATGCAAATACTTGTGGGCTCTGCCATGAATATCTTCCTCAGAAGCATGTTTTTGATCCAGTTTTCTCCAAAGGCAGAATGTTTAGTCAGAAAATGTTTATTGAAGCGTTCAGTGCCTTGAACCAAACCAGCCAGTTTCGAGAACATACAGTATACACAACAAACATTTGGTTTAAGTAAATATTTGACAATCTGGAAGAAAAGACAAAGTGACAGAAATATAAGAATGTACTTAACATCGTTAGTTTATCATACTTAACTGTATCAACTGTAAGTGTAATCAAATGTTACCGAGTCTGGATTTACTGCTTTAATACTACAATATCCCACATTAACTAACATTAGCTAACCCTAAAAAGCTATAAAGACTAAAGCAATTTCCTATGGGTCGTGCTTCAGGATTGTATTTACATTTATCTAAAGTGACTTGCATTGCATTTGAGGTAAACATTTGGTCTTTCCTTGCTTTCCCTGGGAATTGAACCCATGACCTTGGCATTGCTAATGTCATGCTCTACAGTTTGAGTTAGAGGATGTATATTTCATGTGTTAAATTACATATAGTTGAGTGAGAAATTCACTAAACAAGTATTAAGAAAATTAATATTTTACTGCTACAAATACAGTAGCTTTCTGTTGCTCATAAGATGACAAAAAAACAGCAATATTATATTTAACTGTGCAGGTGTTCGACAGTCAACAAAGAAATCTCCTAGAAACTGCAAATAAGTATAAAGGATGCTTTGGAATGCTATGCAGGTGTACGATTATCAACAGAGAGGGGCATTTATACACCTGTATCTGCAAACGTTTGCTAAACGAGTTTTATCATTATGTAATGTAGGAATTTTGAGTCACTATGTGCACCCAAATAATACAGTTATAGTCAGATTGATGGCTCAATTGGACTGAAAGCCTTGATGTGAACCTCAATCGATCTGACAGGTTGATCCAAATACATTTTGATCAGATTGAAAGTGCTGGTGTAGACTTAAAATAACATGATCAACAGGAAAAGATTATGCTTGAATCAGACTATTTTCCCAATCGGATACCAATAAAAAATAGCTATGAGATATGCATAGTGCTGTGATATATACAGTGGCTATAGAAAGTCTTCATATCCCTTCTGTTATGTTGTGTTAAACTGCTTTAAATTACTTTTTTTTCCCATGTACACCTCACTCACCATAATGACAAAGCAAAATCCAGATTTATCACAATTTTGCAAAAGGAAACACTGAAAAAAATGACATTGCACAAGTCTTCATATCCTTAACTCAAAACTTAGTTTGGCAACAATTACAGCCTCAGGTCTTTTTGGGTATGATGCAACAAGCTTTGCACATCTGCATTTTTTTTTTTTTTTTTTTTTGCCTTTCTTCTGTTTAGATCATCTCAAGCTCTGTCAGGTTGGCCGGGGACCATCGGTGGACAGCCATTTATAGGTTTCTCCAAAGATGTCTGATTGGTTCCAAGTCCCAGCTCTGGCTTGGCCACTCAAGGACGTTCATAGAGTCGTTCCTAAGCCACTCCTGCATTGTCTTGGCTGTGTGTGGAGGGTGATTATCATGTTGGAAGGTGAACTTTCAGCCCAGTCTGAGGTTCTGAGCACTCTGAACCGGGTTTTCATTAAGGATATCTCTGTATTTAGCTGCATTCAGCTTTCCGCCTTCTCTGATCACTTCCCCAGTCCCTGCTGCTGAAAAACACCCCGCTGGGATGCTTCATCGTTGGGATGGTATTATACAGGTGATAAGCGGTGCTTGGTTTCCCTCAGACATGAATAGGGAATTGAGGTTCATCAGACCAGAGAATCTTTTTTTTTCATACTCTGAGAGTTATTTCGCTGTATTTTTGTTCCACTTCCAATCAGGGTTTCATGTATCTTGACTGAGTTTAGCCACTTTTCCGTCAAGCCCAGATTGGTGGAGTGTTGCAGTGATGTTTGTCCTTCTGTAAGTTTCTTCCATCTCCATATAAGATCATGGAGCTCCACCAGAGTGACCATCAGTGTCTGTATAACCTCTCTAACCAAGACCCTTCTCCTTCGATTGCACAGTTTGGCCAGGAGGCTAGATCTAGGAAGAGTCCTGATTGTTTCAAACTTCATCCATTACGGATTATGGAGGCCAAATTCTTCAACACAGCAGAATTTTTCAGTCTTCCCCAGATCTGTCTCAACACAATCCTGCCTCTCAGTTCTGCGGGCAATTCTTTTGTCCTAAGGGCTTAGCTTTTGCTCTGACATCCATTCCATCTGTTAAACTTTGTATAGACAGGTGTGTGTGCCTTTCCAAATCATGTCCAGTCAACTGAATTTGTCACAGGTTAACTCCAGTCGGAGTATAGAAACGTCTCAAAGACGATCCAGTGAAACTGGAATGCTCCTGATCTAAATTTCAAGCGTCAAAGCAAAGGGTGTGAAGACTTGTTGCAATGTCCTTTTTTCAGTGTTTCCTTTTTAATAAATTTGCAAAGTTGTGATAAATCTGTTTTTTGCTTTGCCATTATGGTGTGTGGGGTGTAGATTTATATTATAAAAAGTAATTTAAAGCAGTTTAAAATCATAACAAAATGTGAAAAAATGAAGGGGTATGAAGACTTTCTAAAGGCACTGTATGTTCAATGTCTTAAAAATGTGCATTTGTTTATTTATGTTTCATGTCTTATGAACCGGTCAGTGGAGGAGACTAAATATTTTGTAAACATTGCATTCTGAACCGGTGTTGAGGAACATAACTGTAAGCCGCCAGACTACAAGCTATTCCCAATGTAACAGTAAAACTACAGTCAAGCCATTTTTGTTTACTACTCTGCAGTGTGCAATGTCTTTTTAAATACATAACATCACAATTCGGTGCAGCGTGATCTCAATTGGAGTTAATATTAATCTCAATTAATCGCATCTTACTACAGACACACATACTGCCAATGTAACTAACAAAAAAAAAGAGGAACAAAACAAGAAAAGGTCTTGGGTGATCATTCAAATGAAGCGATTTGTTTAAATTAATCAGTTATTCCAATATTAAAGTTAGTTTGACTCAATGTTTTCCCCTGATGTAATTCCCTGAAGCATATCATTAATGAAATAAGGCCTTATTCTGAAATTATTATTTTTTTTGTTTTGCCTAAAATTCTGTGTTTCTGGATTCCTTTTCACTTAAATTTTAATAATACAAAAAGATGTATAATTAAGTGATTTCATTATTTTTTAACGGTTTAATAATTAATGAATAAATTAACAATAATAGGACCCTATGACATGCTTTATTTTTTCAAAAATAATGTTTTTTCTTCTCTTGTGTTATTTAATACAAATTAATGTGAAATGTTGTTTTTTTTTTTATTAATCTTTTAAAATTTATTTCATTTAATAAAATAAAAAATGTTAACAATTCCTTTAAATTTTTTATTTTTTTTTGCCAAACAAAGTGTTTTGCAACAAAAGGTTAGTTTAAATTAAAACATGGCTGAAAAATTGTATGATATTGGGACGTTCCTTAAAAAAAAATAGTATTTCAATAAACTGTATTATTATTGTTATCAATAATTTGAGAAGTGAGTTGTACTGCTGTACAATAACACGATATATGTGACCCTGGACCACAAAACCAGTCATAAGGGTCAGTTTTCGAAATTGAGATTTCTACATCATCTGAAAGCTGAATAAATAAGTTTTCCATTGATGCATGGTATTTGGACAATATCTGGCTGAGATACAACTATTTGAAAATCTGGAATCTGAGGGTGCAAAAAAATCAAAATATTGAGAAAATCGCCTTTAAAGTTGTCCAAATGAAGTTCTTAGTAATGCATATTACTAATCAATAATATATTTACAGTAGGAAATTTACACAATATTTTCATGGTACATGATCTATACTTAATGTCCTAATGATTTTTGGTATAAAAGAAAAATTTATAATTTTGACTCATGCAATGTATTTTTGGCTATCCCCAGCGACTTATGACTGGTTTTGTGCTCCAGTTTCACATATTTGTCATAATTTCTTAAACCAGACTATTTTCGCAGCTTGTAGAGAAGACATGTTGAGTGTCTGTGTATTAATAGTTTTATCAAATGAAACTGAAATACTGATGACGTGACTCCCAGAACAGCTCATGATGAGTGTCTGGATTCTCATAGAGCCCTAATAAAACTAGAGCCCTACATATGGCACTGACAAATTGTCTTTGTCACATTGTCAGAGCCGCTGTCTGATCTGGGATGTCCTGCTTGTGCTACGTGGCTCTGCACTGGCTCTTTTAACCTGCTGTTCTCAAACCAGGAACTCATTCTGGAGAAACTGATGCAAAACAAACCGAGTTTGCTCCCATTATAATCACTGAAGCTGTCTACACTGGAAAAACCTGATGCAACAGATATTCAGTTCATAATTTTTTTTATGTTTTTTAAAACATTGCTTTGACGTTTATTCGTTATGTATTTAAATCTCTGAGCATTACATCAAATATAGCTCTTGATTGCATGGATCAGATTGCTTTGGATATTAAAATAGGTTCTTAAAACTCATAAGACCATAGTTACAGTTATCTTTCAGCTCTAAAGTCACTGGAAATGTGGGTAAATAGAGTAAGGTCCATCACCCTGAGGGGTCTGAGTGACACGTTTAAACCGCTCCAGTCTTTATCATCCAGACATCAGACCTCACTGCAGAGCATCATGGTCCCCCTCAGACTCATTAAACATAACGACTGCAGTAATGAGGCAGTTTATAAATGGGATGCTGCAAGCCCCTTGGTGTATACAGAATATGAAGAGTTCTGGACCAGAGCTGTACCATCTACGGGACGGCTGGAAGCGGCAGGATATGCCCTGACACTAAACTGTGATGTACAGTGACGTCCACTGACTCCACAGTGGCCGGTCTGTTGTTCGCTCAAGAGAGAGCATTCATAACTCTGGACAGGTCTAATGCTGCAGTAGTGTGATGAATTCTCCCATCATTCAACAGGGCTCTATGGTTCCCGCATGCTGTCATCACAATACTGCCCCCTGCTGGCACTCTACCTATTCACTGTCCACATACAGTGGTGGCCAAAATGATTAGAACATTAGTATTTTCACCAGCTAAAAATAGTTTGAAGTCAGTTATTTCTATCTTTTGCTGTAGTGTGTCGGTAGGAAATATCGGTTTACATTTCCAAACATTCATTTTGCCATTAATTGTAATAATCCAGTGAGATTTTTCAGAACAAACTGAGACAGACTAAATCCAGAAGAACTGTGGCAACGTCTCCAAGATGCTTCAAGAAACCTCCCTGCAAAGCTTCCTGAAAAACTATGCTGAAGTGCACCGAGGGCAAAAGCTGCTTTAAACGCAAAGGATGCTCATCCCAAATGTGATTTTAATTTAGTTAATAGAAGTTAGTTGATAAAGAAAATCTATTTATGATATTATTTTTTGACAGAATCCTCATTTTACAGCATTTTTACACAAGTGCCTTAAACTTTTAACAGTACTGTAGCTGTGCAGGAGGTTTCTTGAAGCATCTTGGAGACGTTGCCACAGTTCTTCTGGATTTAGTCTGTCTCAGTTTGTTCTGTTTCTTCATGTGATTCCAGACTGGATGATGATCAGATCAGATCTCTGTGGAGATGTAAACTGATATTTCCTACTGACACACTACAGCAAAAGATAGAAATAACTGACTTAGAACCATTTTTAGTTGCTGAAAATGCTAGTGTTCTCTTACACACTTGTACAAACTCTCAGCAGACAGAGTCATTATTTTGCCGTTTAAATGTCCTTAATGAGTTTGAGAATCTTTCTTGGTAGTTTTTTGAAGGCTCAAATATTTGCTAGTGAGCTCTAACTGGACTAAACTATTGCCATCCATAAAAAGCCTGTCTAATTTGGTTACTATACATCTAATTGCCCTTTATGTGTCTGCAGACGTTACAGTGGTGTATCAGAACGGCTTGCCGGTGATCTCCGTACGTCTGCCATCCCGGCGAGAACGCTGCCAGTTCACCCTCAAACCCTTGAGCGACACAGTGGGGGTTTTCCTTCAGCAGCTGCAGGCGGAGGACAGGGGCATCGATAGAGTCGCCATCTACTCTACAGGTACAGCACAACACATCAAAATCTCTGAATCTAAAGCCAAATCTAGATAACAGTCAAGTTTTAGTTTAACCTTTTGCTGGAGCTTTCCCAAATATTCATGGTGTTTACATGACAGTTGTGATCAATTATATCCATGCCATTCTTAATTCTTTTCTCCATGAATGAATGAAAGTGGAAGGTGATTCATACAAAAATTCATATTACTCGTGCTGTAATGATTTCTGTTCTATGTGACTTCACAGGTATAGTGCAGTAGTACCATGTACTGCAAGTATGTAGTATGGACTCCCTTTGTGGTGTTTTTTTGGTCTTCTTGGAGCTTGGCAGTTTAAATCATCATCCACTTCCATGGAAAATCAATCTTGGATATTGTGTCTAATAGGTTGTCTTCTGTTAAACACACATTTAAAGAAGTCTCATATGCTCATAGACTGCCTTACACACAAAAAAACACATTGAGGGCAGCAATATTGTTATTACTTTATTACTACAGAATATTATTACAATGTAAAGTTACTGTTTTCTATAAAAAATAAATAAATAATAATAATATAAATATAATTTGTTTCTGTGACAACTGAATTTCCAGCATCATTACTGTCATGTGATCCTTCAGAAATCATTCTAATATGCTGATTGCTGTTTAACAAACATTTATTATGATTATTATTGTTGAAAACAGTTGTGCTGCTTAATAGTTTGTGGTGAAAGAAGAACAGCTTTTATTTGAAACCTATTTTGCAATATTTTAAATATTTACTGTCACATCAATTTAATGCACACTTGCTCAATAAAACTATAAAAAATAATAAAAATAAAGATCTTACTGACCCCAAAGTTAGTATACAAATGACACGAGTTTTCATTTTTTGATGAACTATCCCTTTAAGAATAGTCAGTGTAGCATTGCACCTTCAAACGCATTCATTGTTCTCAGGACAAAATTAAATTCAAATTTAAGCTATTAGCTAATTCTTTTGTAGTTTAATCCACTAATCACAGATGAACGTGTGGCTGTCTCTGACATGTTTAACTGATAGTACATCTTCTAATCTAATTGAGGAGCAAGAATAATTTGTACTCTGTGCAAACTGCATATCTGCTCTGTTTCAAGCTCAATTATTCCCGTGTGAGAGGCACTTGAGCTTTCTCTCGCCTGTGATGTGAGCGAGAGGTTATCCGCTGTCTTTACCTCTCTCCGTTTCACCTCAGATTGGAAAATGCTTATTTTCCTGATGAGCATAAAAACGCAGAGCAGGAAACCCTTGTGATAAGCTTTGAGATCGGTTCTTGTATTACATAACCATTTCAGTGAGAGGATTGCGTTCCTCTAATTTCCCTCCTTCTCTCTCTGTAGATGGAGCAAGAATAGCATCCTCGACAGGGATTGATATTTTACTAATGGACAGCTTTAAGCTAGTTATTAATGACACAACATACCTGGTGCAGTCACCCAGCAGAGGTGAGTGTGTCCTGTTGCATTGTGGGTCATTATGTGCAAGACTTTGCAGAGGCCCAGCACAGTTTTTGATATTCTGTTGGCATCCGTTGCAGATCTGCTACCGCACGAGGAAGCAGATCGACTGAATGATGTCAAGTTCTTGGTGCAGCAGCTCTACACTACCCTGCGCATAGAGGAGCATCAGCTCACCAAAGAGAGAGAGCTGATTGGACGACTGGAGGACCTCAACTCTCAGCTCCAGCCCTTGGAGAAGGTGAGCTATTTGGATTAATGTCACCAAAACACAACACCTGACCAATTGATTCTCCTCAAACTGGGATTTAAAAACAAAACAAAAAACATTTTACTTTTTAACCAAATACCATAGATACACATGGACATGTCTGGTGGAAATTGTTTTTACTTCAGATATATACAGTCCCCTCCATAAGTATTGCAACAGTAAAGAGTGCCACATTGTGAGATATAGAGTTTCAAAACTGCTAAATTCACTCTTTTGTGATCTGAAATCCCAGTTGGAAGATATAAAGTCACATTTACGAGATATAAAGTCACATTGCAAAATAAAAATAAGGTTGCTGTTACGAGAAGCACTTACAGGATATAGAGCAGGGGTTCTCAAAGTCTACATTCAAAGGCCCAAATCTGAATTTTCATCAGTGTCAAATGTCCGGAACAATTGGTTATTACAAAACGTGTTTTTAATAAACATACATAACATATAACAAATAAACACTCATTTTTTTAAAAAAAGGTTCCCTTTGCATTCAAAATACTTTAATAACAAGTGCAAAAGTGGCAAAACGATTAATTTAAGTGTCAGCAGTAGAAGTCGACCTATAATGTTTTTTCTCTGGCCAATGCCGATATTTAGAAATCAGGACAGCCTATGGCCGATATATGATGCTGATTGTTTGGGCAGATTTTCTCTTTTTTTTTTCTTTATATCAAAAGAGAGTTTGCGTAAATGGTTATTGCAGGGCACAAGATAGTAATAGTAGTAATAGTAGCCTAATTCATAGTAATAATACATGGCTCAAAACTTAAGCACCTTCTCAAAACAGTTCTGAAGCATGCTTTTTTGTTTATGTTTGCTGACAGACACCAGTGTTTCCCGCAGACTAGCAAATGCAAGTTGATTCTCTGCCAGCAGGAGGCGCTGTTGGAGCGTGATATATAGCTGTTTCCCCGGTAACGACTGTAATCAAATAAGAGCTACTTTATCAGCCATTACAGGAAAGACCAAATGAAAATTGACATCAAAGCTTTTCTGAAGAAAACGGACGGTTCTTTTAAAAGATACATTCATATAAAAACACCCGCGCAGCATTTTATTTTTGAAACGCGCAGTGCTCAGTTTATTCAACGAAGTATAAGCCTTTTGGAAAATCTATTTGTAGCGGTCAGTTTTGATATTGTGGCAAGCCGCCACAAATAAATGTATACACTGGGCACTGCTATAAGACAAATTGCCATAATATAAGTGATAGCAAAACAAAACAAAAAAAATTAAATATTAGCGGTGAAATGTCACCCGATTATGTCAAACGTCATACGTTCACTGGATGTCATGATGACAACAAATGTCATGATGGGTAAGTTTCAATATCTCGCCTGCAATTTCAGACCTTCTCCAAAAGACATAAAAAAATAAGAATAAATAAACAAATGATTTACAAGTTTAACGTGCTTTTATCAAAGTAGGAAATATAATTAGTGTTCTTGAAATATGAAATAGAAGCGGGTCCGGATTGAATTCCCTCTGGGTCCGGATCCGGACCGGAGTCCGGACTTTGAGAAGCACTGATATAGAGTATGTGTTGCACTAATAATGGCAAAATGTGATATAAAGTCATAAATGAGATACAGTATATGGTCAATTACCTTTTTAGTTTTTTGTACTGTGTGGTGTCAACAGTACATTTTTGACCAGCAATGCTACATAGTTCAAAAAAGATGTAACTAACTTTATGCAAATGAAGCAGCAATGTGATGCGACGGCTGAAGTGAAGACAGTGGAGCTCTCATGATTCATCTTCTGTCAAAGAAAATGGAGAAGTTAATCTTACTGTATGCAGTTTCCCTGCTCTTGATGATTGCCCACATGCAGAGATATAATGAAAAATGATCTGTGGAAAACAGAAATAGTCGGCATTCTAAAGTCAGTTTGATTCCTGCACTGATAAATAATCTTGTTCACAATATGGTGTATTATGAACTGTTGAAGTTTGTGTACACAGTTTTTGCCCTGCATTATATAAATTCACAGTATAGTATATCAACCAACATATCATCTGTGATGAGGTTTTCAAAAGCTTTGGCCAATAACGGTTCACTAATAACATTATGGCATCCAGCAGAATAGCCACTTTGACCAAGAGTACAACCATTTGATTCAATTCCAGTCCTATATCTGTCATATATAAAGTGCTAAACCATGTGATGCAATGTTTAATATGAAAATAAACATAATTTGGTCATTTAGATGTGTACATGTACAGTGGCCTCCATAAGTATTGAAACAGTGAAGACAAAATTGCTCTGTTGGCTGTGGAGTCCAGACATTTGCAAATATGATTAAAAGATGAATATGAGACAAAACTACAGAATGTCACATTTTATTATTAGCCGTTTCAACACATACATGTTTTACCAAATAAAAAGAACAGCACTTTTAGAGTTCATCCCACTCATTGATGTGAGCATAAGTATTGGGACAGTTGAACATAAGGCAGATATAAAAGATTAAAAGCTATTATTTAGTTGCAGATCCCTTGCACACAATCACAGCAGTGAGTCTGTGACCCATAGACATCACCAGACTCTTGGTCTCATCCTTTGAAATGCTTTTCCCAGCCTTTAATGCAGCCAATTCCAGTTGTTGCTTGTTTTGGGGAGTTTCTGCCTTTACTCTCCTCTTCAGCTGGTGAAATTCATGTTCAATCAGATTTAAATCTGGAGATTGACTTGGGCAATCTAAGACTTTCTATTTCTTTGCTCTTATAAATTCTTGACTGAACTGGAAGGCTGTTTTGGGTCATTGTCCTGATGCAAAAAGAAGCACTTCCCAATGAATCTGGTGGCATTTTACATTTACATTTATTCATTTAGCAGACACTTTTATCCAAAGCGACTTACATTGGATTCAAGTTACAGTTTTTACATTTTATCAGCTCTTGCTTTCCCTGGGAATCGAACCCATGACCTTGGCGTTGCTAGCGCCATGCTCTACTATTTGAGCTACAGGAAAGCATTTTCTTGAATATTGGTAGGCAAGATGGTTTTGTACCCTTCCAAATTCATTCTGCTACTGTCATCATACATCAAGTCATCAGTAAAGTTGAGAGGGCCTGTTCCAGAGACAGCCATGCAAGCCCATGCCATGACACCACCTCCACCATGCTTTACAGATGAGGTTGGGGATCATTTGGAGTTCCCTTTTTTTCTCCACATTTTTGCTTTCCCATCACTTAGATAAAGGTTCATCTTTGTCTCATCGGTCCATAAACACAGTTCCAAAACTCTTCTGGCTCACCTTTGTGCTTTTTTGCAAACTCTAATCTTGCCTTTCTATTTTTGGTGCTGGTCAGAGGTTTGCATCTTGCTGTGTAGCATCTGTAATTCTGTGTCAAAGTCTCCTGAGGACAGTAGATTGTCAGAGCATCACCCCAGCTTTCTGGAAGTTGTTGGTGATTTTACAGACACGTCTTTTAGGGTTCATTTTCACAGCTTTTATGATTTCTGTCATCAACTACTGTTGTTTTCTCAGCCGATCAGGTCGTTGTTGGTTGCTGGTGGTTTCCAAACTCTTTATTTCTCCACGCCCTTTATTTTTTGCTATAACTATAACTGACTTCCTCCTTTTCTTTTAGCATCCAAATTGCTTGCTTTTCTCATCTTCATCCTGGTTTGTGTGTCACCATCGAATGCAAGATTCAGAATACAGAAGTAATGGATATAACTGATACGACACATTCCCTGCTTTTAATATATATATGTATATGTATTTTTCAATATATATAACATTAACAAAAATGAATAAATATTGTAACAAATATATTGCTCATTGTTAATGCATTAATTAAGGGGACCATATTGTAAAATGTTCCATTAAACGTTAATGATTTGTCATTTTACTTTTCAAAATATAGTGTTGACAGACACTGTACAGTACTGTGCTTGTAAAATTATATTTTTGAATGTTTGCAATATCTTTTGCAATCTCGTTTTCTCAGGTTAAAGAAGAACTGAGTAAGAAAGCAGAGCGCAGGACTACATGGGTGCTGTGGGGTGGGATGGCATACATGGCCACACAGTTTGGCATTCTGGCACGGCTGACCTGGTGGGAGTACTCATGGGATATCATGGAGCCCGTCACGTATTTTATCACCTATGGTACATCGATGGCTATTTATGCTTACTTCGTGCTGACACGTCAGGTGAGCAGCTCCAGCTCTTTATCCCCGCGACTTGCCCTGGAAGATCAGAGGAATTTCACAAGGTCCCTGTGAATGCACGGGTGCCACGGGAGGAGGAGATCCGTCTGATCTCTCTGCTGTTGTTCTCTCACACAGGAATATATTTACCCAGACGCCAGGGACAGACAGCACCTGCTGTTCTTTCATAATGGAGCCAAGAGAACACGCTTTGACATTGAGAAGTACAACAAACTGAAGGATGCGATTGCTGAGGTAAGCTCGTTCACACACAAACATCACACGAGTCACTCCTTTCATGCTCTGAAAGGAACAGAAAACTGTTGTTAGACTGTATACTCAGTGTTCAATATTATGGTTTAGTGCAGTAAAGGATATGTATGATTTTGTTAGCCTCGACACACAGCGAATACAGCTTTTTTTTTTCCATAACAAGAGAAACTTACAGCATTGTCATGGACAGCAGTGAATATATTTGACTACTAAATGCCGTTTAAAGATGATATTATTCCCCTTTATAGTAATATATTCATAATGTACTTAATTTTCATTTTAATCAGCAAATGTTCTGTCACATGAAATGCTAATTGTTATTTTGCATATTCAGCTACCTATAAATCATCATTTATTTGAGGATTAATTTTCTTTAAAAAGTTATTTTTCCCCAAGTGTTCAAGATTTTTTCTTTTTTTATTTATTTATCATTTTGATTTAAATGTTGGTGTTAAAAAAATTGAAAACATCACACATGACAATGTTTCTCACCTGTTTTGTAGGTGCAGACAAAAAAAACTTGTATGACCCAGGGGACATGATTAGATGTATAGGTTGTTTCAGAACGTGGTTCTGATGATGTGTGAAATGCAGCTGGAGGGCAGGAAGTGATTTTTCTGCGTTGTTTATGAATGCTCAAATCAGTCAAACCAAGAAAACACAAGGAGATGTTATCGTGTACTAAAGTGTGTTGTTCATAAGGGAGGAAAAGTCAAGAAACTGGCTGAAAAACAGTTAAAAGTGTCTTGAAAACCCGTGTCTGCGGTCGGGAGGAGCCTAGCCGGATAATGCCCGTGTGTGCAAATCATTAATATAAGATATTAATACAGATATAAATAAATGTGACACAGTCATAATTCACTCGATGCTAAATGCCACACATAGACGCGATGTAAATAAGATATTATTTGCAGTGAGATCTTCGCTGATTATAAAGCAGGGGTCACCAAGTTCGGTCCTGGAGGGCAGGTGTCCTGCAGAGTTTAGCTCCAACCCTAATCAAACACACCTGAAGCAGCTAATCAAGCTCTTACTAGATATACTAGAAACTTCCAGGCAGGTGTGTTGAGGCAAGTTGGAGCTAAACTCTGCAGGACACCGGCCCTCCAGGATCAAGTTTGATGACCCCTGTTATAAAGATTGCGGTGAGTGCCAGCTTTTTAGTGATTACATGGAAACGCTATTTGCTCGTTTTCTAGGCTATGATCAAATCAGAATTTAAATAATAGTTGTTTTCGTTCTGCTAACAGGACCCACGGCCACAAACCCTGTACATGCAGCAAAGTTTCAACATATATCCCACATCTATCATATAAATACGAAATAACTTTGCAGTCAGGATTAGTTGCTTAGCATATATACTACAATTTGGTTTAAAATATCGCTCCTCTTTATAACCTAATGATCATGTAACATATGTCATGTTTTTCTGCTTACTTTCTCTTGTTGTAGCGCCTAAACCAGTATGGACTTTCCTTCCTCTTTCAGTCACTCCAGACACTTTGCTGCATACAGGGTTTGCGTACGTGGGTCCTGTTAGCAGCACATAAAACAAAACTCTTATTCAGATTCTGAATTGTTTATAGAAAGCAGGTAAAAAGCGCTTCTGTATAATCCATAAAAAGCTGTCACTCACTTCAATTTATTGCAATCTCACAATGTTCCGTTATAAGCATTGAAGCTCTCTGAACTGGAAATAATATCTTATTTACATTGTGTCTACTGACGTTTAGCATGGAGTAATTCTGACTGTCTCGCGCTGAATGCTTGAGAGTTGGCAGACCTAGATTATGTATTTATACCTATATTACTATCTTATATTAAGCATTTGCACACACGAGCATTATCCGGCTCCTCCCGACCGCAGACGCAGGTTTACAAGCCACTTTTACAGCATTTTTCAGTCAATTTCTTGACTTTTACCCCCTTATGAACAACACATTTTCACATTATCACAAGGAGATAAAATCTCCTTGTGTTTTCTCGGTTTGACCGATTTGAGCATTCATAAACAACGCAAAACACAGGCCTTTTGTGTTTCTGCTACTGATTCCTATGGAGAAAAATCACTTCCTGCCCTCCAGCTGCATTTCGTGCCACAGCAATGACGTCATGTGCAAACAACCGATTAAAGAACTTCTACACTGCTCCGGGTGTATGTTCACTACTCTGTGTACACTTGAATGGATTAAATGCAGAGCACAAATTCTGAGTATGGGTCACCATACTTGGCCACACACCACTTCCCTTTCCCTCAAAGGTGCTGTATGTAGGATTGACACCTAGTAGTTGAACTAGGCATTGAAGGTCAAATTCAAAATATTGGAGAGGGGTTTTTTCACCCGGCCCGTCCTCCTCAGACTTGATACACGCGCAGGTTGCCAGATTAACGACACCAACAGGAACGAGTGCTCATGACGATGAATGACATGAAATGCGCTGTGATTTCCGCCAACTGGCAACCCAGGGTGTCGAAATACAATTGGGTAAACTGGCAGTGGGCGGGTTTCACAAACCATAACACATACAGACATTCCAGAATTACTGAATGTAACATTGTTTTTCAGATAAACAAGTATGTTAATTTAGCATTTTTCTTAAATATCTGCAAACATATTATGCTATTTTTATGCTTTAGTAGAGTCAAAATCCTACATACAGCACCTTTAATGTTTATGGTAACACTTTATTTTAGGGTCTCTTAACTAGTTGCTTATTAGCATGCATATTACTAGAATATTAGCCATTTATTAGTAGTAATTAAGCACATATTAATGCCTTATTCTACATCCCTAATCCTACCCAATACCTAAACTCAACAACCACCTTACTAACTATTAATAAGCAGCAAATTAGGAATTTATTGATGGAAAAGTCATTATTAGTAGTGAATAAGTGTTCTCTATTCTAAAGTGTTACCATGTTTATATCAGTAAAAACTTTGGATGTTTTTTTTTTTTTGGACGATTTGATGAAAAATATAGTAAAGGCAGTAATATTGTCAAATATTATTACAATATAGAATAATTTTCCCATCTTAATTTACTTTTAAAATGTAATTTATTCTTGTGATGCAAAGTTAATCCAAATCAAAACAAGGTAAATTCCAAACAAAAAAGAAAAAGTTAAAAACTAATATGACAGTAAAGACATTACAAAATATTTATATTCAATGTTGTTCTTTTGAACTATATATTTATCAAAGAATCTTGAAAAATATTGTTTTCACGAAATTATAAAGCAGCGGAAAAATGCTTAAACTTTGATTATAATAAGAAACATTATTATAATTGAGCACCAATAATAACTGATGATACTTGAGAACCTCATCAGCATATTAGAATGATTTCTGAAGGACGTAAATGCATTGCACACAATTCTAATGCAACACAGGCAAAGACCTGCCTGATTCTGCTTTCTACATATTATTTTTGTCATTAGTCATTAAAAGAAAGCTAAAGAACCCTTCAATATAATTTGTAATTGCAGCTTTTATTTTGAAAGATCAGGGTCTGTATGGAAAAGAACAGCATGGACATTCTCTCCAACATCTCCATTTTTAGGATGATCTGTTCCTTTAACCGAATTCATTCATCCTTATTTTCTTTCTGTGCCTCAGGCGGAGTTGGATCTAAAGCGTCTTCGAGACCCGCTGCAGTTGCACCTCCCTGTCCCGCAAATGAATGCCAGCGAGGACTGATGAGAACCCAAAGCTCTTTCTGCCTCTCTCTCTTACTTCATTCTCTTCTGCCTCTTTGCGTTTTGTTTTCGGTCTCTTTTAATTTTTTTGTTTTATCTCTACAACCTCAATGAAAAACCATATCCACAGCAAGCTTCGTAGTTTTATTATCCTTTTTGTTTCTTTTAATTTGGCAAGTCTATGCAGAGGAGAAGAGATAACTACATCCATGAACGGATGGCAAGGACAGATGCTTTCATATCGCAACAGGGCCACACGGAGAAACACACAGCTACTTCAGACAGGAAGTTGAGACATTGGGATTGAACCAGAACATCGCTAAGAGACAATGACCCCAACGTCATGCATGGGAAACGGACTCTGAAATCTAAAAACCATCTGCCCTTGGGTTGAACAGTTTTTTTTTCTACATTGATGTACTGCTGATATCCCTCTAACTCTGACACTTTGCAGACGAGATTTCGGAATGTGGTGCTCTTTTCCATCTCGGAAAAGATCCGTTTACCATCAAGCCAGTCCTCTTGTGGCTGAAACGCCTGTACGTAACAGCCTAAGAGAAACCCTTTTGATTTCTTTCTCACTTCCTTACGGACCTGTTAAGAGCTGAAGACAGATCTAACAGCTAAAATATCACTGTGTGTTCTATTATTCCAAAAAAAAAAAAAAATCAAAGAATTTTGGCACTTTTTATTTTAAAAGCCATATTATGTTTATTATGATAATGGGAAAAAAAGAGAAAGGAGTAGAAACTTTTCTTCTCATGATTAGATTTTTTTTTTTTTACCATGCCACCAGACATTACATATCTGCAGATGCTCTGATATTTTATTTTCTGAGATCCCCATCATCAAACGAAGCTTGAATAGTCCATCCCTAACGCTGTGAGCCTCTGATTTGTTTTTTCTTTAGAAATATGATGCACTCCATCGGTTTACATGTTGATGAGAAACGCACACACACACGGTTGCTTGGCAGATGGATCCTCTTTAAAGGTCTTCTCTCTTCTCTATAAATCTTCTTTCGAACATCATCAAATGACATTTTCCCACAGTGCCTCACAGCATCTGCTGCAGCGTGCTTGTTACGAAACACCTGTTTAATCAGACGCGATCCAAAAAAATGACCCATCGAACGGTCTTAAGGCAGGTCACTGTGTAAAACACGATTTATTTTTCTGGAAAAGGGTTCCAGACGCGATCAATTTCCCATCATTCATGTGGCGTTTTTAGCTGCATATATCTGCCTCGTATGCCAAGTCTTCTGGAACATGCAGAGAATGTGTAATATATTAGATCTAGAATTAGCGTGTGTTTTGCACACTTTGTGGCATGCTATAAAGAGAGAGAATGTCGCATCCTTTGTCTATATGTGTGCTATCTTTAGCCGACAGCAATGATTCTAGCTGGGTTGACCTTGATTGTCAACATCGTTTTCATCGGTTTCGCCATGCATTTTCAGTCCAGTTATTTATCATATGAGATTATGCATATTAATGCTATTATAAAAACAAAGTTCTCTCAGTCATTTCGCTTTGTTTTCCACAAAGATGGGCAACCACTTGACTCAAGTAGGGCTCGCTGCAGTCCACAAGATCCAGGGGGCGTGGTTGGGTCCACATCTACACTGTAAAAAGTGATAAGTTGACTTAACTTAAAAATTTTAAGGCAAGGGGTTTCCTCTTTTCTTTTTTTTTTTAAGTAAATAATAATTTAAAAAAATAAGTTCAGTGAACTTGACAATTCACTTATTTTTTTAAAATTATTTTTTGCTTAAATTTTAAGGCAAGGGGTTTCCTCTTTTTTGTCAATTTTTCACTTTGGGTAAGTCTAAGGACAATGTAAGGTGGGAGGAGTTGGACCTGGATCTTGTTGCTCTCTAACAAAATGGTCATATCAAGACAAGTCTCGAAATTGGTTTTTGGGTATTATGGTGACCCATAATCCTGTTGTCTATTGTGGGTTTGCCCTACACATGTCCATATTTGTGCCTGTGGTCGCCATTAAGCATTTTTAAAGCCATATTCATGTTGCGTTTGTGTCTTTTATAGGTGGAAGGGGCACATAGAGTCTCAAATCCCCTTAGCAGCAGCTTGTGTCCATTCTTACCATGTGTTTCAATATTACAGGGTGAGATTCCAGCCTACAACTCTAATAGAAGGGACATTAAAGAAAGAGTTCCGCCAAAAAAAGTTGTTTCTGTGAAACTCAAAAGGAGAAATTTAGTAAAATGTTCGTGCAGCTCATTTCTATTCAACATTCATACTGACCACGGGCGTCAAACTTTTAAAAAGTCTTCATTAGTTAATATGACTCTATATTCCAAGTCTTCTGAAGCCATACGGAAATTGAGGAAAATGTTGATTTAGTTAGATTTTTAGATTCAAACACTGAGGTTTCATGTTTCAGAGTTGCAAAATGGGGAAGATTGTTAGCAGTTGATGACTGAAATGGATAATTCAACCAAAAATGACAATTTATTCATCCTTATGTCATAAGACATTTAATTCTTTGAAATGCCAAAAAAATATATATCAAGTGGTTTAAAGAGACACGAACGCTTATGATGAAGAGATTTAATTTAGTCTTTTATTAAAACTTTGTGCAATGCATATAAATGGAGCTCATCAAATATGGTAAAAGGAAGCTCCATATTTGCCTAAAATGTGAGAATGTCAAACATTCTTGTGTGACAAGAACAAACATAACTGGTAAAATTATTGTAAAGTGTTGCCAATTAACTGTTCATCATATAAAGTAATTGTGTCTCTTGGATTCAATCACTTGCTTCATATGGATTGATGCACCTATGTTTTTGTTGTGTGGACTTTCAAAAGATGGGCAAAAAAAGATGAGAGAATGTTAAAAATATCCTCATTTGTTGAGTCTTATAGGTTTAGAATGACTTCAGGAGACATGGAATATAGCCTCCGAATCATGTAAACTTCTGCTTGTTGTTCTTTTTGAAGCTCAACAGACATGGTCACTATAAACTAAGGTTTTAGAAAAAAAGAACTAGGATAATTCTTCAAATGTTCTCTGTTTTGTGTTTATTGGGAATAAAAACCAGCATTGGGTCTGGAATGACATTATGGTAAATAATGACAGATCATAATCCATGATTTTGCATGTCTGGCTAAAAGTTTAAGTGTTGTGATGGATGCTATTTAAGAGTGACTTTTTATTGTTGGGGAGGAGTTCAGGTCAATGGGAGTTACTCGGTGTGCTTGAGTGAATTAGCTTGTGATTTAACACAGCAAGATTTTTTTTTTTAAGGATAACAGCCTGATAACTGCATTATGTCTGACCCAGTTGATTTCAGGGGAGATGCTTCTCTCTCTTATCCGAGTTTGTTTGAACAGGGTTTATTGGACTGTATGCCCTATTATAAAATGAAATTCAAACTATGGTTCCCTCACTCTAGACGTAGCTGATGGGTACAAGACACATGCATATCTACTATTGGTCCGGAAACAACATTGAGGCATAGTTCTGAACCTAAGCATTAATCACCCTAAAGGAAATGAGCGACTGATTATATCAATGTTCATCCTAAACCTAAACCTTAAAATCTGTCTGGTCTATAAAGGATCAATAAAGAATGTTGACCGAAAGCAGAATCAAGGTCACTGTGCACATTTGTGACAATATGCAGTTGGTGTGAGCATCTCGTCTCAGACTTCATGAATTTTCAGTTCATGCATAACCTTCGTCCATAGCAGTCAAAATCAGCCGATGCACCATAAGCATAAAAACATCCATTCTTTTTCACTTATGTGATAAACAGTCATAAATTCATCCTTTATAAACACACTCCAAAGTCATTTCTGGGCAGAAAGTCAACCATCTCGCTCTCCAAGATGCCCAGTACACTTGACATCCCTCGACTTACTGAACATCTATAAGAGGTCTTGGGTCTGGTCATCATCTGATAAGTTGAACTAATTTTAGTTTATTTGTAGGGTTTTCTGTTTGTTTCAGGGTTTTTTAAGTAATAATATGTCAAATATATTGAATATTCTAAAGCGGGTGTTGCATGAATGTATGTTTACATGGGGAAATTATATATAAATGAATCAAAAAAGCAAAGATTATGAATGCTGATTGCAGATTAACAGACTCCTGGTTCATCAAGAGTTTTTTTTTCCCAACCAATCCCTCACCCTTCATGATCCAGCAGCAAGCACGCTCTTGGCAGCTGCAAGGATCACCTCTACATTGTCTTGTTTTTAGCCTCTCTTTGCTCTCTCAATCTCAATGCTGCTGCTCGAGCGCTGCAGTGCTGCCTTTATTCTGATCTGAGAACAGAGAGTATGGAAGACCTGACCTTCTCAAACACCCCTCGCTCCATCCATTTTACTCTTTCTTTAGCGCCTTCTTATACTCCCACACTGATTATCTTTTACTTGTGTATTATTATAAACTTTTCTTCATGTGCACTTAAAATGAAAATTATATTTTGGGGAAAAAAGGTAATGGGTCATGCTGAATGAAAAACATTTTTCATATTCTCTATTTGTTCATTTTGTCATTGGCATCGGATGCTGTAATGTTAGAAGAATTCAAAAATGACAATGTAAAATCCTGTATCATTTATGAAATGTGTATAAAAGAGAAATGTAATTCAATTATCAATAAACACTTATCCAGTTTTGGAACCGGTAGTGATTTAATTTTTGTATTTGAAATTCAAATGAGTTATAATGCAACATTTTCAAACAGTGTTGTGACCAGTTACAGATCATAAAATACATTTAGTTATAAAACAGAGTATATATGATCTTATATATTAAATCTTGACCACTATTCACTGCCATATAAAGCTTATAAAGCTTGGAAGAGTTATGACTGCTTTTTTATATATATAACTTTGATGGTATTCATCTGAAAGAAGAAAGTCGTGTACACCTAGGATGGCTTGAGGGTGAGTAAATCATGGGATCATTTACATTTTTGGGTGAACTATCCCTTTAATCATCCATAACAATGAGAAAAACCAAACAATATACAGTAGTTCTGATGTGCAGCAAAAGATTGTTGAGCTTCACAAATTAGAAAATGACTATAAAAAAGAGCTAAACTGCTGAAAATGCCCATTTCCACCAAATCTGCCTCAAAGAGAACATGTCTACACTCTTAAAGCAAGGCGAGATTGGCCAAAGATACTCCAAGGATCACAGCTAGAGAATTGCAGAAAATAGTTGAGTCTCTGGATCAGAAAGTGAAAAAATACAGTATTGTATATTTCAAACCACACCAATATCAATATGATTTTTGGAGGGTTTCAAGAAAAAAATGAAAAAAACTCTCATCCAAAAACAAACTCCAGCATATTCTTTTGCCAGACACTACTGGAACTTCAAACTGGACTCGGCTCTATGTTCAGAAGAAAACTACGCAATGGGATGATCTGGAAATCTGAAGGGTCTTGAGAGATTCTGTATGAAGGAATTGTCTCTGATCTCTTGTCAGGTTCTCCAAACTCATCAGGTAATATAGGTGAAGAGCTGTTATCTTGGCAAAAGAACACTGCAAAAAGTAGTCCTATTGAATAAAAGGGTATCATTAATTGTGGCCAAAGTGTAATAGAGAAGAAAAAAAAAAATTATTCCATATCCTCCCATTTTAAGGTCTTACTTTCCAATTACAGGCTAGATTTTTGTAAATGTTTAAAATAAAAGATCAAAAGGATTAACCTTTTCACATAAAAGGTTTCTTTGTTCATATTTACCAAGGGTGCCAATAATTCTGACCACAACTCTGTCATAAGTTTCCATGTGAACTGGACTCATATGTCATAATAACAGTGAATGCTTTGTTTCTAATTAAGCTGCAGGACTTGTTTTAGAGTCATATTTACCTCAATGATGTTTGCCTTGACCTGCTCGACTCCTGCTTCTTCCCACATTTAGCTCAACTTCCTACCAGATAGCAGGCTTCTGTTTGTACACAGTGTCCAGCAGCATACTCTAAACTGCTTTATGCAATCAAAGGCCCTTAAAGAAGATTTATCTTCTCTACCTATGTGAAGAAAGCAAGTCTTTTTTTTTCTCCCATGCTTTCATTCTTGCAATGTCTGTATTTACTCTGATATTTTGTGACTGATCATAAGCAACAAGAAAACAGGATTACAAGGCAGGCCAGAAAAGAAGAGCCCTCTCTTCTTTTCTTAAATGCGAAGAAAACGCTAAAAAAGACACATCCATTCTTGTTAAGCTGTAAGACTTGAAAAAACCAGCAGCACCTCTCCATTTGTCAATCTCCTCTCTTCAGTCTCTGCGACAACCTTCAGACACTTTCCTCCACTCTGTGCTGAAGATATCAATGATTAGCACATTGTCCTGTCTTTCCTGTGCTGCTGTGAAGGACGAAGGAAAGATGACAAACTTCACAAAGTGCAACGCTAAGTCTGACTGATTACCGACTAATGGATGGCTTGAAGGAGTATTTCTCTCTAAACTGTTAAGACAAAGCAACTGAACACTATGATTATGTAGTACTTGTATTCCAATCTTTATGAAGCCATACAATAGCTTTGTGTGAGACACATTTGCACATTATTTTATTGTTACACTTTTACTACATAATTTACTATTTTACTGTTACATATAGTTTTAAATGTCTACTTATTTGTCAGTTTGATATATATATATATATATATATATATATACATATGTATGTATATATGTATATATATGTATATGTATGCATGTACAGTATCTCACAGAAGTTTAGACATCAATGGCTGTGTGTTGAGTTATTTTGAGGGGACAGTTATACAAGCTGTACACTCATTACTTTACATTGTAGCAAAGTGTCATTTCCTCAGTGATGTCACATGAAAAGATATAATAAAATATTTACAAAAATGTGAGGGGTGTACTCACTTCTGTGAGATACTGTATGTATACACACACACACACACACACACACACACACATATATATGTGTGTGCATGTTTATGTGGTTCATGAGGACACAAATTTGTATAATGACATGGGTATGACAGAGGTATTACAATATGAAGGTGGTTTATGAGGACACTGCCTATGTCCCCGTAATTCAAAAGGCTTAAAAAACATACTAAATGGTGTTTTTTTGAAAATCTAAAAATGCACAAAGTCTCCTGTGAGGGCTAAGTTTAGGTGTAGGGTTGGTGTAGGGCAATAGCACACAGAGTTTGTTCAGTATAAAAACCATTACGCCTATGGAGTGTCCCCATAAACCACAAAAACCAACATGTGTGTGTGTGTGCGTTTTTGTGACAAATGAGGACATCAATTTGTATAATGACACAGGTATGACACAGGTATTACAAAGTGAAGGTGACTTTTCAGGACATTGACCCATTTTTCAAAACGCTTATAAATCATACAGAGTGAGTTTTTTTGGGGAAAGTTGAAATGCACAGTCTCCTGTGAGGGCTAAGTTTAGGTGTAGGGTAGGTGTAGGGCAATAGCACATACAGTTTGTACAGTATAAAAACCATTACACCTATGGGATGTCCACACTTTTCACAAAAACAAACATGCATGTGTGTGTGTGTGTGTGTGTGTGTGTATCTTCTAACTGACAAACTGACAGCAATTTGGTTTAAAAATTGCTGAAAACTATTTTTTTTCTTTAGAAATTCATCCAGTCATTGTTCTTTTGAGAGGCGGAGGCTATTCCATTCACTGACATTATAGTGAAAGAAATCAAACCAGATCTAAACAGGATAAAGAGAGACTGATAAGTAGGTGGCCCTGATGCATAATAAAAAAAGGACAACTACAGGATCTGCATCTAGTTTGAGAAACTTCATTACCAGTAACAGTGACAAAAAGATTCTGTAATGCCAAGTTACAAAGAAACTGCTCCATCTGGCAAATAAGAAGAAAACGATGGATGGATGAATCTATAAATGAAGTGAAGTGAAGTGAAGTGAAGTGACATTCAGCCAAGTATGGTGACCCATACTCGGAATTCGTGCTCTGCATTTAACCCATCCAACGTGCACACACACACAGCAGTGAACACACACACACACAGCAGTGAACACACACACAGCAGTGAACACACACCCGGAGCAGTGGGCAGCCATTTATGCTGCGGCGGGGAGCAGTTGGGGGTTCGGTGCCTTGCTCAAGGGCACCTCAGTCGTGGTATTGAGGGTGGAGAGAGCGCTGGACATTCACTCCCCCCACCTACAATTCCTGCCGGCCGGAGACTCGAACCCGCAACCTTCGGATTACAAGTCCGAGTCTCTAACCATTAGGCCACGACTTCCCCTCGCTGAACTTGCTGAACTTCTGTGCATATAGTCTGTCTTAAAAGCCAGAAACACCTATGGAAGTTTTACAGAGGGCATGAGATGAAACTCCACCTGAATTTCTTAACACACTGTCTGCTAAATGCATCACATCGGCACTGCTGTCACTGCTGTAAGTGGAGCCAGCAACTGAAGACATGTTAGGTGGGAAGATAGAGGATTCTGGGAGATGTACTTTATTAGAGTGGGATGAATAAGCCAGACTCTAGTAACAATGAGAGGATGGTCCTGTCTCTATCTGGAGGGGTGGGTCTTCTTAGACATGGGACAAAGGGACAGGAGAAGAGGTCAAGGTGAGATAGATGTCCTGTCCACTGGAAGACGACAAACAGTCATTGTGCTTGAAGACCCATCCTTCATAATGACAGCGATAACAGAATCCACTATTAAATCATAAAGCTCTTCCACAAACTGTGACAAGACGGGGTGTACGTCTGTGGCTTTCTCATTAAATAAGTTTCTCTCTACCAATGGCCATACTTTTCTCTCTGGTTGTTCTTCTACAAGCTGTGACTACAGCACAGGCCATAGGTAAGCACATATTGTTTTATATGTACACTGCTTATAATTATTAAGTGCTTATTCTTTGAGTTTCATTCTAAAGGAAACTGCCAACCAGTTTTCCATTTTCCACTTTTTTCAAATGACTGTGATCGGCATATTGCATATTTGACAGTTTCTTGAACACATCACTGTTTTCTCCAAAGGTTCTTTATAGATTAAACTCATAACATAATTGATGGACTTTACAGTTATTGAACCAAAATGAATCAACAATGAACTGACAATGAACTAGTGTGTTTTGAGTGTTTTATGTGTGTTGCTACAGTATGTGGTGGCTAAAGCCAAAATCTTCTTACTTTCCAATTCCTAAGTGTTTTTGATGTTTTGTATTACACAAACTCCCATCTTAATTCTTGACTTAAATGGTTAGTGACACTTTAGAATACTATTCCATTGTTAATGAACACGAACAAATGACTAATACACTATTTAAATTGTAGTAACTTCTATTAACTAACAAGAAACTGAGTAATGATTTAGTAAGTAATAGCACTCAGTTGAAACTGGTAGTTCACTATTAGGTAACTAACTACTATTACTACTATAACTACTATTTTGTTCCCCATATATCCTGGAGAACTACTATATACAGGGTCATAATTAATGTGAATTATGCATAATGTATAATTAATTCTAAAGTATTAGTTAGTAACAATTATTTACTTACCCTCATGTCATTCCTTACTTGTATGACTTTCTTCTGCTGAATACAAAAGAAGAAATGTTGAAGAATTGTGGTTACTATTGACTACTATGAGAAAAAAAGAAGAAAAATGTGAGACAATGGGACATTTCTAATAATCTTGTTCCACAGAACAAAGAAAGCCAAAAAGGGTTGGCACAACATGAGGGTAAGTAAATTATGACAGGAATGCCATTTTTGGGTGAACTAAGCCTTTAAGATTTGAAAAAGATTCCTAATTAAAATTACCATGGTTAACAAACAAGATTCTGTGTCATATTGTTTCTGTAATAAGGCTGCTGGTCTCTAGATAGGATTCATGTACCTCAATGTAAGTTCATGGAAAGCTGATTATAAGCAATATTAATAATGTTATGTGACATCCAAATTAATGTTATTACTTAATACCGGGGGTGGGTAGGTTTGGTTGTATGTGGATATGCAGTAGATGTGAAAGATGATAATTTATTGTAACAGTGTCCAAGAATGCTGTGTTTACCGCAAACAGTCATGACCTGAACATCCGTTTATCCTTGCCCTCCGGCTGTTCTTGTATCAACTGAACATCCCTAGGAGACATATCTATCTACAGTCTGCCTGTGCTGATAGTACTACCCTCTAATATTAATTATAATATTAAAACATGTCTGTGGGTGTGAAAGTGCTGTTTTCAAAGGCACTGTTACAAAGTGTTTGTGATTTGGAAAATTGGAAAATTCAAACGATTACACATGAATATTATTGCAAATCATGCAACTCGCAGGAGATGAGTTAATATCTGGAAACCAGAATATTAGAAACTGGGTGGGCTTTTTTCACTTGGGTGAGTAAGCAATCACATAGCAACCAGATCACCCTGGCTA
Organism: Barbus barbus; assembly: GCF_936440315.1. NCBI lineage: Eukaryota > Metazoa > Chordata > Actinopteri > Cypriniformes > Cyprinidae > Barbus > Barbus barbus. The sequence goes on along the minus strand of NC_136746.1, from coordinate 5,757,668 downwards.
CAGCATAGCTAAAAGCCAAAACAACAACAACAAATACTCTTAGTAAACAAAAAGCAACACTTTAGCATAATGGTAGTTGGTTTGCATAGACAAGCACTACTCACATTTCCTTCAGAAAATGTAAAAGTTACATTTAAATGCATTGTGTGAGGGTTTTGAAGAGGCAAATGTCAATCCACTTAAAGGTTCGTGTTTTTGAATGAAAAGCCCTGACCCCTGACCTCTGCTGTGATGATTTGGAATTAGATTGATTAGATTGATCGACTGATTTTTGTTTTATCTAAGGTGATAATTTACTGTGGAAAGGATTCTCCCTCTAAGCCTCATCAAGCTGCTGCCACCTGACTAATGGTCATTCACGGTGACCATTCATGGTCATAGACCAGCATACATAATGTTGTTTATCTTTTGGTTTGGTGGAGGTCTAGCGTATGGACCATCTTGTCCACCAACAAAACTTCAGAACTTGTAAAGCTTGACCAGTTAATCTTTCAAGTGAAGCTAAGTCTTGCAGGTTAAGTTTGTCACATTTTTTAAATAAATAAAGCTAGTCGTGGCCTAATGGTTAGAGAGTCGGACTCGTAATCGAAAGGTTGTGGGTTCGAGTCTCCGGCCGGCAGGAATTGTAGGTGGGGGGAGTGAATGTCCAGTGCTCTCTCCACCCTCAATACCACGACTGAGGTGCCCTTGAGCAAGGCACCAAACCCCCAACTGCTCCCCGGGCGCTGCAGCACGGCTGCCCACTGCTCCGGGTGTGTGTTCACGGTGTGTGTGTGTGCGTGTGTGCATTTGTTCACTACTCACTGCTGTGTGTGTGCACTTGGATGGGTTAAACGCAGAGCACCAATTTCGAGTATGGGTCACCATACTTGACAATACGTCACGACTTTACTTTTTATTAAGCGGTCCTTTCAGGCTTTTACAGGCAAAAGAGTATAGTCTGATTCATGAACAATTGACTCTTATGAGCTGAACCAGTTTCATTTTAGTAAATAATAAAAAAACACTGCATGAACAATAGCCTGTTCTCAAAACAAAGAGGTTCCTAGAGTAAATAGTTAAAAAGATGAGGTACTGGTTTGCAGGAATGACGCTAGTGGCTGGAACAGTGGGGGGTACAGAATTATTGGGGGGCAGAGGTGTAAAAAGTACAAAAAAATTCTCAAAAGTACTCAAGTAGGGTGTGGGACATGTAGGACAAGTAGGACATGGCTGAGACCTTTTTGAAGGATTTTTTACTTTTTTTATTTTACTTTTTGATCAGCTGTTTCTTGTTTTTCACTGGCATTTCTCAGGTGTTAATGACTAGTGACAGAATTGAAGCAGGAAATCTGTATCAATCGAATGCTTCCTAAGTATGTTGTGCCCAAAGTTATTATTTATAGTTATCTCTCTTAAGTCAGAGGAAATTATTTTAACAAAACGTATCACCATCAGTCTGGTGGTGGCACAAGCATGTACTAATGCATAATATGTGCTGACAAGTTATGACCAATTTTTACCTGTCTCAGCTCTAGATCCCTGCTCAGCGTATATCAGTCTGAATGAACCATGGCGGAACACTGACTACCACGTCAACAACTCTGCGGGAGTCCCTCTGTGCGACCGGCATGTGGCGGGAGAGTGGTATCGCTTTACGGGGATGGCTGGGGATGCTATGCCAACCTTCTGTATAGAGGAGAACCACTGTGGTACCCATGCTCCCATCTGGCTGAACGGCAGCCACCCTCAGCCTAGCGATGGCATTGTCACCCTCCCAGCTTGTGCTAGCTTCAATAATAACTGCTGTCACTGGACAGCTAATGTGGCTGTAAAGGCCTGTGCTAAGGGTTACTATGTCTACCGCCTGCCCCGACCCTCCGTCTGCTTCCACGTCTACTGTGGCTGTAAGTCTTCCTCCTGCTTTACTGGGTCTTTCTGACATGTTGGATAAAAGTGACCTCCATCAGTTTCGTTATGTGTGTTGCCATAGATTTCTATGATATTTGCGATGAGGTGGAGTGTAACGGAGCTGACTGTCCTGTTGAGCCAGAGTGCCGTTGTTCTGAGGGAACAGTTCTAGGCCCGGATGCACAGACATGTCTGGGTGAGTAACAGTGTGGTCCATGCCTGGCCAAGATAAATGCTTATAGAGCCGAAGAGTTATATTGCAATTAGAATGAGAGAGTGCTTTTGCAGTGATGAAAAAGAGACCACAAGACTGTTGGAAGGCAAAATTGAGAAACAATCCACTAATGTACGAAGGCAGTCAGCTAAATCAATGCTTTTAATGGTGGAAAAGAAGGGAGTGCAAATTATGCAGCAACTTTCAAGGCGTTTACAGTTTTAAAGGAATTTCTGTAGGTAATTTTTAAGATTTAAGTTTGTCTTGGAGAACTCATTTTTTCTGGCTTTGTTACTATGGTTACCTCTCAGAATGAGTGTAATTTATGTTCACAAGTCTCTGTCTCTTAATGATATGTAGTTGTTACAAGAACAGCCAGAGGCCAAGGATATATAGAAGTTTAGGGCAAGACTGTATAGGGTCCAATCCTGCTCCTGGAGGTCCTGCAGATGTAGCTCCAAGTCTAATTAAGCACATCTGAAACAGCAAATCAAGGTCTTCAGGATTACTAGAACACTCCAGGTCAGTGTTGCCAGGTCTATGAAACAAAACCAGCCTAATTATGATTCAAAACTAACCCAATAGCAATTGTTTCTATGGTTTTCCCCTCCATCGAAATTCCTATCCTTAGTTTGCAGAAGGAACACAGTGCATGAAGCAGTCCTACTTCATAAGCTGGTGAGGAAAGTGTCAACTCCAAATGCTGTAGAGGCAAAGACACAACAGGAAAATAAGGAGTAAACAGAATAAGTGAAAACAATTAGATGTAATTGAATGCGTTCATTTGCTGGATTGGATATACTGAAGGACATCAAGCACATTGATGCATTCTCTCTAGCTTTAAGTTTTTCCTGTGAGCATTTTTATAACCTTTTTACCCTTCAGGAGAAACTTAACTTATCACTGTCAATTCCACTTCCAGCACAACATAAATTACTGACCTTGTTGCAAAACAGTCATTCAACTACAGAGGGAACATTTTAAGGCAGCATTTTGTGTTGCTCCTGACAAAAAGACTGTTCTGTTAAAAACAGACAGACAAATTCTAAAGCAACGTTGCATACATAGAAAACAATACAAATGCACTTGAGACTAGTCTTCTCAGGTGAAGCATTGAATGATGCACAAAGTTGCTGCCTGTACATTCCAAATCAATCTATTTCAGTTAGGATGCTGCCTTCAAAATTTCTACTCCACATTTACTTATCTGCTTCTGTTTTTAACTGTGATCTGTTGTGTTAAGATGTGAATGAATGTGAGAAAGGCAATGGAGGATGTGCAGAATTATGCATCAACACCAAGGGCTCTCGTCGATGTGAGTGTGGACCAGGCAAAGAACTGGACAAGGACGGGAAGAGCTGTAAAGGTAAGAACATGGTAAACCAGAGCATCCTGAATATGGGCAGGCTTTCATTTATTTTATGCATTGTGGATGCTGTGGTTGTGTGTAGAGACTGCTGGCTGTGACAGTGTGAATGGAGGCTGCAGCCATGGATGCTCCTCAGAGGACGACTCTTATTACTGTCATTGTCCCCGGGGACTGACGTTGGGAGATGACAAACAGACCTGTCAAGGTCAGCTGAACCTATCTCTCCTACCTTGTTCCTCTTTCTGTCAGGGTTTGTAGATTTCACTTCGACGTTTGTTTTGTGTGCAGTCCCTGTGCAGTGTGATCCTAGTTCCATAGAGGTCTCGATTCCCAAAGACCTGGTGGGAGGACTTGAACTCTTCCTGTCTAACACTTCCTGCCGGGGCATTTCCAATGGCACCCACATTAACCTCCACTTTAGTCTGAAGACATGTGGCACTGTGGTCCAGGTAAAAATTATTATGGATTTTTCAAACTTTGATCAGTCATTGCACACTAGGACCAAAACGTGTCAGTTGCCCTTTAATGGAGTGTCTATCTACACTAAGTGCAAATAGCCCACCTTGTTGGCAGAGGCTATTTACACTAACTTCACCCACCAATGTGTGGTTGGGCTTGTCAGCATTACATAAGACGGCTGTCAAAGAACAGCTTCAGTGGTGTAAGTGGTAAAACATGTAGTGCAGACTTTTTGACACAATTTACCTGAGTTTGAATCTGCCTTTTGACGAACTCATTCTTGTCCCTTTTTTTACATCTCATATCACATCGGAAAGGCATTTATTTTCAAAAATGAAAATGAAGGATAATAATCAAAAAGTTGAAAATGAAGGGTAGGGTTAGGTGTATGGGGGGATTTATTGTCCCAATAAGTCAGCATCAGATTATTAATTTGAAAACAATTTATAATTTACACTCAATACATTATCGCATACTATTTTATAATGTACTACAATACTGAGGTGCAGATATTTCCCACTATTTACAATAAGTAGTATAAATAGCAGAAAATACTGCTATTTTTACACAGTGTAAATAGACGCTATGACTATTTTCACTTAGTGTAAATAGCATCTACTATTGCTAAGAAAATACGCTATTTTCACTTTATAGAAATAGCGGTAACACTTTATTTTAGGGTCTCTTAACTAGTTGCTTATTATCATGCATACTACTAGAATATTAGCCATTTATTAGTAATAATTAAGCACATGTTAATGCCTTATTCTACATCCCTAATCCTACCCAATACCTAAACTTAACAACTACCTTTCTAACTATTAATAAGCAGCAAATTAGGAACTTATTGAGGGAAAAGTCGTAGTTAATAGTGAATAAATGATCCCTATTCTAAAGTGTTACTGAAATATCAATAGATGCTATTTGCACTTAATGTAAATAGTATCGCTATTTAGCTTATGGCAATAATAGCAAACAATAATAGAGTCAAAAAGAACCGTTACCACTGGGAAATACTGTGATCTTTACTGTCATTCTGGTTAACAAGTCTCCTCAAATGTACTTGCCAATGGCATTCCTTCATAATTTGCAGCTTGCAGGACTGAAACCATAACACCTACTCAAAATCCAACCCTAATGGATAAAATCAAGTCCTAGCTTCTATATTTTTCCTCACTCTCACATTACTGAAGTAAATTACATGTTAACTATTTGGTAGTTGTCTGGGAATGTAGTGGAAAGTCATCTTCCTTTCTCTCTTCTCCAGGTCATTGATGACAAAATTGTTGGCACTAACTTGGCAACAGGTTTGCCACGGTCTAGTCCCAGCAGCAATGGGGACTTAATTGTGCGCACCAGTAAACTACTGCTGCCAATTACGTGTGAGTTTCCACGGCAGTACGAGGTGTCAGATGGCTACCTGCCCAGTCTGCGTAACACAGCACTCGAGTTAGCGGGCCACAGCGAAGGAATATTCCCCTTCAGTTTGGAGCTCTTCAAAAATGCTGAATTCTCCGAGTCGTACAACCAACCTCCACAACTGCATTTGCGTGATTCACTGTACTTTGGCGTCGAGCCTCGAGAGCGGGTGGATGGCCTTGCTGCTTTTGTAGAGAGCTGTTTTGCCACCCCTGGTCCCAAAGCTGACCAGGCCTTAAAATACTACCTTATCAGAGATGGGTAGGTATAAGTCAAAAATGAAAACATTTTCTGTACACTCATTCTGCATGCTCCATGACTGGTGCTATAAGTGATTTTAGCCATTTTACTAACTTCAACAGCCACAGAATTAGACCACTCTATCCCTTCCCTGTTGAAAAACTAGCATATGCTGGTATGTTTTGAAGCATGGCAGCTGGTTTGAGCTGGTTTAAGATGGTTATAAGCTGGTCCTAGCTTAGGACCAGCACATGACCAGCTTATAACCAACTCATGACCAACTAAGGACCAGCTCAAACCAGCTGCCATTCTTCAAAACATACCTAACAAGCATGCTGTTTTTTTTTCAACAATATCTATCTCCAAAACCTGAATACTTTAGCAAACTGATTGGATGGCTCTCCTGTCAAATTTTTAGCTGTCCCTGATAGCACATGTACATCTATCTGATGCCTGGATTTACATCTGCAAGTCGTATATTTTAGAGTGTTTGCTCTCTGCATATTTCCTATCAGATGTCAAATAGACGTATATTCGATGTCTTTAAGATATATATGATTTAGAATGTATGAAAAATGTCAGACGCTTGTACAAATCAAGAGATCTTTAACAGACATCTTGCAGACATATGTGTGCTGTCTGGGGTGTTTAGCGCATACTGTTACAGAGGCAGGTGTGATTCCTCAGGATACCCTTTTTCAGTTATGTCATATCTGAGGTTGTGGGTACAATTTATCCACGTTATTTTGTGTTGTGCTTTAATGGCCTTATATTTCTCAGCTGCATTTCAGATGGTACGGTGCGTCAGTTTTCAGCTAAAGATGAGCTCTCCAAACACTACCAGGTCCCTGTCTTCAAGTTCATTGGCAAGGACAATAGAGTGAGTAGGGCACTGGTGCATGCTGAGAAATTCAGCTGCCTGGTCTGTCCTATGCATGTGCTTTTGTGTGCTAATGGGCTAGCTATTACTTTGCTGAAACTTTTGTGTGTACTGTGTGTGTATTAGGAGGTGTTCTTGCATTGCCATGTGGTGGTGTGTGGCCAGGAACAAGGGGAATCCCGCTGTACACAGGGCTGCCGAAAGCGCTTGAGGAGACATCTCTGGACTGACCAGCACCAAGAGCAACACGTACTTTCCAGTGGACCTATTCGTATACTCCCAGATCCATGAGACCACACACATCTAAAAAAATCTCTTACCCACAACGCCATCTACAGGCTACTTTACTGTATTTAAACACATCCATACTGAATACAGTATCTGCAGTAATCTTACATTTATGAGTTGCATCAGTTGCTTCCTTCAACTATTTCTGACATTATATTTACTACATAAATCCTCTTTAGAAAAATAATCTTTCCATGTGCATGCATCTACTGTAGGTGATGTATTGTGTGCTATTAACAGTATAAGCCTAGGCATTTCAATAAAGCTTAGAACAAGAAACTGAGTGGCATTTTACAGTTTTGAATGCTAATTGGCATATAAGTTCAGCACTGATTTACTTGGGAAAATAGAATGATTTTTACAGCCAATAAAATGATTTTTGTCACAGTCTGTAGTCATATTGTCTCTCTCAGTGCAATACGCATTCATGTTTGTTACTGTTTAACACTCATTCTGCGTTTAGTTACATTTAAAACAAAAACCAAATAAAACTACTAGGCTTAGGTGAACATTTGAGTTTTCAGAACATGATATTCAGACAATCAAACATTATTTGCATAAATATGACTACCGTTTGGAGGTTCAACAATCAATATTTTGATTATTTCTAAACAATACAACTTTAGTTTGGAACAAAGTTCCTTAATAATAAATTAAATAGTAGCTCTATACTAACATACTGTCAGATATTGTAGGAATTTTGTATTTGTTTTTTATAATGTAAGCAAATTAATATTGTTTTTCAAATTGGACATACAGTATGTTGTCACAAACTATATATTTTATGGATATTGTCTTCCCATACAACAAACCTACACACAATCGCGCACTGCATCGCACATTTGTGGGATAGACACTTTCACACGTACAACATAATCTTTTGTAGTTACTGCTGAACTAAAACTAATCCACCAGTTTGAGGGATAGAGGGGTGAATTTCACAAAACTTGTCAAGAAAATGTGAAGGTAATAGTTAGAAAATATAAAATATGTCAGTTTTTAGGACCAAAATATTTGTTTGTTTGAATGTTTGTTTGCTTTGTGACATTTTTAGGAAGATTAGCAAAATGTTTATTTCGATTATGGAAAAAAAACTCTTTTGCTGCAATGCAAATAAAATAAATATATTATTTAAATTAGTAAATGTAAATTAATAGTATTTATGCATTGCACTAGTATGTCATATACAGCATTTAATGTATGCTGATAACAATTACAATTAATACTATTACTACTACTAATAATAATAATGATAAATAAAACTAATGAGAATCCAATAACAACCACCACTGTTGTGCATTGCAGCAAATCTACCTAATTGTTCTTTTCATTTTTGTGGTGTAATGTGACCAGGGTGTCTTAATGAGATTCATCCTAATACTGATCCCTAGTGTGGAGTAGTTTAAACTTGTAAAGTGTTTATATGTGTTGAAGGTGGTGTGTTCTTGGTCTTCACAGTTCATCCCTCTCTTCTCCTTCACAATAGCAGGCTGCCCTCTGGCTGTTCATGAAGGGCCTGCAGCCCAAAGTCCACACGGTGTTATACATGGTGTCCGCAAAGGTCTCACAAGCTGTGGGAGAGAAGGGATATGAGGGGTTTTGTCTGGTGTGCATAAGTACTATTGCAAATGACAATCCATATAATGTCAAAAATATTTTCAGCTGGGTTAGCCATAACAGATAATGGATCTGAACACAGATATATACAAAAAACATTATGTACTGTATATACATTACATATATATAAAACACATTAAGTCTGTGGAATGTCCCTATAAAACATGGAAACCCATTGTGTGTGTGTGTGTGTGTGTATTTCACACCTTCAACTTTAGCTATGAGGCCCAGACTCTTCTTCAGGTCAGAACAGATGCTATGGAGGCACCAGCGGAATTTGGTGTCACAGCGGTACTTGTTAGAGCCACAGGTGTCATAGCAAAAGTCTAGCTGATTACAACATTTGGTCATGGCTGGGACACCAACATCAAACTGTGGAGAAACAGCAAATTACACAACTGCAGCTTTAAAGCTCTTTCGCACTTCACTGTTAAAACACAAACAACCACATACAGTTCAGACACACAAAGAACTTGTTAGTCACAAAAAATGCAAGAACCTATGTGACTGCATCCTTTCAATGTCCCACTCACCTTAATATGAATTAAGGAAATTAAATGTATGTGAATCTGTATATCAATAATGGTGGTCACACTTTATATTAGGTGGCCTTAACTACTATGTACTTGCATCAAAAAATAAGTACAATGTAGGGGAGACCGGGGATGGTAGTAACACTTTTTGTTTGAGCATCAGTTGTTTGTGCTAGATCTCTCAAACTTTGATATATCGTAGCCACATTTGTCTACTACAAATAAAATTCACTTGGACGTGTACTGCATAATCACAGATTATGTGAGTTAATGTCAAATACAAAGAGTTCCGTTGTTACAACCTACCCCACTACTGGGGTGAGTTGTAACACAGGCTGGGGACAGATGTAACTGTGAAGTAATTTGCTGAAATAAGACCCACACTTCCAATTTATGTAAAAACTTTATTGAAGAACAAAAAATAATCAGTTTTGAATAAAGTGAACCATTTAAAGTGACAAAAACATTATATTGTATTCCTTTAAAATTTAGCACAAAAACAGTTGTGTGTGTTTGTGAGTGTGTGTGTGTACTGTGTTCCTTTCACAAAAAGGTTCAGTCACTAGCTGTGTTGCCATCTACCTATTTTTATGTGAATTTTGGAATGCTGGATAGAAATGTCAAGATGCGCAGAAATTCTAAAAATGTGCACAAAAAACGTATGTGCTCATTTGAGGTGGATAGTGTTTTTGTCCAATAAAACAGTTATGCGCATAAACTATGATGGAAACACATTTTTCATAAATCCCTTGATGTGCAATAAAACCTCACATGACTTTGCCTCAATAAAGGATGTGATTGGATAACTGGACTCATTGTAATCATTAAGAGTTGGTTGTAACATTTTAAATGAACTGTTACAACTATCCCCACCCCAAGCAGCCATAACATAGCTAACTGTTTTAGCATGTGGGGTTTAAGTTAGCATGAATGCAAAGTATCAAAGTAAACTGAGAAACAGCTACTTTAACTTATGTAAGTCAAAAGATTGTATCTACAGCAGAAGGCAAAGCTAGGCAAAAAATTATCTTATTGAAAAATATTGGTTTCTTTCCTGAAAATAATTTTTTTGGTTAAAAAAAACTATAATGTTGCTCACATTCACATGCCACTTCTTCTGTAACATTAAAAATGTGAATGGAGTGTATGATATTGATGACATGACCACAGCTCTTTTCTGACTTGTCAAACTAACCATGTTACAACTGACCCCGTGTTACAACACTCCCCAGTCTCCCCTACTTATTGTGTTCATACTGTATTGGGAAACACTTTTGCTGCTACTGAGGTGCGATACGGGTAAGGTTAGGGGCAGGTTTGGTGGTATGGGTCGGTTTAAGGGTGGGTTAAGGCGTAAGGGATGGATCATCAATGTAATTGTAATTGCAATTACAGACATTATTTACAGATGTAATTACATAGGTATTAAACAAAATATATTAGTACGTTGTAAAAACATATATGTACACAATAAGTGCATTATACCAAATGATTAATTTAAATGTAAGTACACAGTAGTTAAGGCCACCTAATATAAAGTGGGACCAAATCAGTAACAGTTTATTTTAAGGTCCAATTCTCACTATTAACTAGTTGCTTATTAGCATGCATATTACCTGTTTTTTTTTTTTTAAGACATATTAATGCCTTATTCTGCATGCCCATATTTCAGATCCCTTAATCTGACCCAATACGGAAACTTAACAACTCCCTTACTAAGTATTAATAAGCAGGAAATTGGAAGTTTATGGCTAGTTTCCACTGAGCGGAATTATGTCCGTTTCCATTGTCAGAAGTTGTGAATGGTACCAAAATAGCGAACCATACTGTACCACTTTTTTGGTACCCTTTCGTTGGGGTACCTAGCACAGCAAAGGGTACCAAAAGGGTGGAGCTAAACTCACTGCAGAACGTTGATTGGTTTACTAGAATCGTCACTTTTGCGTGATACAAGGGGATAAAGCTTCTCCTTCACTCGTTCCACTCTGCTGTGTTCTGCTTATATTACATTAGAGTGCGCAAACACACATACACAAAAAAAGTGTATTTTATACTTTTATATTTTCACACAGACAATAACTGTTTCTCAATATGTGTTCTTGTCTGTTCTTGTGGACTTTTGAAACGTCATTGCCCAGAAACCTGTGTCATTTTCAAAATATTACTGTTATTCTGTCATGAAATGTAGTTTTTCAGGGGAAAATGTAGTTGTTTAACACTCAAATCTGCTGTTTATTTATAAAGATATAGCACCTATTTGAAAATTTACTATGCCAATTTCGAAGCTCCAGGCGATCACCGGGTGCTCTGTGCTCATGTATCTGCCTCGAGCAGCCTTACGCTCGGCTAGTCCTGACGACATTTGCCGCTGGCACTGATGTCTCTGTAGTGATTAAATGAGAATCAATTCGTTTCGTGCATATTTAACAGGCATTCGTGGTCTCATGAATCTATTATTTGTTCCTGGTCATATAATTTTGACTAAGCACTAAGTTTAACTTTATTTATTTTGAACTTTACCATAGTAACTTGCAGCGCTGACTTTGTGGTAAACGTTTGACTGTGAATTGTTTGCTTTTGACTTTGTTTCCTCTTATATAAGCCTCTTATACTTTGTACTTATACTTTTATAATGGCTATTATTGTTCATAAAAACTAACATAAAAGAGGCAGAGTTGTGCTTATTGTCGCGCTTTATTGTCGATTGCTACTTTCTGGAATACACCATGCCTATCAAGTAAAGAGTACTGTTGGCAGTGATCGGTCGTGACAACCTTCTTTCTGTGCTCCGTGACTAAGATCACACCTTGCTTCAGCCAGAGGGGGTCCCTCCAACGGGTCAGGGCTGATACACAGGCCTGAGTCACCATTATGCGATGGCGACCGTGACGCCAAGCCGCAGATGGAACCCTCTGCTTCAGCCAGAACTGGATGGGCAGCATGAAGCAGACCCAACTGAATTACTGGCGATGCTGCTGCCATAAGGCTAGTGTTGTCAAAAATATCGATATTTCGATAAATATCGATACTGAAATATCTGAACGGTACCAATATTAATTTCCCGAAGTATCGATACACCGATACTAGCCGAGCTGTCACTTTCACTTCTCTCCACAGGCGCGTGGACAAGCACCACACGTGACCGCACTTGTCTCCTTCGCTCTGGTTAAATAGCAAAAGTGAAGTGAATAGAAAGATGACTGCTCTGGTTGTTAAAGAACACCGCAGGAGCGCTATCTGTAGGGATCTATGATCTCCGCGATGCAGAGAACGCGCACGGAATCCAGTCATAAAAACGGAATTTACAGTTTAACGCGGAATGTCACAGAATTTGTCAAAGTTTGGATGAATTAATCAAAAGTAGGTCATTGCACTTAAATCAAATCGCGATATGGACTAGTATCTGTAAATATTAAGCTGCAAAAGTGGATTTAAATATGAATCCTGCATGTTCTGCGCGTCTCTGTGTGAATGTGCTGCACGTGCGGTTGTGTTTACTAATGTGGCGTTTGCGGTGATTTCAGCGTCTGCCGTCTCAATGAGGACATAAATACATCAACAATATCTCCAGAACTGATCTGAAAGGCACTTTACGAGCATTTTACCATTTAATTTGAGTAAAACTAGCGTCATATCATACACACACAGAACTTTAGAGGTATTCACGGCAACCCGTCAAAATAAAAGTTCGGGTTAACTTAGCCTATTAAGGACCGTGTGCCAGAAATAGGCTATATTACTATTATTTAGTAGAATGTACATAATACTACTACTTACTACTACTGTTATTTTTTTTAAAGAAATAATCACAAAATATTTTAATTTTAATAGTAAATCCCCTTCATTTGTCAAAAATGTAAATGTTTAATTTTCATTAATTCAAATATAAATTAATTAAAATTGTATTAAAATATTAAATATTAATTGTATTAAAATTCCTTCATCTGATATCCAGTAAAATTTACACAACACAGAATTTCTGAGGGGGAAAACATATTTCATAAGGCTACTGTAAGAATAAATAAAAATAGTTTGTATGCATTCAAATAGCCTAATAGACATGCTAAAACACAGAATTTGGTAACAATAAAACATAAGGTGAGAAAAAAATAAAACATTTCATACGGCCCTAAACGTGTCATTTTTATTACACTTTTAATAAATTAATGTTAAATTGTATAATTCTCATGATTTTAACTAATTAGACATGCTTTTAGATTAATAGCATTTAATTTGACCATTAAAAAAAAAAAAGAGTCCAGAAAAATTCAAACGGAAAAAAATTTAATGTAGAAAAAAATAAAACTGAATTTGGGGAAAAATAAAACGGATTTCATAGGGCCCTATATCTGGAAATATTTTGGTTATGAAGCAAATGAGAATATCAACAAATAGAACTTTGGATTTTAATTAGTACATGTATTTGTAAACGTTAGTTTCAATTAACATTTAACTAAGATTAATAAAAGATTAATAAATAAATCAACAAACTTTTTTGTTTTTGTTCATGTAAAATATACCGCATGTTCTTGACTTGTTACATTTATCTTTAAATTAAAAAAATTACCCCCTTAATATTGTGGCAGTTTTTTTCTCCGTGGTATCGAAAATGGTATCGAATATCGATATTTTTCAAGGTATCGTATCGAAGTTAGAAATTCCAGCATCGTGACAACACTACATAAGGCCCAGCATTTTCTGGAAAGCCTTGAGCGGGTAGACGGTCCCTTTCTTGAAGGAGGCCGCGTGGCGCTGAATAGTCATGGCTCGTTCTGCTGAGACAGTTGCTGTCATCTGCACTGAGTTGATAACTGTCCCCAGGAACGACACTCGTTGGCTAGGTGACAGTATGCTCTTGGCAAAGTTAACCCTGAGCCCCAATCTAAGTAGCTGAGGCGGAGGGTCTTGTGCGATGTTGAAACTGCCTCTGACTGGACCAGAATGAGATAGTCGTCGAGGTAGTTGAGGATGCGGATTCCCATCTGTCGCAGAGGGGAGAGAACGATATCCATGCATCGCGTAAAAGTGCGGGGAGCCAGGAGCAGCCCAAACGGGAGGACCTTGTATTGATATGCCACCCCTTCGAATGTGAATCTCAAGAATCATCTGTGATGGGGGCTACCTGAATGTGAAAGTATGCGTCTTTCAGATCCAGTGACATGAACCAGTCCATATTTGCGAGAGGATTTCAATGTGATCATCCTGAACGATCTTTTTACCAGGGCGTGATTCAGGAGTCTGAGATCTAGAATAGGTCGCAGGCCACCATCTTTTTTTTGGGGACGAGGAAGTAGCAGCTGTAAAAGCCTGACTCACTCTGGGCTGGAAGAACCATTTCTATGGCTCCCTTTACCAGCAGATTCATCACCTCTGCGCGTAGGACTTGAACGTCCTCGCTGCGCACTGTGGTGGCTGCCACACCGTGGAAGCGTGGTGGTCTTCGAACAAATTGGAGAGAATAACCTCGTCTTATCGTAGCCATTGCCCACTCTGACACACCGGGGATGGCCTGCCAGACCTCGGCCCACGTAGCAAGAGGTTGAATAGACTCTAAAGACTGGCTGCATAATGGCAGGATGCCTATGGTAGGCAGATATTTGCTCTCTTTTTGAAAATGTATGTTTTATTTTGTCCGCTATCACAGCGGTCGGACGCCCGGGCGCTAGAGTGGGCCCGTGGGGAATCAATAACACACTTCCCTCTGTACACAGCGCTGAGCGGGGTGACAAGAGGCACATTAGAGGCTGTTTACTGGGTGGTTCGGCGGTAGCGAGACTCGGGCCCCTCCTCTTTCTGCCTGGATGATGAGGAGGACTTCTGAGGCGTCGGATCCAAGGCGATCTTGGGAGCTCTAGGCGCTTTGGGAAGGGGTAGCATCTTGCCAAGTGGAAATGCCCTCTATCCTGCTGATCCTAGGAGGTCGGGTTTCGGGAGTGGCCAGCGTTGGCTTGTCAGGCTGCTGAGTTGGCGCAGGCTTGGGGCGACTAGAAGCAGCAGAAGAACTGTGACGTTCCTTTACACGACTTCTGAGCCTCCGTAAACTGCTCCACAAAGCCCTCCACAGCTGGCCCGAACAAGCTATTTGCTGAGACCGGAGCGTTGAGGAAGGGAATTTTATTTGCCTCTTTCATCTCCGTCAACGTGAGTCAAAGGTGGCATTCCAACACTACCAGGCTGGACATCGACTGCCCGATGACCTGGGCGGTGGCTTTACATTTACATTTATTCATTTAGCTGACGCTTTTATCCAAAGCGACTTACAACTGCTATATATGTCAGAGGTCGCACGCCTCTGGAGAAACTAGGGGTTGAGTGTCTTGCTCAGGGACACATTGGTGTCTCACAGTGGATTCGAACCCGGGTCTCTCACACCAAAGGCATGTGTCTTATCCACTGCGCCATCACCACCCGTCCAAGGGTGCGCCATCACCACCCGTCCACCACCCGCTTTGGTGGCACGCAGGGCCAGGTCTGTCACGCTCCTCAAATCCCTGAGTGGAGCCGCATCGAGACTGACCTCCTCGCTGGCGAGCATCTTGGCCTGGAGGACCTAGAGCACAGCCATAGAGTGCAGCGCTGAAGCCGCTTGTCCAACCACTGAGTAGGCGTGTCCAGCGAGTGCAGACATGGCTCTGCACGGCTTGGATGGATGGTTCGCCCTTGCCTTCCATCCGATAGCCGTGGGTGGGCAGAAATGCGCGGCCACGGACTCATCTAGAGGGGGCAGGTGCTCTTATCGCTTCTCTTCAGCGCCGTCAACGGAGATGAGGGTGAGGAAGCAGAAGGTGGGATGCGAGACGAGTAGGGGGCACGGCACGATTTAGTGAGCTCGTCGTGAACTTCAGGAAAGAAGGGGGATGAGAGTTGGCGGGGGGCTTGCTGGCGCCTCGGGAGAAACCACTCGTCCAGCCTGCTGCGAGATGGCTCCTCAGGCGGAGACCACTCGAGCCCGAGCTCACTGACAGACTTCGCCAACACACGGATGAGCTCCTCGTCCGTTCTGGGTCTGGCGCTGCGTGAAGAGGACAGCGGCAAGAGGGCGGGGTCAGTCACCGAGCCCAATAACTCCTCCGCGTCTGAAGCCGCCAGAGAAAGGCTGTCATCCATTTCGTCGTCACTCCCACCGAACGAGATTATATCGCTCGCAGCCGCAGAGGGATGCTGATCAGGTTGAGTGAAGACGACCAGCAAATCCTCTCTCTGCGGTGACGGCAAGGCACGCGGGCACTGAGCCGTCATGAGCTCGCTCGAATCCTCTGCCCCACTGTTTCTTCCTCGCAGGTCCCTGGGAGGAAGAGAATGGGAGGGCGCGAAGGGCGGAGCCACTTTCTGAAAAGAAAGCTATCCACAAGCGCAGAGAGGCGAGACTGAAACTCTCCCAATTAGAGCAGTCAGTCCCCCTGAGCGCAGCATCAGCGTGGGATTTCCCCAAGCATGACACACACTCAGAGTTCACATCTTACAATGAAGGCGCAGCATTTAAAACAACGCTCTTTTAGGCTCTTTTAGTATTTGCTCTTTTAGATAGTCGCCAGATGGCGGCAGGGGATAGACCAGAAACTGCGAGCTGCGCACTGCAAAGAGATCCAATCCGGCTGCTGAGGCATTTCAACGGCGAATCTCGGCGTCAGCGAAGAGTCAGTGAGGAAGAATCTTCGTCACTCAAGAGAAGAAATCTGAGATGCGGCGGCGAAGCTTATATAGCCAGAGGCCCCGCCCATTTTGGCGGGCTATGGCGGGCTGCATAGCCATAGGATAGCCATAGGCTCGTTCAGCGCCTGCGCCGAGCCATCGGTTAGATTTTATAGCACTGCACGAACCAATGGACGTGCAGTTTCACTGCGTGATTGAAAAGGCTTCAGTTGAAGAGGAAAAAGGCAGATTTTCCCATACAAGCGTTTTACGATGTAGTACGAGTGGAATATCGAAAGGGAACTCTTAGTTAATAGTGAATATGTGTTCCTTAATCTAAAGTGTTACCAATAATTATGTATAATTATAAAATCGCTTTGCAATGTATGCAAAGTATGTAATTATGTTATGGTAATACCCACACTATAATATGCCGAACTTTAAATGTATCCCTAAATTTTAAACAAGATCAAATAAAGGTATCCATCTCTGGTGAAAAAGTTGAAGTCTCCTGCTTTAGTCATAACCGTGGTTATTTAAGAGATGCAGTGATGGTGGTTAGAGTCGCATCGTAATTTGTAATGTTGAAACATGAGACAATTACATTTGTCGCCCATAGAGGAGGATTCAGATATACCGCCTGCATAAGTGATTTCTGAATGAACACCTTAAACCTCAAAGTTAGAATTTATTCAAGATCCAGAAATTACACAGAGCGCTGTCCATGAGTCTTTGTGAGAAAGTAATTGGCACATTTGCTTTCCTCTTTCCTGACAGCAGTCCTATCAGCGCTTTGGCTGGATGCCTAACTTAACTGTCCGGAACCTGTCGGATGTTCACCATCTCTTTAGAGTCTGTGCTAGTCTCTGAATTTAGGAGCAGCATATCTGAAATTGTGCTGGCCTGTACAATACCAGTCATGCAGAGCCAGACTTTTAACTTAATGCCATGAGGTCTGGTCCACATTGCAACTATATGGCCAAAAACCACTCACTTAGAAAGGAAGAGGGATTTTGAGTTGGATGTAAATCAAACAATCTCAGTTTGTCACAGTTAGGGGTTTACTTAAAATTTTATTATACTATAACATTACTTGAGAAAACAGAAGCATAAATGTGTAAGAAAAGTATATAGTATATATATATATATATGACGAGTATAGTTTACTTACTACGAAGTGCCTTAAAAAAACCCCTTCAAACTTCAAACCTTTTTTTATATTTGATGCTATACGAACCTGGAAGTGAGATATCTACCAGCTTCTTCCAAGGTGAGTGTTTCATATTATGTCACTGAACAGTGTCATTTGTCAGTTAATTTCTTCTTTTAACAAGCAGGGCTGTCTTTGTGTTATCAAGTATCGGACCCGAAAGGTATAAAATAATTATCAAATGTTTCTCCTGACTAACATAAAATATTAATCGGTTGATTTGGATGGATCTTTTATTAACAGTACAACTTTGATTCATTGGCCAGTGTGCACTTCATTGGCCAGATTCACACAGATCATGCATGGTGACAGAACATACAGTTTCAAAGATTCAAGGAGGCAGACTGGCCACTAATGTTAGTAGAAATAAAGAGACACATACACTGTTGGGTACCTGGAAGCCAAGCAGTGAGGTGCTACAACCATCAGGCTCCGGCATTTGGTATCCAGCACGAGGCTGAGGAGCTTTACCTGAAAAACAGAAATTATACATTATAATATATCATATCTTTAATAAGAGGTTAACATACAGTTGTTATTGACCTTTATTAGAATACATTTTATATAACAATAGCTTTGAGAGCTTTTCAAATGTGGAAAAAAATCAAAAGCAGTTACACAAAAGCCGATCTACTTATAATGCACCAAAAACATTATTTTTCATGAATATTTTCCTGGACAAATATGGCTTCATGCTGTTTCTTCAGTTACAGTATTCAACTTTGATAACCTAAAATAAAATAAGGGACAATGCAAAAAGCAGAATCTAAACAAGCAATACACAGGTTTTTGTTCTACAGATTCTGAAGAAGCCATTTTTTTTTTTTCTCTGAATGCATTTACCCACTACAGTTAGTTCATTCTTATTCAGTATTATTATACTTTGGGACATCTGCTGAGAAGTATCTATTATGGAATTATGATCTTCCCGAACTTGCATTTCACTTGCATAGCTATTAAAAACTTCACAAAATTCCTTATAAATTTACCTAAATTTAAAATATGGAATTAAAACAGCAGAGGTCCTAAAACAGAGCCCCAGGTAACCCCAATATCGGCAGCACTTTATTTTACAGTCATGTTACTCATGTACATGCTATGTACTTATTATAGTAATTACAATAACTAGTTAATAACTCGGTACTAACCCTGAACCTATACCCCATGTAGTTAGGTATGCAGGTAGGTACATTATAAGTGCACTGTAAGTACATGTATGTTCACGTACTGTAAAATAAAGTGCAACCCAGTAAATGTGAAATACTATTTAATTAATTAATTCATTAATATCTTTGTGACAGTTTAAATTGCCTATTTAATAACGGAGAAATCATATATTCGTGTCACTTATCCAAGAAGTATTATGAGTATTGTGAGTAAATGAGATTTTCTTCCTATAGCCTGCATGGTGAAACAGTATCAAACATTTGGTATTCAGAGCATGGTCTTTATCATTTCAAGAGAAGGTGACACTGTCCATGGAACATGTTTTAAATTGTCTTAAATTATGGTTGCATTATAAGGTTAGACACTACAACTACTTTGTTATCTTAGCTTTGGCATTTAGTCAAAGCCCTGCAACCAGATGTTCAGTAGGACTTTTGAACCCGCATTAAGTTTATTATGCAATTATTTTGCTAAAACTGTACATAGGCCTATATTAACCACTTTTATTGTGTATGAAGACTACTGACTGAATAAACTGCATTCACTGCCCTCCTTAAGTAACATTAAACATTAAAAACATTAACTTGAACTTACTCAACAAATTTAAACTAATTAAATCAATTTCTGTAGGTATAAAATAAGTTCCATTAATTTGTATTCAATTAACAGTTAAGCAAAACATGCAAGTCTGTCATTGTAGAATTAAATCAGTAAAATAAAGTACTTCCTAAATGCTCAGGCATAAGCATATGAAACGCACACAAACAGTCAACATTCTTCTGAACTTTTTTTGTATAGACTCAAATCCTTTTGCCTTCTACAGGAGAAAGAAAGGTCTTTGCCCAAAGCATATAGTGTGACAGTGATCTGAGAAGCGTTTAGAATGCACACTGAGCAAAGAATGAAATACAAAGACTATTCCACTAAGAAGACTAAAATACAAGTACTATTTCACTTACCATATCTACAGCGGTACTGACATACACCATCTCGACCCCCCATCAGCTCCAGTATAGAGTCAAAATAGCCATTCACTGCCTCGAAACCCCCTCTGATAGACCCTAAGCCCCAGTCTGAATCATCTTCAGATTCTTGTGTGGAGCTCTGGGTTTCTGCAGGTTTTCCCTCAACAGGGGGAGGGAAATCTGCCATCAAGATGTCATTTGTGGTTTCACCAGCCTGAGCTTCAGGTAAAACAGAGCCGTCAGCTGGAGAATCCACCGCAGCTGCATCATCAGAGGCCTGGATAAGCGTGGCAGCCAAGCCTGTGGAGATACATAGCAGCAGCGGCAGCGCACGTGGAAACATGATGTGGCCCCGGGTCCTATGAGGTCTGTAGGGTCCAAGAAGAAGGGGACACCGATAAAGCCAAAGGGCTTAGAAAGAAAAGAGTGAGCAGCACAAACAGACTCTGTTGATAGTGCCTCGTGGAGGGGACTTTGGACTGCGATTAGATCAAGCAGACAGCAAGGCATTGATTGGTGCTAAGGTTAAAGGTAAGGTCCAATCTCTCTCTTGAGGCTTGCTCTCTCAGTGAATCATGGTCACACTCCCCTTTTGTAATCAACTTTTTGCTTTGATTACCTGCAGTTCACACTTTGCCTAGAAGAGGGTCTCCTCTCACATACAATAATTTCACCTAGAGCTATCGCATTTCAACTATTATTTCCACCGACAGACTGTTGGTAATCTCAAAGGCCTATGTCATGCTCAGCTTTCTGGTTTATTGAAATTTGCATGAGCCATAGTGATTGCATGTATGAAGTAATACTGGATTGCAAAGTTTTGATAAGATTTATGGGTCAATAACATGAGGTTTATTTTCTTTGATTATAATCATAGCATTAATATATTTAAAAATGAAATACAGAGTACAGATATCTGAATCGCTTTTATGTGAAACATCCTTTTAATTTCTGAATTATAAATTAATTTTGATATTTTTGGGTTAGAAATATTAGTTATAGTTTAGTCAGAAATAGCATAGCACATTAAAGTTTCGGGCAGAGTTTAATGGATTCTCTTTGAAAACTATGTGAGGTTGCAAGGATTTGATGATTTATCTTTAGAACATCAAGTTTGTACATTATTAATATTTGATTGACAAAGCCAACATGAATCCCTCATGCTGTATAGTTGTTAAAGAGGTGTGTCTGCTGCTGATGTGCAATTGTTCACACACTTTCTTATCATATGGACTGCAATAATTTCAAACCTGCTCAGTGTACATGTTCTGGTTAATACAGATGGGGGCGTCCTTTTGTTTAGTTATCAGCTTTTAACATCTACATTAGTGTACATTTATTTCTAGAATAGTCCTATAAATTTCACTATAAAGTTATATAGAGGTCACTTAAGACTTTTAAACCTTAGCACGCACATATCAGGTTTTAAAATAAATAAATTAATTAATTAAATATGAAGCCTACTGCATGCCCTGACATCAAACAGCATTTTGATATGAACTCTGTCATTTCTACATCCTGTAATAATGCGTGTCATGTATATCAATGTTCATATTTCACCTCAAATATATTTAATGATACTGCACTGACATATCCAAATATAGCCTAGCGTGAAAATTCCAGATGTAAATAACTCATAGGCTACCTTTTGAAATGTTTTAATGAAAAGAAGAATTCTATTTACATCATAGGCCTTGCAGTGAATTCATAAATTAATATTCATAGAAAACAAAAGATAATTGGAAAAAAATATGTATACACATGAATGCTTAAAAATTATAATCAGGTCTGATTTATGCTTAGCTTTTAATGGACAGCACTTTACAGAATATACAAATAATGTCAAAGGCAGGAAAATAGATCACACAAACACCTAAATCTGCTTCAGCTCCAGCATTCAGGCGGTACCTCAGTGCAACAGCACATTTCATGAAGTGCCATTAGAAAGCAGCCTATGGCTATCCAAAAATATATGGTTAATTCCTGGGATTTGGTGATTCAACTTGGAATTTTCTAAAAATATCATTTTCTAAAAATATCATTAGGCATTATACAAAAATTTAAGGCAACAAGCTTCAGCAGATTTTTCTCAACTTTTTGTTGTACTTAAAACAAGTTGAGAAAACTCAAAAATGTGCTGAAGCTGGTTGCCTTTAACTTTCTAAGTTTGCTCAACTTTTTTTTTTATTTTTTATTTTTATAGTGCTAAAGTTGAGAGAACTTAAACATTTAAGCTTAACTAAATTTTGGAGTTATCTCAACTTATTATTTTAAGTTTATATAAAAAAAAAGTTGAGAGAACTGAAAAATCTCCTACAAAACTAAGTTGAGAAAACTCAAAAATCTGCTGAAGCTTGTTGCCTTAAATTTTTAAGTTTGCTCAACTTTTTTTTTTTTTACGGTGCATATATGTCAGGAATAAAATAAGCACACTGCATATACATATGGATTAAAAAATAATAAAATTAATAATCATTTAAAGAAAATCAATTTCCATCTTAGTTTTATGTGATAGTTTAGTTGTTAAGCTTGACAGGACCCTCCCTGACTATACACCTATAAAAAAAAGTATGACACTACTACCGTCTTATGCACTACTAGAGACATGAATTGTCACATATAGGCTAGTAGGATTCTAAATGATTATGAGTGTAGAATGATTTGTGACGGGGCTGAGTTGAGTCTGAGGGACATAACTATATTCTGTTTTTTATAAAAGATACAGCATGTTTTACAGCAAGGAACACAAATAAATACTAACATGATTGCCAAAAAGTAGTCACCGGACACATTTAGATCTTTTTTTTTCTAAGTACAAATTCAGTGAAGTGCCTCAAGGCAAAATGTTTGGCATAATGCAGCATTATTTTATGATAATGTGTGTGTGTGTATGTGTATGTACGTAAATGCAATAAATAATTTTATTTATTTTATTTGATATTACATCATTTACATTAAAGAGCAGTTTGCTCTTTTCAATGAATCGGTTTATTCGGATCACATAACTTCTCTGAACGGTTACTATGAAAGGAGAGCTTGCACAATGCTTATGTTTATGACAAAGCTCTTCAAAGCTAAAATGAGGATTTATAGTTTTTTGCCAATAGATAGCGCTAGACGCAAAAGATTCAGAATGGACTCAGCACAACTTCAGCACTGCAGCAATGAT
The DNA here is from genome assembly GCF_936440315.1 of Barbus barbus. Taxonomy (NCBI): domain Eukaryota; kingdom Metazoa; phylum Chordata; class Actinopteri; order Cypriniformes; family Cyprinidae; genus Barbus; species Barbus barbus. Next base: position 5,734,616 of record NC_136746.1, on the reverse strand, counting down.
CAGTATTTTATCTCCCAGCTGGATTCCAAATCGTGTCTTTAAGCAAGCATTTCTGACCCTCCCCTTTAGGAAAATCTGATTCACACTTGTGTCCCATTCCAGAACAACAGTCACAAAACTGACTGCTCATAACTGTACTCTTAAAATGATCTTTTATTAATTCATTTGTTTATTTAATTGTACATGGCTTTGTCACTTACCATGTTTCCCACCCTTACTGTTCACATGTGGTATGACACGCACCTTGATGTAAAGAAACCCCTTTGTGTCATTCCAAATAGTTATAAACTTAATGTTGATTTTAATGACTAAGCTGAAATGTCTGACTTTACCTGTAGCCTATTCATTCTAGATATATATATGTGACCCTGGACCACAAAACCAGTCAATTTTTCAAAATTGAGATTTATACAACATCTGAAAGCTGAATAAATAAGCTTTCCATTGATGTATGGTTGGTTAGGATAGGACAATATTTGGATGAGATACAACTATTTGAAAATCTGTAATCTGAGGGTGCAAAAAAATCTAAATATTGAGAAAATCGCCTTTAAAGTTGTCCAAATTAAGTTCTTAGCAATGCATATTACTATCAAAAATTACGTTTTGATATATTTACAGTAGGACATTTACAAAATATCTTCATGGAACATGATCTTTATTTAATATCCTAATGATTTTTGGCATAAAAGAAAAATCTATAATTTTGACCCAAACAATGTATTTTTGGCTATTGCTACAAATATACCCCAGAGACTTAAGACTGCTTTTGTGCTCCACGGTCACAAATGTTCAAAACTAAGATGAGCTATTTGGACACTTGTGGATCATGTTCAGGTAAAAGCTTTATTTGTGGTTACACTGCTAGGATACCTGTGTGAAAACACAATGCCACCCGCTGCTTAAAAGTCACAGAAAAAAATTCTGAACAACAGGCTAATGTTTGTGTATTCATATATATTTTTGTTTACAGCTATTAATGTTATTAGTTAATATAATTGCATGTTAATATAAACGCTGTTTCCATTTCATGTCAAATATGAATATCCGTTGCAAAGATCGCTGTAAATCTTTCCATGTAAAAAAATAAATCAAATTTCACAGAATGAATATTACACAATTTGTATTTGTCAGAAATATTTAATAAAAGTAATTACTGCTCATACATTTAGAGTCGAGACATTTATCTCGGGCAACAGTATGCAGTTTCTCTAAATGACCATTCGCGTTATTCCATAATGTACTATTTGTTCTGTACAAAACAAAAATGCTAAACTTTGTATAAAAATATAAGTTAATTTAAAATTGAACACTAATTAACAAAATAACAATGGTAATAATAACTGTGGCAATAATAATATAATAGGAGCAATAATATTAATAACAATAATAATAGTCTCTAAACATAGTGCATATATGAGGGGAAAGACAACTGGTTGTGGATGATCTTGGTGACTGAGGTGAGCGGTGCTGAATAGATCCTCTCAACTCTGACTCCGTAGTAGATGGGGTTGGTAGCATTACTCCAGAGCACACACACACACACACACGCACACGCACACACACACACACACGGGATCAGAAAGTGCATGACTGCCTAAGATAGCACCATTAGAATGTAGCTTACATCTCCTAACTCGGTCTCTCTACACACAGTGCACACGTTGCATGCCGACACACCCATTGGAAGCCATGTTTAACACATATCCGATGGTGTACACCTTTGGTACACTTAAAAACTAACAGGCATCTTGAAGCAGTTTGTGACAGTATTGATTACATTCACTCATCAGTCCTGCAGTATTTACAGAAGGCCATCAGTCAGTCAGAGCCCCATCACTGTCTGCAGGTACCTCTTACAGATACAAAGAAGAAAAAAACTGAGTTCAGCCATTTGAAACGAAGGCATTACACTGATGGCAAACACTTCTGTTGGGTGGCAACTTGAAATTCACCTTAGCCTGCATTTGACAACTTATTATGTAGAAGACATAAACCTAACTCTCCAGAAAGTGCAGCTGTCAGTGCCAGATTCACAAAACACCGTCTCACTGGTTACTGTTCTTCGCTCACACAAACGTTACAGAACGTCCCACAGAAACTGGAGCATAAAGTGATGAAGAAGTGTGACATTGCATTATTCCTCTGCTGATTTTGTGTAAAGAAATGTTTGAATTACACAAAAACAATCATCTTTGAAGACTGTGAATCATGCTGATTTGGGAGCGAGTTCAAAAATGTAATCCACGGTATGAACTTCTCAAGGATTATTTCGATTTGGAAAAGGGGACGTAGTGTGTTTATCTTTCTGTTGTAATTATTAGATATTTTTAAGTGCTGTTGGATTTATATCCAATTCCTTTTAAAGAAACCAAACATGCAGGATTCTCATAGACATATTAGAAACGAGGAACAGTTTGTCTGGTTTTATGGTGGATGCACCAGTTATTATAATAGGATTGTTCAGTCATTTTAAAGGGATAGGTCACCCAGAAATGAGATTTAGTCGTTATTTACTCCTTAATTAAACCAACAGGCAAAGTCAGAAATTTGCTAAAATAATTACAATTTCAGTTGCACACACATGGAAAATGCAACACGAGTCGCATGGAATCATTCGGTCATCTTTTTCTTTAATGTTTGAAGCTGATCGCTATTCACTGCCATTATATGGATTAGCATGAGCAGGAATGTTATTATTATTATTATTATTATTTCTCCTTTTGTGTTCTAAAAAAGAAAAGTCATACAGCATCAACACTAGACTTTTTTTTTTTTTTTTTTTTTTTTTGGTGAACTATCCCTTTAAGTAACTTAAACAACTGAAGTAATTATGTGTATTTTTTTAAATAAGATGTTTATATACGTCCCAGATTCATGTAGTATTAGTATTTGTCTTTTTATTTCCCTAAATGTTCAGTCATTTATCTTTTTTTAATTATTAATTTACTTATTTTGTATCAATTTACAGATTTGGTGGGTGTGTAGTACCTTAAATAATAATTTTAAAACAATGATTGTTTGAGGAAAATAATTCAAATGGGACCCTGGAGCACAAAACCAGTCATAAGTAGCACAGATATATTTGTAGCAATAGCCAAAAATACATTGTGTGGGTCAAAAGTATTGATTTTGCTTTTATGCCAAAAATCATTAGGATATTAAGTAAAAATCTGGTAGATATGAAGATATTTTGTACATTTTTTACCGTAAATATATACAAACTTCATTTTTGATTAGTAATATGCATTGCTAAGAACTTCATTTGGACAACTTTAAAGGCGGTTTTCTCAATATTTTGATTTTTTTTTTGCACCCTCAGATTCCAGATTTTCAAATAGTTGTATCTCGGCCAAATATTGTCCCATACATCAACGGAAAGCTTATTTATTCAGCTTTCAAATGATGCATAAATCTCAATTTCAAAAAACTGACACTTAAGACTGGTTTTGTGGTCCAGGGTCACAAATAGTTTCAGAATCAGAAACAGTTCCATATTAAATGTTTGCATAATCAAGCAATCAACTCATTGTGTACATTTTCTCTTTTGAACAGATTTTGGGTAACCTAACTCGCTCATGCAAAAACTGATGACAAAATATAACTGCTGTCTGTTTAGTCATCATTCCTGTCTTTCAGTCTTTAATAAAAGTCATAATTTAGTATTTCACAACCGTTTTTTTTGTTGGTGTTTCTATAAGACTTCTGTTTTTTAACATCCAATAGGTGTGCTGTAGTTAACGTCTAAGTACAGGTGGTCTGATGTCAAAAACCTTTTTAAAGTTTAGTTTAAATAAACTCTAGGAAGAAGATTTTGAGTTTTTAAAGTTTACAGTATGATTTTATGGGACAATAGCAACAGAAACATTTGATTCCTTATTTTAAATGTCAACAGCGCTATGAGCTTCGACGGGTTAAACTTCATATCAGGTTGGAAGATGCTGGAGATCTCAGCGAGGAACACCGTGACTTGTGTGTGACTCCAGTAAAGTTCAGAGTGAAACTTATGCCATCACAAAAGCTCTTTGCTTTGGAAGGATGCGCTTTAGGGGATTTTTGTTTTCAACTCCACTCAGAATAGGCTGTATTTCTTCATTCAAGTACTGCAAAACATTTTTGCTCAAAATATTATATAAACACCCATCAGACCACCAGAGCGATGGGTTTATCATCATGCACCTCAAATGCAACAAAACATTATTTCTGTCTGTCTTAAAAAATAAATCCACTCAAGTAGGCTTTGCGTATTTTGAACACAGCAGGATAAAAAGTACCATTTTAAACTAGACGAACCATCATTTAGTTACGAGTCACCCAACCAGATCGTAACTCGGGTTGGTATTTAAGGCCTCTTCAAATGTAAGACCACGAAAGAAACTGAAAAAAATAAAAAGATGCAGAAGTAACCTCCTAAGGAAAAGTACTGCCAGTGATGACGGCCGTTCTGCTGAAGTGGACTTGAGTCCCAGTCATCAACGAGGGAGCCCTGATGTCATGAGAGTCTACGCCTCCGTCACCCACTGAGGTAACATTATGTTTTATTTTTCTGAATGTATCCTTCCCCGCCTGCCCTCTGCGCTTCCTCCTGTCTCTGCAGGAAGTGGAACTGTCCACAGGAAGTCCAGTGTCTCTAGGTGGTGCTGTGGGACAGGCGTCACGGATTCAGTTGTCCACTTTTACTGGTCCACTGTCTGAAGTCTCGCTCAGTTCGGCCTCTTCAGTGGAAGCCCATGCAGATGTGTCCTCTCCTTGCACGATTCGTTCCCATTGGGTCAGGTTTTCCCTGCAAACACAGAGAGCTCTTCACATTATCACAGCAAAAACACAACAGCTGGTCTATAGCTTAAATGTGGCAAAACAATTACAAAAAAAATCCACAAATTAAGTGACTAAAGTGAGAAGTTTTGCTTTCACACATTTTTACGCGTTTCTTGAAAGTGAAACTATAACGCGATCGATGGATCGTTCAAAAGCAGTTTCAATGCCTCGCGTATTAATAGCGGCTCCCTGATGCCCACGTTTTATATACAGTATAATTACCCGACGATATAACTGCGAGAAAAAGTATTTAAATATACATTTTCCTCCTTATGGTTCCTTCTTGCTGATGAGCCGTACTGTGAAACAGCCAATCAGAGCAGAGCTCAAAATTGAGCAGCACTGTGAAACAGCCAATCAGAGCAGAGCTCATTATTATTCATGACCCTGCCAAATAAGCCAATCCAAGGGTTGTAAATGGACATGCAAAATCATTTCTGGAGATTTTTTTGCCTTTACCTAAGCTACATACCTGCTATATAGATATCAGAGAACAATTTAAAATAAAATACTGTATCAATGACACCTTTAAATAAATGCATATGAGGTGAGGCAAGAGACTTCTTAAAAAAAAAGAAAATCTTACCAGCTCCAAACTTTTAAAAAGTAGTGTACGATTTTAAATATATATATGGCTATTACAATTTTTTAGTCAGAATTATTGTATTGTAATGCAGTAATGGCATTTCTCAGTTGTGCTCTGTTTGGTTATGAAGTATATGGTTATTGGCGATTTGATTAATGGTAACAGTTGCTGTGTTAAACATTTTGAATTTATTACAAAATTTTAAATATTGAATGTAAATCATGTTAAAAATGTAGGCAAACTTGAAGGATTTTATTTCTTTTAAAATCTTACAAATGCATTTATGCTTAAAATCATCATTTTGAGATAAAATATAAAGTGGAACTGTATATGAATTTCCTCACAAAAATAGATTTTTTTTAATTAAAAAAGAAAATGAAAAGAAGAAAAAATGTTACTTTATTTGAAGGTGTCCTTGTTACATTGTAATTATACATTTAAGTACTGAGTAATATATAATAATAATGTATTTACTACACTGTAAAAGTTTAAGGCAACCAGTTTCATCAGATTTTTGAGTCTTCTCAACTGTTTTTCCTAAAAAATAAGTTTTTTATATAATATTTTAAATACAATCTGCTTCTTTTTTTTTTTTTACAGTGTATATGGTTAGCATCAGGATTAGGTTTTGTCTTAGGGTTACTTGCATGTAATTATGGATAAGTAATTGTTATTATAATAGTAAGTACATGTAACTTGTGTAAATAGGACACCTTAAAAATAAAGTGTTACCAAAAAACAAAAACAAGAAGTGTTGCTGAAATAAAAGACTTTGGTTTGTTTAACTTTTTTCCTTGGTCACTACATAATTCTCATACTTTAATTCATTATTATTATTATTATTATTATTTAATAATGGATACAACTAACTGATAATGAAATTAGTATTTTTCAATATTTCATTTTTTTTTTCAATTTGCTTTATTAGTTGTTACAACCCTAAACATGTCGTTTGAAGGCTGTCACTAGAGTAACAGAAGCAATGCTGTCAGGGCGATCTGACCCAGACAGGAAGAAAGCAGATAAACTCAAGGTGGTAAACTCAATTTGTCAACTCAATTTTTTTTTAGGTCTGCCCTTTTTGTTCCTATTAGACTCTCCTTTTTCAATTAGTGATGCTGAAGTCATTTATTGGTGCCCACACATTTCAGTTGGAAACCTGGTGCTTTTCAAATTGTGCCGTCAACTGTGTTTGCGTTCCCCACAGATCAAGGTCACAGAGGCTCACAAGCATTCACCCAGGTTAGGGGCGCAGGGGGAGACATGGACCCATCCTCACATCAGAACTAGTACAATGGCTACATAATGGAAGCCAGTTAATGTGACCAGAGCAAACAGCGCAATTAACTCCATTTTCAGAGCGGGAAAGAAAATTATGTATTGTATAAAGATTATGAATATGTGCTAAACTTATTGAACCTACAGTAACAAAAGGGAATTATTCTGCTGCTTATTATTCTGAAACCAAACAGGAGCTCTTTGAACATTGTTTGAAATGCAACTTTCATGCCACAGAAAGAGGTCAAAAACCTGCTGATATAACATTACTGTAGCTTTTAACATAGGCCATATATAATAAAACGGTAACACTTTAGAATAAGGACCAATTCTTACTATTAACTAGTTGCTTAGTAGCATGCCTGTTATTAACATATTGGCTGTTTATTAGTAATTACAAAGCACATATTCTGCATGACCATATTCTACATCCTTAATCCTAAACTTAACAACTACCTTACTATTGTCATGAGTTTGTTCCGTTTTGTCCTTATTTGGTTAGTTCCTGTCCCCATTTTGATTATTAGTTTCCATGGTTTCTGATTAATTACTCCACCTGTTTCTGTTCTTCCTGATTACGTTCCCTCTTTAGAAGTCCTGTGTTCTCACCTGGTTCTTTGTCTGCTGTTAAATGTCTCCCTGTGGATTGTGTGATTAAAGATTCGTGTTTTGAAGATTATCCTTGTCTCCTCGCTCCTTCGTTCCCCGCGCATCCTGACAGAACAGCAGACCTACAAAAGAAGTGAGTGGCGCCCTTCCCGCGTTTTGTTTTCACGGTTTTTTTCCAAGTTTTTTGTTTGCCTTTTTGCCCTCTCCGTGAAATGGAAGTCGTCACTCCCGCTCACCCAAGCCCGCCGTTCGTGGGGAACTCCAAGCTGCCGTTTGCGGAAGATCGTTGCCGCTGTCCGCGGCTCACCCAAGCCCGCCGTTGGCAGGAGATCGACACCGCTGTCCGCGGCTCACCCAGGCCCGCCGTTCGCGGGAGATCATCGCCGCCGTCCGCGGCTCACCCAAGCCCACCGTTCGCGGGAGATTGATACTGCCGTCCGCGGCTCACCCTAGCACGCCTGCAGAGAATATGGCAAACCTGCCAGAATCCTCGCAAGTGCCATCCAGTGTCAGCTCCTCGCATTAGCCCTCCTATAAATTCGTTGGTCCCGTCCAGCCCTCCTTCGTCTCTGCTGGTCCCGTCCAGCCCTCCATCATCTCCGCTGGTCCCGTCCAGCTCTCTGTCGTCTCTGCTGGTTCTGTCCAGCTCCACACTGCCCGAGCGCCCCCAATAGTCCGCGCTTCCAGAACACCCCCAAGAGTCCGCGCCTTCCGAGCGCCCTACAGAGCCCGCGCCTCCAGAACGCCCCCCTGAGATGAACTTCCCCAAGAAAATTGGGGGGGGGGGTACATAGAGTCATGGCCATAGTGGCCGGGCCAAGGGCCAAGGCCACAGGGTCCCCTGATCTGCCATGGTCTCCCGAGTCTCCTGTCCCGCCATGCCCTCCCGAATCCCCTGATCCGCCATGGCCTCCTGAATCTCCTGATACGCCATGGCCGCCCGTACTCCCCTGATCCGCCATGGCCGCCCGAGACTCCTGTTCCGCCCTGGAGGCCTCTCCAGTATCCTGCCTTGCACCGGCCTCCAAGGCGCCTGCCGATCTGCGATCTGCCACGAGTTTGTTCCGTTTTGTCCTTATTTGGTTAGTTCCTGTCCCCATTTTCATTATTAGTTTCCATAGTTTATGATTAATTACTCCACCTGTTTCCATTCTTCCTGATTACGTTTCCTGTTTATAAGTCCTGTGTTCTCCCCTGGTTCTTTGTCTGCTGTTAAATGTCTTCCTTAAATGTCTCCCTGTGGATTGTGTGATTAAAGATTTTTGTTGAAGATTATCCTTGTCTCCTCGTTCCTTCATTCCCCGCGCACCCTGACAACTATTAATAAGCAGCAAATTAGGAGTTTATCGAGGCAAATGTCATAGTTAATGGTTGGCTAATATACCGAGAATTGGATCTTAAAATAAAGAGTTACCAATAAAACCATGTGGAATCTTAAAAAAACTTAATAAAAATCTAGCATAGTATTAACCTGAATATGCCAGCAACGTGCAACTTTTACATTTAGTAATAAGCTTAAAATAATTTCACTAAAAATCAATTAATGATTTAAAATGATATTAATCACAACAAGCAATGCTTCCGCTAAGTAATATAGCTCATTAGCCTGTAATGCACCATAGCCACTTGGCGCATTAATATAAAATTAAGTTGATGTGCGGTCACAGGTCTGCATATAGTGATTATAGCCATTTTGAACAAGGCTTATCCGGAAATCTGTTTTATAATATTAGTTATACCAAACAGATTTTGAAATAGTAATCAGTTGGTTCAATTTGTTTAATAAAAGTGCTTACAAACACGGATGATTATATCACAGCATTGGAATGATTATATAACAGCATGCAGTCAAACATTGTGTTGAGCGTATGACTGACCTGCAGGCTGTAAGCAGAGGACTGGAGGGAGGAAACAGCTCTGACAGGGTGGTGTAACAGGGAATAGCCACAGCATTGTAAAACCCCACCTGAGAACATAAGAAAAACATGATTCAGAGACTACTGAACATCGAAAGACCTTAAAAAATGGCTTCTCAACTCAAATTTAGTATTTACTCTACAAGTAAATATAACCGCTAACCTAATGAGCTGCCTAGGCAACTTTTAAGGCACATTTCCGATGTGAAGGCATGGGATAGAATAAGCAACGTTCTACTAGGAGCTTGATAATGACAGAAACTTCTGATTTACCTGTCCCTGGGGAACCTCATCCTTTTTATCTCTGTCCATCATAGGGATGGGCTGCATTCCAATCTTCTTCATTTCATCCCCCTATCATTACAAACAAGATGAACAATTTCACTGAATGTCCTTCAGAGGTCTGGCCTGCAATTTGACAGACCGCTCAAAACAATACAGGGACCTGTACAATGATTTACTTTATCACATAATATTGTTACAACAAAAAGATCCATGCTTGGTTTACAATGATTAAAGCTTACCTCAGCCCAGAACTCAGCATAGATGTCACTGGCCGTGACTCGTGTGACGGACCACAGTTTGGTCACAGAGCAGAGATCACAGGCCGTCATCATCAGACCGATCACACGGTCCCTGCGGTGCACAAATAATCAACCAGCAAGTCATCAATGGGATCAGATCAGGCTGTGAATTAATTACACATACTAAGAATTCTCTACATTAAGAACTATTGCTTTGCTTGAATTAAGTTGTAATATGTTTAAAAAACGGGTCATATAGCATTGACAAAGCACCCACACAATAAATGCTGGGACAGAACAATATGTAAGTCTCTTTTTCATTCACAGTTTGGTTATCCAAAGTTACCAGGTTAAAATGTAACCTTGATATATTTTCTATGTTTATTTTAAAGTGGCAAGTGACATGTTGCATGTATTTACTATAATAGTAACAGAATAACAGAAAATTATGCATAGTTGAAAGCAGATAATCCTAAACCAAAACCTAACTTTTACCCTATAGTAAGTACATGCAGTTAATTAATATTACTCCGTACTTGTGTGATTGCACTTACACAATCTCACCTTCAAATAAAGTATAACAGTTTTTATGAGATTCACTCGAGCAGTATGTTACTACTTGAGTTCAAACACAGTCTTTGACACTGTTTCGGTGGCTCCCTGAAAATATCTCTGAAGTTGAGGTAAGATTTACAAGAGTTGTGTGATAATGGAGGTGAACTATGACCTCTGACCTGTGAGCACGGTTGTTCAGGTCCAGCGCCCCTGTGGCCAGCAGTTCAGCCAGTTGCTTGCGGTTGCCAAAGTACAAGGCGAGGTCTGTAGCAATGATGGCCTTCCTGATGATCTCCAGCACCTGCTCATACTCACTGGAAGTCAGGTTGGAGAAAATATTGTGCCCTTCCAGCTATGGGAAAAAAAGAGATCAATAAAAAAGCAAAAGCTCCACTTATGGGGCGTCTGGCTTTGCTGGAGGGTTGCAGCAAAGCCGAAGGGGCATCCAAGAGATGGCTGACAACCAACTGACTCTGCTTAAGATGGGAAATTTCTTAAATATGGGAATGAGAAAAAAGAAACATTAGACCACAAGTCTTTATTTTGTGGTCGTCCTAATGCGAACTGCAATCAGCACAAATTCTGGGGCATGTTTGCATTGATAATATTTATTGATTTGTAAATAAATGGCACTACCACATGAATGCTTCATTGTATCTCAGCTTCTGTCAATATGACATTTAAAGACAATGTGATTGATTCTGCATGCAAGACACCACAGGCAAACCATTGTTTTTGGTAAATTTTATGATTTTGGGCTATTTGGCTTTTTATAAACTGTTGTTACAGACTAGTGGAAAGAAAACATCAATAGTAGACTTAAGTTTTTATTATTTTATTCATGTTATCCATTTGCTTGATTTTAATTACAATACATATCTTTAAAGGCCATTTTCTTAAAATTCAGCTTACAGCTTTACAGCATTTGGTGTATGTAATTTACTATCTATATCTTTCTTCTTATCTATATTTTGTTATTATGACTGGTCTTACAGAGTGGTTTCTATATAATTCGCCTGATTTTATTCAAAAAAAAAAAAAAGATTTTTTTTTTCTGGCTGTTGACAATATTTCCTGATTTAGGGAGTGATAAAAGAGATTTCCAAAATCCCCTCTGTAAAAACCACTGACTCATACAAGTAGCCTTAGTTATGTAATCAGATTACTTTTTTTAGAAGCAACTAGTAAAGTAACATATTGCATCTAAATTTACAAGAAAATATCTGAGATGCTTTTTCAAATAAGTAATGCAAGTTACTTTGTTTTCCCATTTATTTACTGACTCCTCTCCTGCATTACATTTAAAAGCAACACTGGACTCTAATATGTCAACAATATGAACCATTAATTTTGAAACCGGCTCTATCCAGTGTTCAGATTTCTGTTCTTGGAATGTATGCAAAGTAGTGCATTTTTAATTAGATAATGCCTTATTTACATATTTAAAGACAACATTTCAGAAACCTTGCAATACAAAAATGTTTGCAATCATTAACATAATCAGTCAACTGGGAAAGTATAGTGATATCTGTTATTTATTTATTTATTTATTACATTATTCACCTGGGGTGAACAACAACATTTAGCAAGGACTATGGCTTTAAACAACAGGCACTGAAATCATGACCAGTGCCCACAAGTCAATTTTATACCATAAGTAATATAGTCAGTAGAGAATCTAAGGGAGTCTGTGCACATGTTCGTGCCCCGTAATGGGTGGGTGTAACTGACCACATTTAGCGTGTTCTGACTGAGCGTCTTCTGTTCTTATGTGTATCGTACTGCGCTGGCGCAGTGTGTGGGAGCTTTACCTGCAGGATGGACACCGTCTGTGAGAAGTGATGCTGTTCCATGGTGGATGTGGAATACAGGGCGGCCAGCGGATGGTCAAACTTCTGTAGATAACTGTTACTGTAGCCACGGTGGTCCAGGTCATGACATAAGCAGGCAATCAGCAAGCCTTTCCTCTGTGTGAGAAGACATAAGCAGGGCAACGGAGTAAGTCACACTACGGAGCTACTAACTTCTGCTAACTACATTTTTCAGTGACACCAGTTCACACCAAGAAATATAACTACAAAGATAACTATAATGTTAACTGCACACTTTATTTTAAGGTCTAATTCTCACCAATAGCAAACCATTAACTATGACTTTTGCCTCAATAAACTCCCAATTTGTTCATGTTGTATTGCAAAACACTTTTGCTGCTATTGAGGTGGAATACACATGGTCAGCCAACAAAATAAACCTCTCTTAAATGTAATGACTACCCCCCCAAAAATGGAGCAATGAATTTAGTACGTGTAAAATAGTTGCTGCAATCTTCAGTTACTGTAGTTAACTTTTTGATAGAAGCTCGTAGTTAAAATAACTCACTTTTGTAAGTTCACTGCAAATGCTAATGTGAGAATGACACTGACCTCAAGCTCGGTGAAGACCCCAGTGGTTTTTTGCAGGATGGCATACATGCAGTGTGCCACCGTCACAGCGTGTTTCCAGTTGTGATATGGAACTCGTCTGTAATTTTTCCGCACTGACATAGTGAAGCGACACAGTTTCTCCTGCTCAAAGCTTTAATAACACAAAGAGAGTGTTATTGTAAATCTTTGCCTTATAGCAGTGCTGTACATGAGTGTTTCTTCATCTACGGGCACAATCCAAATGATTAATTTTTATTAAGACAATAGATTTAGGGCCAGTTTTACTAACAGCTTGGGTCAGCGCAAACCATCTTTTGGAGTTAAAATAGTACTGTCAGGCTTTACTGAAGACGTGCAGTGATGAATTAGCACTGAAAAGGCATGGACACAGTTAGTTTTGCACCTGACCTTATTAATATGGTTATGGTTATGGGAGGAGAGTCTTCAAATGAATTACGCAATGTGTTTTACTAACGTTTGCGCTCGTCAAATCACTGGCATTTGCGCCATTATTTAATGCACAAAAAAAGCATATCTCAAACTATTTTGTGCTTGAAATGGCTGCAATTATTGTTGCTAGGAGGAGGCAACGCAGAGAACAGAGAGCGCATGGTAGAAGGGAGAGGATTTTTTCCACATGTAGCTATTAATTTATTTTGAATCCCAGAACATTATCCGAACATATCATTTGCCAAGCCATGTTATTTTTAATTTGCTTCAGGAAATAAAAGACGACTTGGAATACCAGGTCTATCAAAACTTCTAGAAAACCTTCATTTTTGGCCTTTTCAACGTACTGTGGCTTCTTTATTTATTTATTCTTTATTTGCGACTAAGCTAATTTGTGCTGCGCTTGGTATATTGCGTTGGTTGTCTGTGTTCTTCAATTTGCGCATGTGTTAGTAAATCACCCGCAGAAATTTCCCTTCCCATCAGCACTGTTTTGGAGTTGCGCTCTCACGCTAATTTGCCCTGTTTAGTGAAATTGGCCCTTAATCTTATTGTTATATGAAGGTTGTTTATTTTTATAACTGAAATGCCTTTTATGTAGGCCTATATATTTTATTGTTAAACTATGCATGGTCCCAGACCGTGTCCTTAAAAATGAAAATCATTATAAAATATTAATTACAACATCATCATTAATCATAGTATAAGCAATTTAAACAGTTACACAAGTTACTATATATTTGCATGCAAATGATTTCCCTGTCATTTACACCACCAACAATTTTTCCCAAATAAAGATTTTAGTTAGTTTACTAAAATTATGCAAAATGTAAAAATCTGTTTTAATTGTTGGCATTTAGGAGAAAATACTGTCTATGAATTTAGCCTTAGCAAGACATTTTTTTTAAAAGACATTTTATTCTACTACATATGCATTCATTTCTCTTCCTGGTTCTAGGATATGTTGTGACAAAATACACAGTGCCCTTAGAAATTGATACTTTCTCACCTGCTTTTTCCACATGAATTGTGAACCATGTATACAAATATTGCAGGCCACAGTTCCTCAAAAGGAGCAATGTCAAAGTGAAACCTTAGACAGAAATATGACACAGTTTGTTTGCAATTCAAATATTTCATGGGTGAAATATGAGCCAAATACGTGTTCAGTACATCCTGATTACAACTGCACACCTATGTAATGTCCACATGTCCACACATGAAAATAATTCCAAACCAATGTGCATGCTTAATTTTTGTGGATCATGAAAGATTATAATAAAAAATATAATATTAAAACCATCGCATCTACAATAATAAAAAAACACTCAATAAGCAACATGTTATGTTATGCTTTTAAAATTACTTTTTTTTTTTGCTTTTTAAAAACAAGTAGTTTATTCACCTAACTGTAATAAGACAAATGGTGGTGTTAGCACCTATTTTACAGCTATTCAGAGTGGCTTGTCCACTCAGTAACAGTGATCTTCGATGCATGAGAGCATAAACTCACAGTTCGATCTCTTTATATATGGCTGAAGGGAGAGAGAGTTGTGTGAGGGTCTTCCACTCCTCTGATGTGCAGATGCTGTGGTACGAAAGCTTCTCCATCGTCACCCGGTAAATGCACTCTGAATGTCTAATCCGGTGATACATCTGCACACAAACACACATACACCCCATGTGTCTACACAGATGCAAAATATAAATGCAAAATAGTCTAACCCTTTGTAAATAATGAGGTTGTATTTATCTTATGGATATCTATCCTTCTATCTACCAGCTATGGTTATTTAGTGTCAACCATTCATGTTAGCAGATCATTTCAAGTACCATAAAGTGGTAGCAGCATAATTAAAGTTTATACTTCCTCCACTCTACCTCATATAAATAAGTAAAAGATTAAATAAATCACTGGTAAAATGTGAGGTGTAAATTCTGTCTAAATATAAATCCCATCAGCAGATGGCAGGAGAGCTCTCGTGGTCTTTTAAATATTAACAATCCTCAATCATTTTAAAAGCTGCTATGTGAGGAGACTCATGTGTGATCACAGTGTTGCCAGATTGGGTTGACGTCTTCAAGCCCAAAAGCTCCAAAACCTGCGCTCTCCCCAAAAAACACACCAAAAACATTAACATTGCGCTTTTCATTTGTTAACAATTTAAAAAAAATCCAAACTGATCCCAAACCATCCCAAATTTTGTCTAGCCGCCCCAAACCAAGTTTGACCCACAAATTCAAAACGGCCCAATTAGGCACAAATCCGCTCAATCTGGCAACACCGTGTGACCCCTCAGATGACCAAGTGGCTGAAATCTCTGGTAGACAGTCCTCAGACTGTTTCTTCCAAACATAACCATTCTCTACGTGTTATTATAACCGACAGATGTTTTATTAGACTCCAGGTCCGCACACTTACATTTGCACAGTGTAAGGCCAAAGCACAGAAGACGGCGAACATCTTAAAGTTGTTCTCATCAGTTTTAGTGAAGGCACTTCCTCCCAGCTTGTTCACCATTTGTACAACACCAATCACAGTCCCGCGGCTGACTATGGGCATGCACAGGATATTCCGCGTCGTGTAGCCAGTGTAGAGATCTACTTCTCTGTAAAAATCGGGACAGACGACAGAGAAATGCACACAGACACACACACACATACACGGAAATGAACAATCATAGTGTTTGTATATGATTGAGCTAGGGATTGAGTTAAACACAATGGTTTTGGCTCATCTAGGCTTTAACAATCATCTTATTGCAGATTTACTGTACACAAATCCAGAAGCCCCTTTTATATGTCATGTCCAGTTTAACACCTACAGACCACTGTGTGTCCACATGTCCAATTCAACAATACACCCGTATCATGCATCTGCTTGGTCTAGTTCTCCAAAGGTTTTTTTTTCTCTCTCTCTCTCTCTCTCTCTCTCTCTCTCTTTCATTTTTTCATATAAATCAACAAACAATACCATGATGCATACATATTTTAAAATAATATATTATTACTTTAACATTATTGTAATGAGAATGATTTTTTTAAAATCATGGTATATACGAATTTGTACTTTATTTCTTTGCTACTTTTTTCTTTCTGTCTTTTAATTTTGGATTAAAATATGGTTTGTGCCATAACACTGTTACTTTATAGTTCTAACAGTCATCTAAGAGCTCCACATGTCACACTTCAAAATTGTGTATTACTATATATTCAGTCATTCATCCAGCCTTAACTGCTTAATGTGTAATCTGATTCTTAACAAAGTTGCTTAAAATAATCTCAGATGTTTTTGCATGGAAAATGAAAATCTTCATTACCTGTTGAAATGGGGGTCTGCATAGGCATCCGGAATATTCAAAACTTCTCCTGTTCTCGCCACCTGACCTGCTATTCCTTTCTCTATAGAAAACCTGGGGGTGAGTGTTTAAGTTCAGTTACCAATGTATGAAATATGATTAAAATAGATATTCAGGGGTGAAAATATATCTGGGTCACATTTAACCACACACACGCACGCACGCACACACACACACACACAAATAAATAAATAAATAAAAATGCTGTCCTTATATTTCACTTTTGAGGGATTTTTAACTCTTCATTCTCATGTTTCTTCTGTTACAGTAAATTATATATATATATATATATATATATATATATATATATATATATATTAATTAGAATAAAATAATACTATCATGATGTATAAATAATATACAATTATTATTCACAAAAATCTTTTTTGGTTTTACAGTTAAAGGGGAGAGCACTTAATTGTCTTGAAAATCGTAACACAGTGCAAAGATTTTAATGGTCCTAAAATAGGTATCGTTTTCTAATGTATATATAATGTATTTATCTCACTTTTGATTTTGAACTGAAATATGAGCAAGTTCTTAAAAGGATTTGCAAGGTTTCCATATAGATTTGGTTAAGCAGTAAACTACATCTGATAAAGAAAGTGTGTTGTACAACCTGCTGTACTACATTTACTGTACTCAGAGATTCAATTCGGAATTTTGTGACTTTGTGAAACTTCATTTTTTTCTATGTAAGAAAATAAACAAATAAATTCAGCTGGTAGTTTACAAGGATGTAAAGACTCAAATAGTGAGGATTTCTGGATGCTCACCTAATTTCTTTGGTTTTCCTAAAGACAGGTTTCCCTTCATTCTCCTCCCCGATATCAAACAGGTCAGAGTACAGCTCTTTGTTATTGTGATCTACCTGGAAGAGCGCACATCTGTCTGCATTAACCAGGTTTTTTGCATATATCTGAAACACAAATAAAGAAGCATTTCCTTAATGCCATTTCCCCAAGACAGAATGCAACATGTTTGTTGAGGAATTCATTTGAAAAAATGTTCCCTGTTGATATTTCACTCATACTGCATCGTAAGACGCTTGTATGGGAAAAACTAATTTTTTCCTCTCCACTGAAGCCTTTTCAATCACGCAGTGAAACTGCACGTCCATTGGTTCGTGCAGTGCTATAAAATTGAGCCAATGGCTATACTCGCCGTTGAAACGGCTCGCAGCTGGATCGGACCCCCTGCAGCTTCCTGCTTCCCGGTCTATCCCCTGCATGCTGATGACGGTCACGCTGAGTGCGTGTCATGCTTGGGGAAATCCCACACTGACACTGCGCTCAGCGGGACTGACTGCTCGCACTGCGAGTCGTTCAGTCTTGCCTCTCTGCGCTCACGGATAGCTTTCTTTCTTTTCCGCCCCTCGCGCCCTCCCGTCTTCTTCCTCCCAGGGACCTGCGAGGAAGAAACAGCGGGGCAGAGGACTTGAGCGGCCGGAGACTTGCGAGCTCACATCAGCTCAGTGCCCGCGTGCCTCACCGTCCGCAGAGAGAAGATTCACCGGTCCTCTTCTCCCAACCCGATCAGCGTCCCTCCACGGCTGCAAGCGACATGATCTTGCTCGGTCGGAGCGACGATGAGATGGACAGCCTTTCCCTGGCGGTTTCGGACGCGAAGGAGTTTTCCGGCTCGATGTCTGATCCCACCCTCTTATCGCCGTCCTCTTCTCACAGCGTCAGACCAAGAACGGATGAGGAGCTCATCCGTACCATGACTAAGGCTGTCAGTGAGCTCAGGCTCGAGTGGTCTCCGCCTGAGGAGCTGTCTCGCAGCAGGTTGGATGAGTGGTTTCTCCCGGGGTGCCAGCAAGCCCCCCGCCAACGCTCACCCCCCTTCTTTCCAGAAGTCCACGACGAGCTCACTAAATCGTGGCGCGCCCCCTACTCGTCTCGCATCAGATCTTCTGCTTCCTCCGCCCTCGACTCCATTGACGACGCCGAAGAGAAGGGATATGAGCACCTGCCCCCTCTGGATGAGTCCGTGGCCACGCATCTCTGCCCGCCCACAGCTATCGGATGGAAGGCGAGGGCGAACCATCAATCCAAGCCGTGCAGAGCCACATCTGCACTCGCTGGACGTGCTTACTCAGCTGCTGGACAAGCGGCTTCGGCGCTGCACTCGATGGTGGTTCTCCAGGTCTTTCAGGCCAAGATGCTCGCCAGCGAGGAGGCCGGTCTTGATGCAGCTTCACTCACGGACCTGAGGAGCACAACGGACCTGGCCCTGCGTGCCACTAAAGCCACCGCCCAGGCCATTGGGCGGTCTATGTCCAGCCTGGTGGTGTTGGAACGCCATCTGTGGCTCACGCTGACGGAGATGAAGGAGGCGGATAAGGTCCCTTTCCTTGATGCTCCAGTCTCAGCCAACAGCCTGTTCAGGCCGGCTGTGGAGGGCTTTGCAGAGCGATTTACGGAGGCTCAGAAGTCGTATCAGGCGATGCGACACTTCCTCCCTAAACGCTCCAGCTCTTCTGCTGCTGCTGGTCGCCCCAAGCCTGCGCCGACTCAGCAGCTTGCCAAGACAGCTTCAGCCACTCCTGAACCCCGGCCCCCGAAGGACCGGCAGGATAGAGGATGTTCCCGCTTGGTGAGACGTTACCCCTTCCCGAAGCGCCAAGGACCCTGGCCCAAGATCGCCTTGGATCCGGCGCCTCAGAAGTCCTCCTGAACAGCCAGGCAGAAAGAGGAGGGGCTCGAGTCTCGCTACTGCTGGACCACCCCGCAAACAGCCTCTAATGTGCCTCTTGCCACCCCGCTCAACGCTGGGTGCAGAGGGAAGTGTGTTTTCGGTTCCCCACGGGCCCACTCTAGTGAACGTGCGTCCGACCGCTGTGATAGCGGACAAAATAAAACACATACATTTTCAAAAAGAGAGCAAATATCCTCTTCTGCCTACCGTAAGCGTCCTGCCCTTATGCAGCCAGTCTTTAGAGCCGATTCAACCTCTTGCCACACGGGCCGAGGCCTGGCAGGTCATCCCCGGTGTGTCAGAGTGGGTGATGGCTACGATAAAACAAGGTTATTCACTCCAGTTCGCTCGAAGACCACTGTGCTTCCGCGGGGTGGTTGCCACCACAGTGCGCAGCAAGGACGCTCAAGTCCTACACGCAGAGGTGATGAATCTGCTGGTAAAGGGAGCCATAGAAATCGTTCCTCCAGCTCAGAGCGAGTCAGACTTCTACAGCCGCTGCTTCCTCGTCCCCAAAAAAGACAGTGGCCTGCGACCTATTCTAGATCTCAGACTCCTGAATCACACCCTGGTAAAAAGGTCTTTCAGGATGATCAATTTGAAGCAGATCCTCTCGCAAATATGCCCAAGGGACTGGTTCATGTCGCTGGATTTGAAAGACACATACTTTCCCATCCATGTAGCCCCCCATCACAGATGATTCTTGAGATTCGCATTCGAGGGGTGGCATACCAATACAAGGTCCTCCCGTTTGGGTTATCCCTGGCTCCCCCCACTTTTACGCGATGCATGGATGCGGCTCGCTCCCCTCTACGGCAGATGGGAATCCGCATCCTCAACTACCTCAATGACTGGCTCAATCTGGCCCAGTCAGAGGCGGTTTCAACGTCGCACAAGACCCTCCTCCTCAGCCACTTAGATTGCCTGGGGCTCAGGGTCAACTTTGCCAAGAGCACACTGTTACCCAGCCAACGAGTGTCATTCCTGGGAACAGTGATCGACTCGGTACAGATGACAGCAACTGTCTCAGCGGAACGAGCCATGACTATTCAGCGCCGTGCGGCCTCCTTCAAGGAAGGGACCGTCCACTCGCTCAAGGCTTTCCAGAGAATGCTGGGCCTTATGGCAGCAGCTTCGCCAGTGCTTCATGTGGGTCTGCTTCACATGCGACCCATCCAGTTCTGGCTGAAGCAGAGGGTTCCACCTGTGGCTTGGCATTGCCATTGCATAACGGTGACTCGGGCCTGTGTATCAGCCCTGAACCGTTGGAGGGACCCCCTCTGGCTGAAACGAGGTGTGATCTTGGACACGGCGCACAGAAGGAAGGTTGTCACGACAAACGCTTCCAACAAGGGTTGGGGAGTGCTGTGTGAGGGCAAGCCAACCTTCGGTCTTTGGTCCGAGGTGGAAGTGCATCTGCACATCAACTGCCTAGAGATGCTAGCAGTGTGCCATCCCTGTCAATTCTTCCTGCAAGACATAAGGGGACAAGTGCTAGTACGCTCAGACAGCAGGTCCGTGGTGTCATAAATAAATCACCAGGACGGCCTCGTCTCGAAGCGCCTCTCCACGCTGGCGAAAGACCTTCTTGTTTGGGCTCAGACCAATCTGAACCAAGGAGCAGACATGTTGTCAAGGAACAACGTCTCCTCAGAGGTATGGACGCTCCACCCGCTAACGGTTCAGAAAATCTGGGACATTTTCGGCAGAGCTCTCACTGCCCAATCTATTTCACGAAGAGCACGGATGCCCTGGCCCACGAGTGGCCCAGTCTTCCGCTCTACGCGTTCCTTCCAAACACCCTGCTACCTCAGGTACTCAGACGAGGGAACAACGGCACAGGCTTCTCCTAATAGCCCCCTTCTGGAGGAACAAGCCGTGGGTGTTGGAACTATACCAGTTGCTGGAAGCAGCCCCGTGGCCCATTCCCTTGAGACGGGACCTCCTCTCTCAAGCGAACAGCACGCTGTGGCATCCACGGCCCGAGTTATGGGCCCTGCATGTGTGGCCGCTCAACGGGAGCCTTTTGTCCTCCCAGAGCGTGTCTTAAACACTATGGCGGAAGCTAGAGCCCCGTCTACCTGACACCTCTATGCTCTGAAATGGTCCATTTTCTCGGCTTGGTGTCAAGACCGTGACTTAGATCCGGTCACCTCTGAGGTATCAGTGGTTCTTTCGTTTCCGCAGGAGATGCTGGATAAACAGCGTTCCCCATCCACCATCAAAGTTTACGCTTCAGGTATAGCGGCTTTTCATGCCCCTATTGCTGGTCGTTTGGTGGGCAGAAATAGTGCTGTGGTCCAGTTTATACGAGGCGCCAGGAGATTGAACCCTCCTCGCCCTCGTACAGTTGCACCTTGGGACTTACCAACCGTGCTAAGGGCCCGTTTGAACCACTGCAATCTGCGAGCCTGAGATCGTTCTCATTTAAAACCGCCTTGCTGTTGGCACTGGTGTCGGTTAAGCGAGTAGGAGACCTACAGGCTCTTTCTGTCAACCCTGCTTGCCTGGAATTCAGGCCTAACGACTCCAAGGTCATCCTTAAACCAAGGCTGGGTTATGTACCTAAGGTGCTCTCCACTCCGTTCAGAGCGCAGGTCATAGCGCTTTCCGCGCTTCCCGCCTCGACGGATGACCAGGAATTGTCCCTGCTCTGCCCCATCAGGGCCCTAAGGGTATACATTGAGCGTTCTGCCTCGTTCAGGAGATCAGAACAGCTTTTTGCCAGCTTCGGTAACCGTGCTAAAGGTCGCCCTGTTACAAAAGCAAAGAATATCCAGGTGGATAGTGGATGCGATCACCCTAGCATACTCCTCCTTGGGCTTGCAGTGCCCCATTGGAGTCAGAGCCCATTCCACCAGAGGCATCGCCTCTTCCTGGGCATGGTCCAGCGGGGTGTCCATTTCGGAAATTTGTGAGGCGGCCGACTGGTCCTCGCCGTCCACATTTATGAGGTTTTACAACCTGGAGGTCTCTGCCTTGCAGGCCAGAGTCCTTTCTGCTTAAGTTCGCCGCTTCCGGCTAGATAAGCTATCTCTGGGGTTCACTTGACCAACTGTGCTCAAGTCCCTCCTTCTCTTGGAAGGTCTATATTATGGGCACTAAGTGTCTACTTTCGGGACGACACCCAGGCCATGGTTGACCCTGATGGCGCAGCCTGTGCTTGGTGTAATTTTAACTCCCCTGGGAGTCACGGTTCCCCATCATAGCATGGCGTGATTGTACTGGTTCCCATACAAGCGTCTTATGACGCAATACGAGTGAAATATTGACAGGGAACGTACTCGGTTACTATCATAACCTCGGTTCCCTGAGATATGGGAACGAGTACTGCGTTCCTGGCCGTGCTATGAGCTGCACGCCTCAGTCGCTTCATTCGAAGAAATCTGAGTTTTGACGGGCTCTGGCGGGCTGCATAGCCATAGGCTCGCTCATCGCCGCCGCCGAGCCGAGCCATTGGTTCGATTTTATAGCACTGCACGAACCAATGGACGTGCAGTTTCACTGCGTGATTGAAAAGGCTTCAGAGGAAAAAATGAGTTTTTCCCATACAAGCGTCTTACGACGCAGTACTCGTTTCCATATCTCAGGGAACCGAGGTTACGATAGTAACCGAGTACATTTATCTGCATATTCAATAACCAGAATTATTTTTGTTATGTATATTAATAGGTCACTAATGGTCGACCACTACATGTGTCTATGTGAGACTAGCAACTGAGGAACTTCTCCTTCCCTCTGGATTTCACAACTTGGTGGCACATTGTGTCTTTTCCCCTCTAAGATAAACTTCTGCTTTATGAAACTGCTGATGAGCGAGAAATCTCTTCAAACTAAGAAAGACATGATATTCATTTAACTACTTAAATATTACCTCCATTTTTGGAAGTACATGCTTGGAAAAGTCTGAATGAATCCCTGAGAGGGACACCAAGAGCTCAGAGAGATGCTGGAGCGGTGTCAGACTGACTTTCTGTCCTCTCCCTGACCTATTTGCATCACTTCCTGTGCTGCTTTGCTCAACAGGAAAGAGGGGACAGAGACATGAGGGGGCCAGAGATCTGATACTTGGAGTGTATGAATATTTGTGCTAGTGTAAGTGAGATCTAGAGAATGCAAACATGTACGTAAATGACAAAAAGAACATTTAACAACAAGCCCAAGGCTGTTGGGTTGAACACTGAACATGGCAAACAAATGAGAGATGGTCTTTCATAGCACACATTTCTCTGGCGTTGATTGGTGCCACAGATGAGCGACAGAAGAACAGCATGTTTGTCCAAGCATGACCAATCATGGGACCTTACTGAGAGAAGGAGAACCTACTCACCATGATATGTTCAAGTAGAGAATCTATTGCCACTATGTTGTCAAAGTACGTTCTGTTTGAAATAAAAAAGGAGGGAAAGACCAGTCATTTTAAAGGGATATCCATATGATGTAAACACAGTATAACATGAATGCATATATATATATATATATATATATATATATATATATATATATATATATATATATATATATATATATATATATTTATATATATATATTCTTCATACGTAACATTGGCTATTTGTTATAATGTTAAATGCAGATATTTTTGCATTGTGACATTCTTTTCATGATTATTAAGCATATTTCTACCCAATTCATGTAATGTGAAAAAAAGCTTAACTTTCATGAAAATAATGCTTACATTTTCTTTAAGCAATTTTTTTTCTTATGATTTTTTGCATGAAGACCTGGACAAGTGTTTGACACATTTCACGAAATTCTCACAAAATATACTTTTATGCATGAACTCACTTTGACACATCTAGGAGAAAGTCGTTGAGTTCTGTCTGTTTGGCAAGACCTCTGCAGACCTGTGAACAAAACATGAACAGGAAGCTTTAAGATGACAATCAATCTTAAATCTTCTAGGAAATGACTCTCTATGTGACTTCTATGTTTAACTGATTATGCTGATCACAAGCCATCAATTAGTTTTTTTTTTGTTTTTTTTGTAAAAAGCTGACAAAGTTATCGTATAGATTCAGAAAACATGGTGCATAAGTCATATGGAGTACTTTTACAGTGCTTTTCTCTTTCTGCTACAGTGCTCTTATGTAATTCGAGCAGCATGCGGGTTAAGGCGAGGGCAAGAGAACTGAATTTTTGAATGAACTCTTCCTAAAGAAATAGTTAAACTAAAAATGAAAATTCTGACATTAATTACTAAAGATTTATTAAATTAAATTTTTGAATGATCAATTCCTTCAAGACCAGACACCCCATGCAAATAAATAAATAAATAAACATCACCATACTTCGCCAGTTGATTGATTACATTAAGAATTGCAAATGCGTTTGCAAACGTTTTCTGAAATGTTATGTTTAAATATGCAAATGAGTCATTATCTAATTAAACATTCACTAATTTGCAAAGTTTTCTATAACAAAATTCTCAACATTGTATGAGGCCAGGTTCCAAATTCTTGCTCGATTTTTCTTGACATATTAGAATCAAAGGTTTTACACAGTAAACGCTATTGACATTTTTTTCATTCCATGAATCAGAAAATACTATCAACTGCTAGAAAAAAATTTTTGCATTTTTTTTATGAATTAAATGTTATATAGAATCAAGCTAAATATATATGAACAAACCCCCCTGTAAAACCCTTCAGAAAATAGATGGAAATAAAACTGTTTAGTTTGGTGTAAGTAATTGTGGCTGTAGCAGAAATTTGTGGCTCAGCGCACGGTTAAAAAAAAAGGCCTTTTAAATATATCAGAAAATGACCTTTGGGAAAATGGCCTTTTAAAGATATGTAATCAAAATTTATAGACACAAATAGATAAAGTGCAATAAAATAAAAGTGTGTTTTGGATTTTATCTTTCCAGTAGTCTGAAAAATTACAAAAATGTCTCAAAAATTGGCAGATGCATGAAAAACAGTATCTCTAGTGTCTTGCCTTACAGCCCTAAAATATGTTACTTATGGCCCTCCTTTTCTTCTCATCACGACCATGTTCTGATGGCTCCTAACTTCTGAGAAGGTTTGTGAAATTTACTCCCAAAGAGCCCCGTGATGCACAGGGACATTAAAACCCAGAGTGGTGTAATTCACAGCGTACAACCGTTCACGTACAAACAAGACTGCATTGTCATTAATTGCACCTCTTGAGACGAAGGTGTGTTTAATGTGTGGTCTGGTTGCTTACACTGGGCCCACCAGCAGCCTGGTCCATGTACACAGTGGATTACAGAAATCAAAACACGTATGTTCAACCAAATCCAACAGCTTATGCAACTGTCAAGCTGCAACAACAATCAACGCATTGTTTTTCTTAAATGTACTCACCTGGACTTGGTGTATGGCTACAGATGCCCAGGCCAAATTTGCTGTGGCAACCTAAAAAACAGGGTACACTTAGTCAAAGACACACTATGTGAACCTCAAGCACTCGACGAACAAGCAGAACTTAGTCCTGTGTACCTCACCTGACAGCTGAGTTTGTTGTTAGCCAAAGTTTAAATACAATTACAGATTCTTTGTTATAACAATTTTCTTCATTTTACAGCAGAAATGGGTAACTCTGGCCCTGGAGGGCCACTGTCCTGTAAAGTTGGGACATTACTGCACAAACATAGTCCAATTAATTAATTTAGCATGATGCTGAGTGTACATCAGTTATTGAGGCGCATTGATAACATCCACTATGGATTCGGACACCACTAAATAGCTGTCCCCTGCACTATATAAGGGTATAGGGGGCATTTTTGAACATAGCCTAAGTCTTCACTCTTACTTGAATATTACAGGCAGGAGTGTTTGATTAGGTATGGTGCTAAACTCTGCAGGACAGTGGGGGAAGTTGCCCATCCCTGTTTTACAATAACAGTAAAGTCATCAAAACGATTCACAGGAATGAATCAAATCCTTTCCAATCAGTGTTGGCAATGTTACTTTGGAAATGTAATAGGTTACAGATTACTAGTTACAAGTAGTGTAACTATTTCAATTAATTTATTAAAGTAATGTAACTGATTACATTTGATTATTTTTGATTACTTTTCTAAATTACTAACAAATGTTGTTAACTGTTAATCATTTAACAGTTTAACAATCAAAAGCACAGCACTGGAACATATTTTCATCACTCGCCATGGTGGCAACTCTCAGACAGGGTATAGCCTAAAGCTTTTAGCGGCAATTTGGATTAATATAATTGGTGGTTTTGACATGCTGCACTGCAAATTCAAACAAGTACCAATCAAAAGCATCAGAATAGCATTGCTTTACTAAACAGCCTTTAAATGGCAGAAGGCACTGTGCACATCAAAAACAGGCAAAATAAATATATTTTACTGAAGATATTCAGATGTAACCCCTTTGTAATGATTAACATTTTCATAAGTAACTGTAATTTAATTACAATTTTTTTTTTCTCAGTAATCGTAATTTATTTTGTATTTTGTAATTAAAGTAATGGCGTTACATGTAGCTAGTTACTCCCCAACATTGTTTATAATCTACGTTGCTCTTATAATGTACTGTGAACTGCTAGATAGCATAAGGTCTGTACCATACTGCAACTTGTACTGATCAAGAAAGGACCAGCTATTTAAGGCGTGGTCACATTAGCGAAAATTTGGTGGAATTTCTTAGGCAAAAAAGGTTCATTGTCTATTGTTAATAGTGTAGTGATGCATGAAGCACAGCTCATACAGAAGTCACTTTCAAAATAAGCAGATTTCTGTTGGTTAACGTGGCGAATCCGCAAAAAACCTGCTGCGTAGGAAAATCTTTTGCTCCTCACGTGAAATTCCAGATGGCATAAATTCCTATTGAAATGATTAGATTTTGCCCCAAAATTTATTTAACTACAGTAAATGTGACCGCACCAGGAAAGAATTGTCTGACCAATTGCAGTTTGTTTTGTTCTTATGGGCAGTTAATCTAAGGACTAAAGACTCAGTATGAAATTAAAAATTATAATAAGTTGTAAGTAAGTGTCCATGAGAACTTCTCATCTGTCAAATTATGAAATGTGGAAGTTGAGGTGGTAATTGATCCCACAGATGTTGTCCATAGACATTACATTCAACACAACCTAGAATATTCCTTTACTAGTCCTGAGGTCAAAATGCTGCCTGGCTACATAAATCGAGAGCAGAGGCACATGGGTAGATGTGTATCAAATACCAGCACTTTCTCCCTTAGAGTACCTCCTGGTGGCTGAGGTTGAAGGGCTCTCTGCCCAAGTGCCGGTGCAGCTCCAGGATAGCGATGAGGTCTCCGATGGTGGTGAGGATGGGTAGACACAAAGCAGAATGTACACGAATCCCTGAGTCCTGCCCTGTGCCATGAGGGAACCTCTCGTCCTGCAGGAAAAAACAGGCCAGTCTGATGGGAGGAATTTATACATATACATATATATATATATGGATGTGCTGTTCTTTAAAAGTCCTAATCAGTCTTAAAAGTCTTGAAAACACTTTAGTTTAGGGACCAATTCTCACTATTAACTAGGTGCTTATTATCGTGTCTATTATTAACATTTTGGCTTTTTATTAGAACTTATAATGCATATATTCTGCATCCTATTCTACATCCCTAATACCTAAACTTAACAACTACCTTACTAACTATTAATAAGCAGAAAATTAGGAGTTTATTGTGGCAAAAGTGATAGTTAATTGTTAATAGCGAGAATTGGACCTTAAAATAAATAAAGTGTGAACAAAGTCTTAATAAATATATATTAGTGGCGATTAATCGCATCCAAAATAAACGTTTTTGTTTACATAATATATGTATGTGTACTGTGTATATTTATTATGTATATACAAATACACACACATACAGTATATATTTAGAAAACATTTACATGTATATACATTTATATATTTATATTCTTATATTATATATAAATATATTTAATATATAAACACAACATATTTTTCTTAAATATATACATGCATGTGTTTTTATTTATATATACATAATAAATATACACAGTATACCCATATGTATTATATAAACAAGAAGTTTTTTTTTTCCGCGATTAATATTTATAATTTATTATATATATATATATAATTTACTATATATATAGACAGATAGATAGATAGATAGATAGATAGATAGATAGTTAGATTTAAATATATATTTTTTTATTATTTATATAAACCAGAAAGACATCATAACACACGCTATTTTTTATTTTATTTTAAACTGTAGAGCTTCTGTGGCCACTTCATTTTTAATAATGTTAATGTTAATAATATTTAAAAATACTGTATATGCATTTATTTTTTATTCTATGAATTTATATAATGTGTATTGAAATAACTTCTGACTGTAAATTCAGACATGGCTTGTGTCACGAATCCTGGCCATGAACTCGCATTTACTCACCACCAGAGGTCACTCACTCACCACATGAACTCTTGCACTACACTAACTGTTGCACACCACCTCAAACTCTAATTCCCATCATGCCTCATACCTGGGACTGATTGCACTCACACCTGCACCTCATTAGCACACATGCATATAAACCACTCACACACTACAGCACGTCGTGAAGTCTTGATTTGCCCCGGTCATCATTTCTGAGCGTCTATATTTACCCGTGTTTACTTTTCTCCTGTTGACCTTGGACTGCTTATTGTTATTGATCGTTTTCTGCCTGCCCCGACTTGGATTGTTTATTGGACTCTGCATCTCGCCGCCTGCCCCGACCTATTGCCTGTTTGACCTATGTCTCTGCATTACCTCCATTGTTCTGTTTGCTGGTATCTGACCTCTCCCGTCTGAATTCTCCAATAAAGCTGCATTTGGATCTAACTCAGCCTGACTCCTCGTTACAGAAGACTTCGCCAAACAAGGATCCAGCGGCTCTTTCCAACGGACACAGGTCAGGTATGGATACAGCTATCCTGTTACTAGCCCTCAAGCAGGGTGAAAGATCAATCAAGCGTTACATGGCAGAATATTTGGCTCTAGCTAATGGCTCAGACTTACCGGACTGTGTGTTAATAGATTTTTTTTTGTGATGGTCTTAACCAGCCGCTGAAATCTAAAGTGATTCGAAAGGGCCCTCGTTCTTCGCTGAGTCATTTTCTGGAGTATGTTCTGTGTACTGTTGGTTCAACGTTCACTGTGGGTGTCGCGGAGGAAAGAGACATCACACCCAATTGTTTGATTACAGCTGCGCTAGAGCACGCTCACAAAATGGCAACCATAACACCACCTCATAGCGTCATTGCTGCTGGTAGAGGGCCAAGTCAAGTCCCAGCCTATGTCCAAGAGCCAAGTCAAGTCCCAGCCTATGTCCAAGAGCCAAGTCAAGTCCCAGCCTATGTCCAAGAGCCAAGTCAAGTCCCAGCCTATGTCCAAGAGCCAAATCGAGTCCCAGCCTATGTCCAAGAGCCAAATCGAGTCCCAGCCTATGTCCAAGAGCCAAGTCGAGTCCCAGCCTATGTCCAAGAGCCAAGTGGAGCCACAGCCTACGTTAAAAAGCCAGGTCAAGTCACAGTCAATGTTAAAAGGTCAAGTCAAGTCCAAGTCAATCGTCACAAATCAAGCCAAGCCATAGTCCATCATCACGAGTCAAGCCAAGTCACAGCTAATCTTCATGAGTCAAGCCAAGTCACCTTTGATCACAAGTCAAGTCACATCTCCGCTGATCTTCCAGTATCTCTTCTCGTCTCAGCTGGACATGCAGAGTCACATCCCGTCACAGCTGGACATGCAGAGTCACATCCCGTCACAGCTGGACATGCAGAGTCACATCCCGTCACAGCTGGACATGCAGAGTCACATCCCGTCACAGCTGGACATGCAGAGTCACATCCCGTCACAGCTGGACATGCAGAGTCACATCCCGTCACAGCTGGACATGCAGAGTCACATCCCGTCACAGCTGGACATGCAGAGTCACATCCCGTCACAGCTGACAAGCCAGAGTCACATCCCGTCACAGCTGACAAGCCAGAGTCACATCCCGTCACAGCTGACAAGCCAGAGTCACATCCCGTCACAGCTGACAAGCCAGAGTCACATCCCGTCACAGCTGACAAGCCAGAGTCACATCCCGTCACAGCTGGACATGCAGAGTCACATCCCGTCACAGCTGGACATGCAGAGTCACATCCCGTCACAGCTGGACATGCAGAGTCACATCCCGTCACAGCTGGACATGCAGAGTCACATCCCGTCACAGCTGGACATGCAGAGTCACATCCCGTCACAGCTGGACATGCAGAGTCACATCCCGTCACAGCTGGACATGCAGAGTCACATCCCGTCACAGCTGGACATGCAGAGTCACATCCCGTCACAGCTGGACATGCAGAGTCACATCCCGTCACAGCTGGACATGCAGAGTCACATCCCGTCACAGCTGGACATGCAGAGTCACATCCCGTCACAGCTGACAAGCCAGAGTCACATCCCGTCACAGCTGACAAGCCAGAGTCACATCCCGTCACAGCTGACAAGCCAGAGTCACATCCCGTCACAGCTGACAAGCCAGAGTCACATCCCGTCACAGCCCCTCAGCCAGAGTCTCTTCGCGTCTCAGCCCCTCAGCCAGAGTCTCTTCGCGTCTCAGCCCCTCAGCCAGAGTCTCTTCGCGTCTCAGCCCCTCAGCCAGAGTCTCTTCGCGTCTCAGCCCCTCAGCCAGAGTCTCTTCGCGTCTCAGCCCCTCAGCCAGAGTCTCTTCGCGTCTCAGCCCCTCAGCCAGAGTCTCTTCGCGTCTCAGCCCCTCAGCCAGAGTCTCTTCGCGTCTCAGCCCCTCAGCCAGAGTCTCTTCGCGTCTCAGCCCCTCAGCCAGAGTCTCTTCGCGTCTCAGCCCCTCAGCCAGAGTCTCTTCGCGTCTCAGCCCCTCAGCCAGAGTCTCTTCGCGTCTCAGCCCCTCAGCCAGAGTCTCTTCGCGTCTCAGCCCCTCAGCCAGAGTCTCTTCGCGTCTCAGCCCCTCAGCCAGAGTCTCTTCGCGTCTCAGCCCCTCAGCCAGAGTCTCTTCGCGTCTCAGCCCCTCAGCCAGAGTCTCTTCGCGTCTCAGCCCCTCAGCCAGAGTCTCTTCGCGTCACAGCTCATCAGCCAGCATCACACCGCGTCACAGCTCATCAGCCAGCATCACACCGCATCAAAGATCTTCAGCCAGAGTCTCTGCCCGTCTCAACTTAACTGCCAGAGTCTATCACATCCGGAGATTTAAAGTCAATCCTTCGAGTCACCTGTCTGGTGTCCAACGTGAGAGATGTACCGCTGGTGTCTGCACGTGCAGCTGGTATCCCTAGATACACCCATGTTAACCCTCCTGTCCACAAGCCTGCTCCTGAGGCCGCTTCCGTTCACAAGTCTACTCCAGTGCCTCCAGAGGTCGCGGCTTCCGCTGCAGAACCTCCCGAAGTGGTGGCACCTACTCCTGAACCCCGAGAATCCAGTTCTTAAGGCACAGCCAGGAGTGCCGATCCTGTATCCCGAGAATCCAGTTCTCAAGTCACGGCCAGGAGTGCCGATCCTGAACCCCGAGAATCCAGTTCTCATGTCACGGCCAGGAGTGCCGATCTCGAATCCCGAGAATCCAGTTCTCATGTCACGGCCAGGAGTGCCAATCCCGAATCCCGAGAATCCAGTTCTCATGTCACGGCCAGGAGTGCCGATCCCGAATCCCGAGAATCCAGTTCTCAAGTCACGGCCAGGAGTGCCGTTCCCGATCCCCATGTGCCCGCTCCTCCAGAGCGCCCCCAAGTGCCCACTCCTCCAGAGAGGCCGCCTGTGAACTCACGCCCTGTCCTGTCACGGCCAAGGAGGCCGCCTGTGAACCCTCGCCCTGCCCTGTCACGGCCAAGGAGGCCGCCTGTGAACCCTCGCCCTGCCCTGTCACGGCCAAGGAGGCCGCCTGTGAACCCTCGCCCTGGCCAGTCACGGCTATGGAGGCCGTCTGTGAAGCTTCGTCCTGTCCTGCCACAGCCATAGAGACCGTCCATGAACTCTCGACCTGCCCGGTCACGGCTCCTGTGACCATGGAGACTCTCTCTGTGGTGTCTGTCTCTGTTCTCCCTGTGGTGTCTGTCTCTGTTCTCCCTGTGGTGTCTGTCCTTGTTCTCCCCAGATCCCTGATCCTGCCATGGCTTCCTGACCAGTCCGCTCTGCCGTGGAGATACTCTGCCCTGTCTACGACACACTGGTGGGCTCCGTCTACTCCGCCGGGGTGGTCAGCTGTCTGGCTCTGGGGGTCACCTGCTCCGCCCAGGTGGGCTCTGGTCCCGTCCTGCTCTGCCACGGCCCTTGAGACCATGGATGCTCTCCCTGTGGTGTCTGTCTCTGTTCTCCCTGTGTTGTCTGTCCTTGTTCTCCCCAGATCCCAGACTTTGTCATGGTTTCCTGCCCTGTCTGCCTCCCTGTGGTGGTCTTCCGCTTCGG
Source organism: Barbus barbus (assembly GCF_936440315.1). Taxonomy (NCBI): domain Eukaryota; kingdom Metazoa; phylum Chordata; class Actinopteri; order Cypriniformes; family Cyprinidae; genus Barbus; species Barbus barbus. The sequence continues at coordinate 5,701,974 of NC_136746.1, read as the reverse complement.
TCTGGTGGTCTGCTGCTTCCCTGTGGCGGTCTGCTGCTCAAGTCCGGTGGGCTCCGGTCCCGCCTGCTCCGCCCTGGTGGGCTAGGGTCCCGCCTGCTCCACCCTGGTGGGCTCCCGTGCCATCTGTTCCACACTGGTGGGCTTCTGCTCTGTCGGTCCTGACCTGGCCTCTGGCTCCGCCCTGGTTTCCTGCCCTGCCTCGATCCCCGGCCACTCCACTTCTGCGGGGACCTGGCCCTCCATCCCTCCCCCTGTTCCGCCTCCGCTCCACCGCCCTCCTTGGTTGTATAGGAGCGTCTGGAAGCCGCTCCTTGGGGGGGGGGGGGGCGCTATGTCACGAATCCTGGCCATGAACTCGCATTTACTCACCACCAGAGGTCACTCACTCACCACATGAACTCTTGCACTACACTAACTGTTGCACACCACCTCAAACTCCAATTCCCATCATGCCTCATACCTGGGACTGATTGCACTCACACCTGCACCTCATTAGCACACATGCATATAAACCACTCTCACACTACAGCACGTCGCGAAGTCTTGATTTGCCCCGGCCATCATTTCTGAGCGTCTATATTTACCAGTGTTTACTTTTCTCCTGTTGACCTTGGACTGCTTATTGTTATTGATCGTTTTCTGCCTGCCCCGACTTGGATTGTTTATTGGACTCTGCATCTCGCCGCCTGCCCCGACCTATTGCCTGTTTGACCTATGTCTCTGCATTACCTCCATTGTTCAGTTTGCTGGTATCTGACCTCTCCCGTCTGACTTCTCCAATAAAGCTGCATTTGGATCTAACTCAGCCTGACTCCTCGTTACAGCTTGTGATATTTATGGTTCCTGGCCTTCTAATTTAAATGATCTTTTATTTTTAACCATATGTATACAATGCTGTAGGAATGTGAAATATGTGTGAAAAATTCCTTTGATACTCTAAAACAACTATATTGCCATGCAAATGCACCAATAGATTTATTTTGAAAAAAAAGTATAAAGCATATTTAATTTAACTGTTGCTAAAGTACAGCCTCTAGCTTACAGCTGAATGGTGTTAGTGAACATTCAAGATGACGTGAAGCTTAATTGCTCCCAATGTCTGACAAACTGGATCTGGCGTGACACATTATTGGTCACTTCCAGTGTAGACATGATGTAAGAACAGTGATGCATTTCACATACAGTCCTAGCAATTTTATGAACTATACAATATTAAAGGATTTGTTGAAATAGTAGAAAAAGCAGAATCAATTTTGTAAAACTTAGATGAATTCAAATAGAGCCATAATGAGCTATTGTGAGTATGTTTGAAAACAGTGAACACAGCAAAACAGCACATGGCTCACCCCCATGATGTCCTCTACAAGTAGTGTCTTGCGTGTCTTTGCAACGTGAGCGGCGATGGTGGTCCCAAATGTGATGGGACCAGAGGGGATGAGCCCAGGAAGCCCCTCTTTTGCCCCCGTCGGAGTGAACAAACATAAACTCTGTGACAGAGAAAGCAACATCAACAAAACAGCATGACGTTAAGGAAAACGTCCTGATTGGTCAATGCAACTATAATCTCTGTCATTTTAGGGTACTTTGCAGTCCTCATATGTTCCTACCATTGCTAACAAATAACACTGCCTGAAAAAGTTGAGTAATGTCTTAACATGTAAAATAATTACAGTTAAACTTAGGACAAGCGGGTACCCAATAAAACTGGCAGTTAATATCAAATGAAAGCAGCAAAAATAATAAATAATTATTACAAATAAAACACCATAGATTGGCGTATCCATTCATTACTTCCCACATAATTACAGATCAGACAAAAGAGAAGCCCTTTCAAAGTGTGTTATCTGACTGGTCACAATACTTGCCATCCGAGTAAAACTACTCAAGTGGATAACAGAGAGGAAATGAGCATAGCAGACGTCTCAAGCCTTTTAATGCTATAGAAATTCCAGGCCATTTTGAGACAAACAGAATATGTACATGACCAATCAAAGGTTTGCACTCATTTGGCTGAGTTTATGTTTCTCATGATCTGAAGACCTCTAATGCTTCAGTCAGTGCTTAGAAATAAGTTTTGTTGACAAAATATAGATTGTTCTTAATTTAAGCAGTTTAAGTTACTATATTTTTATATAAAAAATGTGGAAAATAGCAATAACAATTAAAAAAGAGCAGCTGTGTCAAAGTTTTGACTGCTTTTTGAGTGTATTTCGCGACTTCAACATCCACTAAACACTTTTCAGCATGTATTAAATCAACCAAATCAGAAATTACTTACATTGTTGCATTCTCCAAGGAAGTAAAGTGCAAATCCATCAGCTTTTGTGGCTGTGACAAAGAAGAAAGGAAATGAATAAAACTCATAAAAAGGGTCACAGACTGATGTACTGTGTGTTAGACATGAACATTCAGAATGGGACTGTACAGTCCCAAAACATTTAACTGGACCCATAGATTCTGAGTCTCTTTATGGCATTTGAAGGAAGAAAATAAATAGCAAAGTGCTAATACATATGGCTAATGTTTTTAACAGATATAATGCTATTTGTTTTGGAAAGAGATCCAAAAAATAAATAAAAAATAAATAAATAAATTCTGGTCAGAAATTAACCAGGACTTGGAGCAAAATTACTAATAAAAGTGACAAAAATGCCCTCGATTATTTATAACAGTTGCTCCAGCCTGACTGTTCAGCCTGCTATATCACTAAATTTACAGAAATTATTTTAATTAACGGATTCAATTTATGAAATAATTTCTGAAATCATGAAATTAATGTATGACATAAATGGACAGAATACAGTGTGACATTTTGAATTTGTTTGTATTTTTACATTTTCTAAAGTTTTAGTAATTTTGTTGTGCTTTTGTCTTTTCTATTTTTTTTTTTAACCATGATCACATATTTTTATTTATTTTTATTTCCATTTTAGTTGCTTTACTACTACATCACGTTAAACAATGAAATAAAAAATGTTACCTTGGCAACTAGCTGAAATCATTTTTAATGTTTTATTTTAATTCAATTACATTTTTCAATTAATATTTTATTCAAAGTTAAATAATGTTTTATTTAAAGCAAGCTTTTTTTGTGGTTTTAGTTAACTATAATAACCCATAGTTTGAAAACAAACAAGGTATAAAATGTCCCCGAAAATCCATATCCTATCACTTCTTAATAACCAAAAAGTCCGTTTCTGAAAGTGGTGTGCACATGCTGGAGTCAGGTGTTGGTGTGTGTGAGACATGCAGGGGCCGGACTGAATCCCAGCGCTCTGCAGTGCTGCAGCATGCAGATGAAGCGTGGGTGGATGGGAAGTGACAGGCTGAGCGCTGCTCCATCAGCATGTGTGCGGAGGAGAGAGAGATGGGAACACCCGCTGCACTTAGACCTTTTAACCTGGATTCACTACACCTCCATCTGCAAGGCTCTCTACAGGCAGCTTTTATGCGCTGTTTATGCCGACAGTGTGAAGATTTGTTATTATAGTTGTTATTATAATACACAAATACATTATGTTAATTGCAAGTATGCAAATACTGTACACTGCGTGCCATTTGATAAAAATTTTCAGTAACATTTTACATATACTAAGGTTTAATAATATTAATAAGAACAATTACTTAAAAGTTATGAAGTGTAATAAATGGCTGGACTACCGTTGACCTGAAGTGCATAACATATGCTGGGTAATAACATATGTGAGTGTTTGTGGATGAGACAGAAAGGCTCTGACCTGCTTTGATGATGTTGCACAACTCATAGAGCAGTAGTTTGTTGTCTCCTCCAGTGTCCAGCCGCTGCTCCATGTAGCTGTTGAGCTCATATACGACGCTCTGCATATTCGTGTCCTGGTACTGCTGGACACAAGAAAGACACACATTCACATGCACATGCACACCCACTACATAGGCTACTACACAATACGGACAGACGTCCTTCTTAATAGATAATATGAAGGTTGCTTTTCACTAATATTATGAAAAATAGTAAATGGCAATGTCCATATTTTAGGTCATATAGTGTATATACACTACCGTTCAAAAGTCTTATGTTCACCAATGCTGCAATTATTTGATCAATACAAACAGTAATGTAAAATGTTTTTACAATTCAAAATAACTTAATCATTTTCATGTGATAGCAAATCTGAATTTTCAGAATCATTATTCCAGTCTTCAGTCACACAATCCTTCAGAAATACTTTTAATATGCTGATTTGTTGGTCAATAAACATTTCTTAACATTAATACTATTGAAAACAGTCATGGCCAAAAATATTGGCACCCTTGGTAAATACAATCAAAGAAGGCTGTGAAAATTAATCTGCATTGTTAATCCTTTTGATCTTTTATTTAAAAAATTGATAAAAATCTAACCTTTCATTAGATAATAACAATTTAAAATCGGGGGGGGGGGGGGGGGGGGGGGGGTAATCATTGTTTTTCTCAAATATACATTGGACACAACTCTAGCTCTTTTCACAAAAGGATTAACCATGCAGATTCATTTTCACAGCCTTCTTTGATCATGTTTACCAAGGGTGCCGATATTTTTGGCCACGACTGTAAACATGATTCTTTTTTTTCAGAATTCTTTTATGAATGTTCAACTTTAAGTTAAGAAAGTTCAAAATTGACATTTTTGTAACAATGAAAATTACTTTACTGTCACTTTTGATACACTTAATGCATCCTTGCCAAATAAAAATATTAATTTCTGAAAAAAACTTTCTGACCCAAACTTTTGAACGGTAGTGTAGTTATTTTATTTTTCTGCTTAAAGTTGAATATTTTTGGGTGATCCACTGAATTACATGAAAGGTTCTGTACTTCATCTTTATGAGGTACTCATATTTATCCATCCACGCAGGATACTCAGTTCATCATTTAATTCAATCGAATTTAGCAAGTAAAAACACAGGAAAAATATATCTTACACCCACAAATACTGGGTAAAACCGTTCCATTTAAGCAGAAAATAGTCTTGTTTCATCCTCCATTCAGGGTGGATTTTTTTTTTCAATGCATTGCACAGGACTTAAAATTTTGGGTAACACTTTAGTTTAGGTAACAATTCGCTAACTAGTTGCTTATTAGCATACTAGCATATTGGTTGTTTATTAATATGCAAATATTAATGGCTTATTCTGCACGACCATATTTTAGATCCCTTAAGCTCATTGCACACTGAGTTCGCATGCGTTTTTCCGTTTTTTCGTATTCCCCATCCTTTCCTATCAAAATGCATGCTATGGATGGGAAAACACAGAAAATCGAACCTGATCTGAATTTTTTTTTTTTTGACGGACGAAAATTTCGGAGGCAGTGTGCAAACGTGATTGACACAACGTGAGGTCGTATTTATTTTTTAATGTGCGAAAATTTCGGAATCAGTGTGCAGTGACCTTTAATCCTACCTCATACCAAAACTTAACAACTATCTTAATAATTACTAAGCAACAAATTAGGAGTTTAATGAGGCAAAAGTCATAGTTAATAGTTAGTATTAGTAGAGAGTTAATAGTTAATAGAGAGAATTGGTCCCCAGACTAAAGTGTGACCAAATTTTGCCAAAAGAAGACCACAGCCAATCAAAATCACCAACATCGAATTAACAGTTTTTCCTCTAACATGAAATGTGACTAAAGATCACAGAGGCCATGGGAGGTCTGTGTATGATACATAAATCAGTTCTAAATCAAGCTTTTTCATATTTTAAATGGAGAGTGGCCCAAGCGAGGGTGTCTATTTCTGTCCCTGTGTGAAAGGTCAGAGTGGGTCGGTGGATGAGGGGTGTTTGAGGTGCTCCCCCATGGGAACAGCTCCCTACACATCCTGTTTATGCAGACGAACATGTGACGTCCCTGCTGTCCTTCCCCAAAAAGTCCAAAAGTCCCAAAGTCCTTGTTTCCAAAGCCCACCCTCCCCGTCCCTGCACACTGTCTCCATCATGTTCTGCTGTATGTCCCTCTCTGCCGGCCCCGTTTAACTTCTTCATCTCTGTCCCCTAAATCAGTGGACCTAAGTGCTCGGAGCGGAGTGTGTGCTGGTGCTATATCAGCCCATTAACGTGGCACTGATCTCATTAACAGGTCATTGCCTCTCCTCATATAAATCTGTCACAGGGTTTGTGTTCTCAATGCCGTTTGTCATTTAACAGACACCTTCATATTTAGCAGCTGTATGCATGTGTGTGAGTTGCTGAGAGATTATTAGCAGAAACTTTTCAATGATGTGTTCCATGAGCGCTTCTCCCCTGATAACTGTCCCCATTTGGGACTCGCTGCCTTTTGGCATGAACATTCACACTTTTGCTATACACTTTAATAAAGGGGTCACATATTACTTTTAAAAAGAAAAAAAATATTTACAAAATATCTTCATGGAACTTGTTCCTTAATTAATATCCTAATGATTTTTGGCATAAAACAATAGATAATTTTGACCCATGCAATGTGTTGTGGGCTATTGCTACACATACTGTATACTCCAGCGACTGAAGACTTAAGGTTTTGTGGTCCAGGGTATGTATCTATCTATCTATCTATCTATCTATCTATCTATCTATCTATCTATCTATCTATCTATCTATCTATCTATCTATCTATCTATCTATCTATCTATCTATCTATCTATCTATCTATCTATCTATCTATCTATCTATCTATTTCAGTGGTATGGGTAGGTTTTCACAGGAAATTCGAGCATGGCACTGCGTCATTACGTCACGTCTGTAAATATAAAGAAGTTGTCCCGGCTACTAGGCTATCACACGTGAGGATCCTGCAGGTGGCGGCTGATCTATAGCCTTCTCACAGCAGTCGTGTCTGATAACTGAATATGCTGGCGTTTGTTTTTGGATGAGTGAGAATCATCTTTCTTGAAACCCTCCCGAACAACATGTGGTGATGTAGGGGCTGTTTGACCATTTTTTTTAAGGTTTTCTGACCCCGAGACTCAACTATTTCCTGCAATTCTCCAGCTGTGGTCCTTGGAGAGTCTTTAGCCACTCAAACTCTCCTTCTCACCATGCATTAGGACGATATAGACAGACGTCCTCTTCCAGTTTCGTAACATTTTCTGTTGATTGGAAATTCTTAATTATTGCCCTGATGGTGGAAATGGGAATTTTCACTGCTCTAGCTCTTTTCTTAAAGCCACTTCACTAATTTGTGCTGCACATCAGAAATATATTCTTTGGTAATTCTCATTGTGATGGGCGATTAAGGGAATTTGGACTTTGTTTTCCCTCCTATTTATATTTATCTGAAACAGGAAGCCATGGCTGGATAATTTCATGTTCATAATCACCCTGGAGTGCTCAAAATTGTAAACATGAATGGGAATATACTTCAGAGATATTTTACTCATAAGAATTTCTAGGGGTACCAATTCAGTATAATTGTGTCCAACGTGTATTTGAGAAAAACATTTATTTCATAATGAGATTTTCCCCCATTTTCAATTGTTTTAGTTCAATGAAAGGTTAGATTTTTGTGATTTTTTTAAATAAAAGATCAAAAGGATTAATAATGCAGGTTTATTTTCACATTTTTTTTTTCTAAATGTTCGATAAACTGATCCATTTAAAACAATTATTTCAATTGTTAGGCTTTACAGTGTTAAAGAATCGCGCACACACACACACACACACACACACACACACACACAAAACGATGCTTAACTTACCCTGCTAACTTCTTTTGCTGAAGATTCATCTGTTGAAATACAAAAGAAAACCAAGGCAAAACTGATGAAGGTAAGCATATACAGTAACACAGTGTCACCAGGATGACTGGACAGAATGTCCCTTCATTTGTATAAAACTTTTGCCTTAGTCTTTTTTATTTATTTATTTATTTACATTTATTAAGTTTATGCTTATGTTGTCTTTAATTAGATGAACTAAATGAATTAGAGGAATAGAAAAGAGAAAAGAGTAAAACATGAGAAACAGGATCAAACCTACGTAACCCAAATAGGCAACAGCTCCATACACAAACACACAAACTTCAACTTTATGTGTAAACTGAAACTGATTCTAATGTTCTAACTGAGTGCCATGCTATGTCTGAAAGCAAAACCTGCTGTATTGCAGTCAGAGCAATATATAAAACCCTGAAGAATCAAACAGAACAGAATAAGAAACCAAGCAACCAACAAAATGTTCTGTCACTTTCCAATTGTCACATTTGCAGCTGATTAAGACAGTTTTTTTCCCTGCCTGGTTGGAACACAGTGTTAAGGGACATTCAATGAGTAACTCATGCAGCCAAACTGACAATTTTCCACTTTAGTGATGAGCGATCTTTCTAAGCTATGCAAGCTTCAATAATCAAGCTTCAAAGTAAAAATCTAAGTTTTTATAAACTGAAACCCAAGCCCTGGCATGTACTTTAAATACAAGGCTGCAAAAGATACAATGGCTTGCAAAAGCTCCATCTACCTACAAATAAATGACATACGCAGCTATGAACACATGCAGAAAAACAGGGATAAAATAGGAGAATTTGTGAATACGCAATCTCCTCTTGTTCTCCTGAGAAAACACCTGTATCTGAGGTCAGCGATTTTGCAGAAACCTGGAAACATTCAGCAAAGTCGTCCTCAGTGGCTTCCCCCATTCAGAAAGAAGCTCAGTCAGAGTGTGGAACACAGGAAGTGATGCAGATCAACACTGTCCTCTCAGATGAGACTGTGCAAGCATTACAGCTCACTCACAACAGCAGGCAATGTCACATAGGTCAAACTGCTTAAAGGTACAGTTGTGCTCATAAGTTAAAATACAATTTGTATGACCCTTCTTAGTAATATTTTACAGAATCAGCAAGTAGAATGTGAAGCTATGACCACAACTTGAGTGGATAAACAGTCTCTATGCTATTAGATTACACCACAGAACAAACAAGTGATTAACATAAAATATAAATAAATACAGAATTTGCTAAATTAATTTTAACTGAGAAAAAAGCCCAAAAGTGCAAATGCTTGGCAGAAAACATTTACATGCACAGACCAATCACAACAGTTCCAAAAGAGAAAAAAAGGAAACAAATAAATAAATAAATTGATGGTGATGTATGTATGTATGTATGTGTGTATGTGTGTGTGTGTGTGTGTGTGTATATACACACTGCTACTCAAAAGTTTGGGATCAGTAAGATTTTTAATGTTTTTTTAAAGAAGTTTCTTCTGCATCAACCTAGCAGGCACACAACGTCATGTTGATATTTGGTTAAATTTCGGTTGCGACATCGGGTGACCAAAATTCAATGTAAATTCAACTTCTAATGTCAATGTTAAATTGATGTCCAATACTGAAGTCAGCCGATGTTGATATTTGGTTGTTTGTAGGTTGTGTAACCAAAATCCAACATTAAGTCAATGGCAGATTGACATCAAATACTATACTTGCACATTAAGTATTTTTTCAACCTAAATGCAACGTCTGTCCGACGTCAACCTGACGTTATATAGACGTCCGCTGCCTGCTGGGAAGGCTGTATCTATTTCAGAGCCGGCCCAAGGCATAAGCGAACTAAGCAGCTGCTTAGGGCCCCGTGGCCACCAGAGGGCCCCCAAGAGTAGTCTACATGAAATTACAGTTTATTTTATTTTATTTTATTTTATATTCGTGATATATGTCAATGGACAGTGGTAATTATACAAAAGTGAAATACTAAATAATTAAATATTCTATACATATCGTTTTATTATTTCCACAGCGACGTGTCATGCAGGCACAATAATGACCATGTATGCGTCAGACGCTGCCGTGTGTATCTGTCGGATTAACATCACGTAAATTCACCTATTTCTCCCGAAATACATGAAAGTAAATAGTCAGTTAGCTGGGAGAAAAACAGAGTAAACTTTATAGTAAGCTACACAATGTGTATTTGATAGGAATAAAAGATGTCGTCCATTAATTGAAAGGATTATTGCCGCTTTCCATAGAAATCAGCGTGTAGCCTATTTAACAAACGAAATGTCTTTTTTTCTTTTACTTAACTGAAGTGTATTTAAATGTCTGAAACCTAAAATAAACTGTATTTGGTCGAAAACACTGAACAGTTATGAAATATGAAAAGCACAAAGTGCGTCTTTTTATTTTTTTCTCTGGCTCAGCGCCAGCCAAAGCGCAGCACGTCAGAGGGTTAAAATCGATTGCGTTTTGGGGGTGGAGGTGGGACAAATTCAACATGGGGGTTTTGTGGCACAAATCAGAGGTGCGTTTCTCAAAACCATTGTTAGCTAACTATTTCCATTGAACTCTATTTGTGACGACAGAACTTGCGACCATAGTTGCTTTTGGGAAATGCACCCCTGGTCAGATCAGTAAAAATAACTTTCCTGGGTATATATTTTTGTAATAAAAATAAGCTTCTGTTTCATAAACTGATAAAAGCTTAACATTATTTACCTCAGCCTACATTTTGCGTCTTTGCTATTATATTCCAATATCATTATGCCTCAATTAGCTAGATATAAATTAAGAGTTGTTGTTTTTTATGTACAGATGCTCTCTGTTGTGTTTAATATTTATTATAAAAAAATATGACTTGTAATAAAAGTACAACTTCGATTACTATTTATGTTGTTAAAATAACATTCTGTCCTGTAAATGCATGGTGTGCTGGTTTATTTAGCTACATTTCAGCACATTAAGTATGCCACTTAATACTTTAACCCCCAGTTTCTTGTTTCATAGACAAGGCTTAAACCTAGTCCTAGACTAAAACGTAAATCTGAGCTGTTTCAACTGAAAGAAACTTGCATTGACTGATCTTAAAACATGTCAGTGCCTTTGTTTTGTCTTAAGATGAACACCAGTAATGCTTTTTTTCTAAGGCATGTTTATAAAAAGCACTTAAATATCCTAATTGAACTATGGCCTAATCCTGGTTTAGTCTAAGCCCTGTCTGTGAAACCGGGCATACGACTTTGAATGTTAAAGTGAAAATTAACACCTGACCACTGCTGTAAGTTTGCAACTGTTACAATTAAAAATCTCAGAAGGGTAAAAACATGCAGGCAGACAATGGTATGATGTAAGCAACACAGCTACAAGAAACAAAACTGATAATGGGTGTGTTAGATTTATAGTGTGTGAATAATCAAGCTTTGACAATAACCACTCACATTGGCGGCACCGAGGGGCCCCCAAATAAAATTCTGCTTAGGGCCCCATAAAGGCTTGGGCCAGCCCTGATCTATTTGATCAAAAATACAGAAAAAAATGTTATTTTGTGAAAAATTATTGCAACTTAAAATAACAGTTTTCTATTTTAATATAGAAAACACATTAAAAAACATAAAAAATCTTACTAATCCCAAACTTTTGAGCAGCAGTGTGTGCATGAATATATATTTATATTTACTGAGCTCATGTGGGTGGACTGTGCACAGTAGAGACACTTTTTGTTTTTTACATCACTACACAAAAATGAAGTGATTTTTCACATGATATTTATTTTGCTTGTGTACTAAAATATCATAAATTGATAATAGCCATAAGTAGTTTATATTTTCCACAATTAGCTCATAAACACAAGGGGCATTTTTGACTCAACTGTACCCATGTGGTGTGCAGTTGAAACAATAGCTTGGTACGGTTGAGACACCATTCTTAATGCTCTAAAGCTGGCTAACCATTTATTGCAAATGTAATTAATTACAAAATTACAGTTTTAAAATACATTTATTTATTTGCTTTATTTCATTCAGATTCAGTTAAACAAAATAGCAACAAATATTTAACATTAGAAAATATATGGCAAACAGTACAACTGTAAACATAACAGTAAAAATAACAATATACATACCTGTATATTCTATAACCCTATGCCTAAACATACGCATCACTCAAATCTTTCTGCATTTTTACATTTTCAATCATTCTGTATGATTTATAATCTTGTTTCATCATGGGGACTTGAAAAATATTCCTATAAGGTCAGAATTTACTGGTATTACTATACTTGTGGGAACATTTGGTCCCCATAATGTAGGTAATACCAGTACACAAACACACACAGCCTCTGTATGCATTTTATTTTCTATGATTGAACTGTTACTGTATACAGTACATGTATACTATCGGCAAGTACCAAAAATTTAAGTATCTGTCTCACATTAGAAGGACTTTAAAAGTAGCACACGCTCTCTGTCTTCGCTGGTGACTGAATGTTAAGGTCTCTGCACACTGAGTCCAAAATTTTCGCATGCGTTTTTTCGCATTCGCAATCTTAAAAATTTGTCACGCACAGAGACCTTGCACACTGAGTCCGATGCGTTTTAATTAATCCGTTGCGAAAAAATTCGCAAAACTATACAAAATATCTTCAAGCAGTGAGGATGATTTTGTTGTCCTCTCTCTTTTTAAAAAAAGAAAAAGAAAAAGGAAATATTAGGTCCATCGAATCCTTAGATTGCGCAGAGAGGAAGGAGAGTTCCACCTCCTTATCAAAGAGCTGCGGGATTATCCCGAGATATTCAAAGTTTATTTCAGGATGTCAGTGCCTCAGTTTGATACTTTGCTAGCGATACTGAATCCACATATTAAAAAGAAGACCATCAATTTCCGTGAACCAATTGATCCTGAACAGAGACTGTCTGAGGTATGGATACACCAACAGACACACACACACACACCGAACTGCGGCATCGGAAAGGTGCGCGCCAGGCATAAAAAAATAGGCTTCAGTAGTTCTTTATATTCTGTATCTTTGTATTCCGCAATTTGTTTGCCATAAAGTGCTCTGTGCTGCAAGACGAAGTGTATTAATTTGTCTGACACTATTTTGGATTTTGGCTTTCGCTTGTACGGTGGCTCTGAATTGTCAAAACACCTTCTCAAAGCATCTCAAAATGCTTTATACGGATGCGAAAAACGCAAAAAAAAATCGAACCCGATCCAAAATTTTTTTTGATGGACGAAAAATTCGGAGTCAGTGTGCAATGGCCTTTAGCCTTGTATGTTTTCTAGTTTCTGTGTTCCTGTCTGTGTTTCCTTGTTTTGCCTTGCCTTTGTGTTTTTGTATCTTGGACTGTTTACCTGCTTTTCCTGATTGTTTGCTGCCTGGCCTGACCATTGACTGTTCTATGGATTACTCTTTTGCTTGAGCCTTGGATGTTTCTGTTTGCTGGTGTTTTGGCCCTGCCTGTTTTGACCTACATATATATATATATATATATATATATATATATATATATATATATATATGTAGTTATAGATTATTATTGTTGTGCTCTATGTCTTGTGGACTTCATGGGGACAAGCACATGGCGGCCATTGTAAGTCCTCAAGACCAGAAGTATACATGAGCTGTGCCTTTTTGGACAGGGCCCAACTCGATTTGATACTTCCATGTCCTTTAGCTGTTAGTGTGAATGGACATTTAGACTAGAGGACAGATCAGCAATTCTAACTCTCATAAGCAGAACCATGCTGGGTGATGCGATAGCACTTTCTGACTGATGACACAGACAAACAAGAAGAAAGATGGTAGGGGAGGCACTGTTCCCCACATCAGATCGCTCATATCAGCTCGCCTAAATATGGTTGATATATTACAGGCCCGTATGGATGGAATTCCCGTCCCGTTATAAAGCATCTGATGGTGTCCTGCTGTGTCAAAGCTGCTGACCTTTTTTGATTCCCTCTTGACATTAGCAGGCACTATGCCTAAACTGCCACTCATATCATCTTGTAAATCATACACTGTGCACTTTCAGCATAATCCACGTCCCTTGCCGTTGCGGGCCTGTAAGAATGGCAGTGTCTCATTCTGCTGTTGCTTCTCACAAACCAAATGTAAGGACAATATGGCCGAGTTCCTGGCTTTTTGTCTACTGCCTACATAGGCAGCTTTTTTTTAAGGGAAATAGAGCCACATGAACAACTAGTGACTGATTTAGTACATTCCACACAGGCAGTGACTTACATGTAAGACAAAAATCCCTTGTGACAACAGATTTCTAAATAGTTTGCTGATAGCATTTTGCTAGGCTAATGACGCAATACTTTAAATTTAGCTTTAAAGGGGACATCAGATGCTAAATTCACTTTTATATGGTATTTGAAAATACATGTGCGCTGGTAGTGTGTGTACACAACCACCCTATAATGATAATTATTTTTTATGAAGCTCTGCAAATCGCCTTTCCTAATAATGTGCTAGTTAGCAAGTTCCATGACGAATAAAGCAGTGGTTCTCAAACTTTTTTGGTCATGACCCCCTTTAAACCCATAAAAAAAAAATTGAGTCTGCTTTTCACTGCATATTTGAACCGCTGCCCCGGTTCAAAGCGGGGCAGCAGCTTTGATATTGCCATTCTTAAGTCATGTTCAATGTTGAGTCTAGATCTGTACTTGGTCTTCATTGAAGCAACAGCAAAGAACCCTGTTTCGCAGAGGTAGGACGTTGCAAAGGGGAGCAGAATTTCAACAGCCTTCTGACCTATCAGTGGGAACTCCCTCTCCACACCAAGCCAGAATTCACAAAGTGTTTGTGATGGGAACTTTAGCCTCATGCTTGAGTCAGACGTCATCTCAATGAACAGCTCTTCTTCTGAGGAACTCAGGTCATCAGGTGCTGGAGCAGTGAATGGATCTCTCACCCAGTCGAACTGCACACTGTTGTCAGGGACGTATTTCTGAAAATGACCTCTCAGAGCAGAGATGTATTCCCATCAAAACATGGGGTGCTTTCTGTGAGCTTGTTAGTTTTCGAAAAAGTTGTTAGATTTTCAAAAGACTCAAAAGACTTGCTTGAGTTTCCTGCCCCACATGTCCAGTTTTCGGATGAATGAACTGATTTGGTCTGCCAGATGTGGTAGGTATTTGTCTTTGCCCTGCAGCTGGAGGTTTAGTTGATTAAACTTGGAGAAAATGTCACTGAGATATGCCAGCTTCATTAGAAATTGTCCATTACCAAATTTGCTGACAAGCTCGTTCATGCCTTCTTCCCCTGAAATGCTGAAAAATTTGAATTTGCTCCCTGAGCTAAAACACTCTGGACAGCACTTTGGCACGGGAGAGCCATCGTGCTTCCTCACAGAGCGTGGAAAAATGTTGCGATTTCAATGGTCTTGTTTTTATGTAGTTGACCGCGATAACAATTTCAGACAAATAATAATGAAGTGCGTCCACTGTGCTTTCGGTGTGACTCTCTTGGTGAGTGCCTGCAATCCTCCCTGTTTCCCCACCATGGTCTGTGCACCATCAGTGCAAATTCCCAAGCAGTCCTCCCATTTAATCCCAGCCTCTGTCAATTACGAATCAATAATCTTAAAAAGTGCATCAGCCGTTGCTCTTTTTGGGATGTATTTGCAAAATAGTAGATCCTCATTCAGTAACTCGAAATCAACAAACCGCACATACGCTATTAACAAACTGTCCTTGTTACTATCAGTGGCCTCGTCGACTTGAAGCGCATAGCACTTTCCTCTCATTTTCTCAATGAGCTGTTCCTCAATGTCATGTGCAATATCATGACTTCGTCTTGATATGGTATCATTTGACACTGGCATAGTCTTTAATTTCAGGACACTCGCCTCATCAAGCATAACTCAAGTGGCTTTTGAACATAATTCGGATGCATGGTCTCAATGTATCTGCTAATTTTGTGGGTTTCATGCTGTCCGCTGCCAGTGTTTTAAGGCATAGGACACACATAGGTCTTTCCTCCTCTTTCCTGCGTCCCCCCCTGGTCACTCCACTTGTCAACTGCTTGTCACTCCACGGAAGAGAGGGGCAGGGTGAGCATTAGCATTTAAAGGGACATGCACTGAAACGGGTCACTGTGAACAAGATAAAAAGCTGTTTTTACAAGGTAAAAAGGGTGTTGTTTTACACTACCGTTGAGAAATTTTAACCAGCTAATTTTAACTAAAGAATCATATCAACTTGTGGAAAATGGGCATCTGATGACCCCTTTAAATTGTACACTGTAAAATGTTATTAGTTATCCTTACTTTAAAAAAAAAGCATGCAAACTGATTGCCTTAAAAAACTAAGCAAAGTAAAAAACACTTTTTGGTTTCAACAACTAATTAATTCTAAGGTTATCTAATGTAAAATTTCGTCGCCACCGATAACCTTGTGGTTTGTGCGCCGACATATGGTGCAACTGTGCTCGCAACGACCTGAGCTTGATTCCTGTATCTGCTCTCTGTCCTATCCAATAAATGCATAAAAGCCAATAAATATAACTTACAAATATATATATATATATATATATATATATATATATATATATATATATATATATATATATATATATATATATATATATATATATATATATATATATATATATTATAAATATCTTGTATTTAAAAATACAGACATAACAGAAACCCTTTTAACACCAAACATAAAAGACCTTTAAACACGAATAAATCTGTATTAATCTTAACACATAATTCCAACATTTATTCCTAGAGTATAAAGCAAAGCATGCTGGGAACCAGAAACTATCTTGACAAATTGGTACTCATACAAATACAGTACACAAATCGTAAAGACTACTAGATTTTTACAATTAAAATCAACAAATAGTTGTCCATAGTAAAGTCAACTAAAAATGTTAATTAGGACATTTGTTATGTTTTCCACTGTACAGACAAATATAGGTGAAAATAGCCCCAACGTTTTAAATTGACATCAGTATTACTTTTAATAATTAATAACAGTTAACACTTAAGTTACTTAAGTAACTTTGCAACTACATGTCAACTCATTAATCTGTAATTATACTGTATGTCAACTAACTCTCATTAGAGTATTAGTAGACTGAAGAAGTCGACATGTACTTGCAAAGTTACTTATAGTCAGTAAAATGTCTGCTGGGGGATCAAAATGAATTGTTATCAGATAATAGGCAGACAGTCTAATAATACTCTAATGACTGCCAGTTGACACGTAATCCAAAGTTGCTTAGTCAGTAGAATGTCTAAAGTGGACTATCGAAATAAAGTGCTTCCTAAAATGTATAGGTTTTAGAACAGAGCCTAGAAGTGTCTCTCTGCCCAGGTTCTGCTGGGCAGCTAAAGGAGAGCAATATTCCACTTTGCGCCAGAGGCTACCTATGCTCACGTCATACTCCTTCCGTTTCTGGTATTCCCAGATGGAAATGTTTGGTAATCAATGCAGGCACTTGCAGATGTGTTTCTGTCCAGCTCTCTGTGGGCAAATATCAGCTCCAGATCCTTTGTGTAAACTGAAATGAAAACTCTCAATTCAGCATGAAAAGTAAAGCAGATATCAGCAGCTTGATCAAAATGGTTACAATAATGCACCTACAATTAGGTAAAGCATTATCAACAATTTCATATAAATTATTCTCAGTGGCTGCAGCATGCCACAGATGCTGTCAGTACAGCTTAACTTGTATTGAACACAGAGCTTTCCTTTCAAAAAATAATTTTACTTTATCCTAGCTTAATGTGCAGACACAGCTATGTAAGCCATTTACAGACTGATTTTCCTACTTTGACTTTATGGCTCTTTCAGAACATCTTTCTGAGCCAAAGATGACTGAACACCCGAATAAAGCTGTCAGAATTCCCATTTATCCCATTTATGCTGCTGCATATAGCCGCTAAACTACACCACCTAGACACTGGGCACACCGTTACAGAAATGACAGATTAAAAAAGGAACAAAAAAAATTAATAAAACAAAACAAAAAACAACACTACTAGAGCAAAGTACACACACACACACACACAACACAACAAAGCAAAACACAAAGCAAAAAACTAAAAGCCAAATAAATAGCCACTGCTCTTGATTAATGGTCAATGTGGAGATTTTTGGGAAACCCATTTTGAAACGATTTACAAAAGCAATTTTGGCATAGAAATCATGCAAAGAAGTCAACCATATGTTTATTCAACGCTATCTCACAACCAGTTCGTACATATTTTACGAGGTGGCTAATTCATACAAATTTATACGACCTCACTCCACACCAGAGGTGGGTAGAGTAGCCAAAAACTGTACTCAAGTAAAAGTAAAAGTACTTGTAGAAATATTTACTCAAGTAAAAGTAAAAGTAATAGTCTGAATAGTTACTTGAGTAAGAGTAAAAAAGTATCAGATAAAAAAACTACTCAAGTAGTTAGTTACTAGTTACTTTGGATCATATACTGAATATAGTCTATTTTTATTTAGATAGATATTTAGATACAATTTACACACACACACACACACACACACACACACACACATATACATATATATATATATATATATATATATATATATATATATATATATATATACATACACATTGCCATTCAAAAGATATTTTTTAATGTAATTTATTTCAGTGATGCAAATCTTAATTTTTATTAGCCTTTACGCCAGTCTTCAGTGTCATATAATCCTTCAGAAATCATTCCAATATGTTGATTTATTATCAATGCTGTTCTTTTAACCTTCTATTCATAAAAAAAATCCTTAACAAAATGTCACATGTTCCAAAAAAAACTGCAAATCCTTGTTGAAAAAACCAGCATATTCTGGTATAGGTATGTTTTGAAGCATGGGATGCTGGTTTGAGCTGGTTTAATGGTCCGACCAGTTTAAGACCAGCACATGACCAGCATAAACCAGCATCCCAGCTTCAAAACATACCTAACTAGCATATGCTGTTTTTTTCAACAACACTGATAATAAATCGATATATTAGAATGATTGCTGAAGGATCATATGACTCTGAAAACTGGAGTAACAGCTGATAAAGATTCAGATTTGCATCACTGAATTAAATTATATTTTAAAGTATATTAAGTATATTAATTATTAATTATGTATTTTGTATGTATATAACCTCTGACATGGAGAAGAGAGAAATCTCCTGCAGAAGACCGCTACAGAACATCTGAACATAACGAAATAAATGCATATAACGGATCTTCTTCCGTCTGTTCCGCAAAATGTAAACAAATGTGGCTTTTATTTCTGCAAGTGTAAATATTGTGAAAATATCAACATTAATTGTGTCTAAGCAAAGGCATTCCTACTGGAACTAACGCGGGTTTGGCGGGTGTTCATTTCATACTCTGTGACAGCTTATTTAATGAATAAATTCTGGATTGTATTTAATGTATAAGGTACATTTATAACTAACTGGTAATATCATAGTGGTATCGTGTAGTCAGTGCAATCGAATCTATACCTGTGGAACCGACAGCACTGTTCATCTAATAAAGATCTTCATATAGCTCTAGCAAACCATAGCCTTTTCAGATTTGCTTTCACCTGACTGTAGATCCAAAGCCACGTCTTCATCGCTCTTGATGTTCTTAAACTTTCTGTTATCTGAGAGAGAACCGCTTCAGACGACACTGAACGAATCATTCAAATTGATTCACGAACCGATTCACTGGTTTGCCAACAGGTTTGTTCGTGCCTTCGAACAGAATTGACTCAAAATAATGAATCATTCGCGAATGGGCATCGTTCATTGCCCAGAGAAAAGTAGACGGCGCGTTTGGAATAAACTGAAGCATTTTTTACTTTATTATTACGTATTGCAATAAGATAAAGTAACGAGAGGAGTGTCGCCCACAGTAACTAAGTAAAAGTACCGTTTTTTCACTAAAAATGTACTTGAGTAAGAGTAAAAGTACCCATTTTTAAATATACTCTAAAAGTATTAGTTACCCAAAAAATTTACTCAAGTAAATGTAACGAAGTAAATGTAACTCGTTACTACCCACCTCTGCTCCACACACACACGCAAGCACGCACACACCGTGAACACACACCCGGAGCAGTAGGCAGCCATATTGCTGCTGCGCCCGGGGAGCAGGTGCGGGGTTTGGTGCCTTGCTCAAGGGTCTCACCCCAGTCGTGGTATTGAGGGTGGAGAGAGCACAGGTTATTCACTCCAAAATCAAAATGGCTTGATAATTGAGACTGTTTAGGTTTTTGGGTGATTCAAAAAAAAAAAAAAAAAGGAGTCAATTTGTATAGCGTGGTTGTGACTGCACACTACTAAGATATTTTGCATTCAATGTCTCCTTTAAAATTAAAATATTATCATCTTAATTCAAGTGAAGTTTTTTTTTTGAAAGTCTGACAGTAATCAGTGTTGAGTACGACTGTAAGGTTAACCTTTCCTGCTTTACATGTTTGAAAATTATTAACAATTGAAAACATTAGAAATTTAGAAAAGTAATCAAAAAGTAATCAAATGTAATCAGTTACATTAATAAAGTAATTGAAAAGTTACACTACTTATTACATTTTAAGTAGAGTAACTTGTAATCTGTAAACTATTACATTTCCAAAGTAACCTTCCCAACACTGGTGACGGGTAGGTTTAGGGGCGGAGTTAGGTGTAGGTCATGCGTACAAATTCATACGAATTGGCAACACGTAAAATACGTATGATTTAGCAAAAATCGTATGAATTTGTACGAGTGAGGTCATACGAATTCGTACAAATCAGCCACCTCGTAAAATATGTATGAATTGCCGTGAGATCGGGCTGGTTTATTTAGTTTATTTATTAATTTGATCAGGGACGATACACATTAATATTAGATAACAACACGTAAAATGTGCCAGATTCAGACAAATTGGCTAATTTTCATTCGTAGTCCTATTTATTATTATTTATTTTCTCAACAAAAAGTAACAATCTTTGAAATTATATCATTTAAGTTCTGTTATTTTTCAACCTACCCTTTGACCACTTTCATCATACAATCAATTTCCGATGGATAAAATCCTGTCTACGTTTCACACACAAATTTGTCAATATTTGGTATTAAAGAAGTAATGTAATGCCGTTTCATGTTGAATAATGGATTACTGGTTTAATAATGGAGTGCTGGGCAATGTATCTCACTGATCTAATAAAATTACAAAATGCCAAATTCTATTATACCATAACTAATTTGATAAATTAAGTGAATGTATTAATGAATTCATAGAAATTCTTTGAAGTGTGTCCAGACGTTCTCTGTCTGGCGCCGAGCTGGACACAAACTATACATTCAAGCAGCCTCCTCTTCTGTTATTGAATTGCGGCACATTTCAGGATTTCTAGCCGCACGTCATCTGCGGCTCTCCTGTGTGGCTTGGGTCATCAGGGCCACTAGGCTAAAGACAGACTGAATGAGTAGGTCATGGATAACACTGTGCACGTGTGTGTGTGTGTGTGTGTGTGTGTGTGTGAGTGTGAGAGACAGCGAGGCACAGGATCTGTCCAGATGTAGGATTTCTCTGGAGGCAGAGCAGCGAAAGGTTTGGGATTATCAATTACTCGAAGATCGCATGTGTGTGAGAAGAAAACAGGGCCAGGGGAACGCTAGGCAGGAATGAGGTGGAGGGAGCTGACGTCACTGGGGCCTTGGGGGTCCTTGTTAGTCTCAACCAAAGCACAGACACATAATCACATACTGCACACACACTATCACACACACAGTGATGCATCATTAGTAGTGCTCACTAATATTTAGAGTTAGGGATTTGAACAAACCACTACACGCAAGTATTAAAGGATTAGTTGACCCCAAAATTAGAATTCTGTCATCCTTTATTCACCCACATGTCATTCCAATCCCATGTTAATTCTTTACTGGTCACTCTTTTCCAACAGTGAATGGGGAACAGAGCTTTAAGGCTTCCTTTAGGATATCTTTATGGTGCTTTGTCTCCTTTGTGAAGTATACATGACTTACTGATTTAAAAACAAATGATATTCAGTAATATTATCGCTTTAACTACATTGATACTATTTAATGAGAAAAACAATTTGAACTGAATTAAGCTGGAGAGTGACACTCACTTTGCAACACCATTGAAGTGAACTGAATCACCACCGACAGGCTTGAGCTGAATAATGACACTCAATGCAGAGCTGCTCATGGCTGAATTGAACTTATTTCATAATTGATGAACTTTGCGACAAAACAGTTATTGAACTGAATCGAAAGAACATTGAGTTAAATTGAGCTGAATAATGACACTCTTGTCTTTTTAGAGCTGCTTTACATCTGAAATTGAGTTTATTCCATAACTGATTAATTTGATAAAACTAACACTGTTTATTTTCAGTTTACTAATGCAAAGCTGTTTTGAAACAATCTGGATTGTATGAAGCATTATATAAATAAATGTGACTTGACCTGCACCCGCATTCCAAGTCTTCTGAAAGCTTTTTATGATGAACAGACTGAAATTTAAGTCGTTATATAGTGATAACAGTCCTGCTGAGACTGTATCAGTACAATTTATGAGCAAATCTTTCACGCTGGTATACAGTGCTGCTTGACAGTTAGTGAACCCTTTAGAATTTTCTATATTACTGCATAAATATGACCCAAAACATCATCAGATGTCCAGCCCATTCCTTAGTACAGAACCACTTAACTCTGTGATGTTGGTGGGTTTCCTCCTATGAACTGCTTGCATAGGTCCTTCCACAACATTTTAATTGGATTAATGTCTGGACTTTGACTCAGCCATTCCAAAAAAATAACTTTGTTCTTCTTTAACCATTCTTTGGTAGAATGACTTGTGTGCTTGGGGTTGTTGTCTTGTTGCATGACCCACGTTCTCTTGAGACTCTGTTCTTAAACAGATGTCCTGATGTTTTCCTTTAGAGTCTGCTGGTATAATACAGAATTCATTGTTCCATCAATGACGGCAGGCTGTCATGGCCAAGATGCAGCAAAACAGGCCCAAGCCATGATACTACCACCATGTTTCACAGATGGGATAAGATTCTTAAGCAGGAATGCAGTGTGTTCTTTTCTCTAAACATAATAGCTTCTCATTTAAACCAATAAGTTCTATTTTGGTTTCATCCATCTATTAAACCTTTCTCCAGTAGTCCTCTGGCTTGTCCACATGATCTTTAGCAAGCAGTTTTCTTTTTGAACAGTTTTCTTTCACAAACATTCAAGCAGCACTGCATATGAACTGGATCAACATATTTATCATTACATTGTTATTATTAGATTTATTAAAAACAACGTGAGGTTTAAGTATGAGGAACATGAGGTAAAGGAATGACAGAAATACTTCTTTAAACTTTGGTATGCACTCATCCTGCTACAGACATGTATGTACATGTACATTGTTACTTTTTTTAAAAAAAGGAACCCAATTCATATCTGCAGACCAGAATGTCCTAGAGAATAAATACACCTAAAATACACAAAATATCTATAGATAATTTGTTTAAAACAGCTATTATAACACTAGCTTGAATCATTTGAAAGTTAACAAAGAGATAAAGTGTTGGGAATGTGTGCTTCCAGGGTAAAAACGTCACAAGACATAAAACACAACCGATCCTGTCTCACAAAAAAAAGATGCACCTTCAACAACAAGCACTTTTCATCTAAATTTCAAACCAAAGAATAAAAATAAAATAGGATCTACTTAACAGTGTCTTATTGAACAGATGTTGACCTCTGAATTGTAAGTCTAATCATTCTCCGTTAACAGCAACAAAGATCCATCCTTGAAAACCGTTGAAGGAGACAGAATTAGAAAATAGCTAGATGTCACCAGAAGGTCTTGTCCTTTAGCCTATTGATCTAACAAATCATTCAGTGTCACATTGTCAGAACTGTTTATGTTGCAAACTTTATTGTTAATTCTGAGGTACTTCAGAAGCTAAGACTAACACATTCAGGATAAGAGACAGAGAATATACACATGCATATGTATATTAATACATATACAGTATATATGATGGGTGAGACAATGCTCAAACACACACACACACACACACACACACACACAAAGACTGATGGTACTTTGACTCTAGAATCTTTATTGATTGCAAAAGGGCCTGAGATATTACAGGTCACGGTATTTGCAAAAGTTGGAACAGAAAGATACGAAGAGCATCACATGGACTGAAGCCACTGGCCCTGCTGTTAGGCCTGTAATGAGGCGCTCACATTCACTACAACAGAGGAATCATATGATGTCCACAGCTCAACAGTGTGGCGCACACCAGATTAGGACAACCTATTATTAAACTTATCAGTGATCTCACAAGTACACTTGTGACCTATCGAAGAAAAGATGTTCAGATTTTACTTGGGAAAGCTTTGCTTTTGTTTTTCTCAATTAGAGCCCTGCACCGGTTGTCTCTTATTCTCTGAATCTCATGAATGCAGTCATTTAAAAAAAAAAAAAATCTGTCATCATTTACTGTCATTCCAACTCTCGTTGTTTTACATACTATGTAGAACACCAGAGAAGATATTTTTAAAAATGTCAAAAAAAAAAAAAAGTTTATATATGCATGTATGGACAGTCAATGCAGTTTGGTCACCAGCATTCTTCAAAATATCTGTGATTAAGTTCTGCAGAAGACAGAAAGTCATACAGGTTTGAAACAACAAGAGGGACTCATGGAAATTAGAGTTTTAAGATGTTTTACTAGTGTCTCAAATTTAATCGTGTATAACAAATTTAGTATGATTCATTGTCATTAACTATCTTTTGCAATGAATCAACATGTTCATATTATGCAAAAGTACATGAAATCATAACACTAGTAATTTCCACACCAAACTTCAAAATCTCCCTGTTTTCCAAAGAATGATGGTTTTTGTCATTCTTTGGAAAACAGGGAGAATTATTAGGATTTAAAAGTTGTTGTGCCAAAATGTCACTACAGAAGAGGCCTCTAGTCAATAATTTACTAAACCTAGAATGTTATCATTTTATTTTTAATTATTAGAATTTAAAAAAAAAATAAAAATCTCAGCATAATCCTGACCAACATTCTCAGATACTGCATTATAACTACTACTAGAAATGCACTTGGCTGTTTAAGTCGAGGCCTAATGGTTAGAGAGTCGGACTCGTAATCCAAAGGTTGCAGGTTCGAGTCCCCGGCCGGCAGGGATTGTAGGTGGGGGGAGTGAATATCCAGCGCTCTCTCCACCCTCAATACCACGACTGAGGTGCCCTTGAGCAAGGCACCGAACCCCCAACTGCTCCCCGGGCGCTGCAGCATAAATGGCTGCCCACTGCTCCGGGTGTGTGTTCACGGTGTGTGTGTGTGTGTGTTCACTGCTGTGTGTGTGCACGTTGGATGGGTTAAATGCAGAGCACGAATTCCGAGTATGGGTCACCATACTTGGCAGTATGTCACTTCACTTAAAGGACTGTAGCTGCTCACAGACTCATACAAACCTTATGTAGCTCCGCCCCTTTTGCCTTTTAGTTTTCCACAGCATGATGGTATGATCTTATGGATTTATGAATGAACCGCTAATTTTAAAATCTTCCAAATGCTACTGACATTTATGACATCCGCTCGAAACATTACAATACTCATAATAACTTTTCTCAACTCTACAATAAGTACATGCACTTCACCATCTAATTACTCTTCAACACTGATGCCCCATAAATATACAAATTTCAAACACAAAGATGTTCTGATGGCTCAGATGCATAAGTTCTGTAACAACCAAAGAGAATTAAGCTCGAAACCTCATTATTCCTTAGTATGATGTGGTAAGTGAGCACTGTGCATACACAGTCAAGTACATGACAGAAGACTGCAGAGGTTTTCAGCTCTCACAGGGAGGGCCTGAAGTTCATTGTTATTGTGGAAGCTGTTCAGAGAGTTTATTGTCTACTAATGACCAGGCCCACACAGAATCTACATCCTCAAAACCTAATATGAAAATGCTCTCTGTTAATAACAAGAGTGTAGCACTGATGGTTCCATTGAGAGCTTTTTTATATATATTCAGGCTATGTTTACAGAACACCAAAAGTACCCAAAACATTTTTAGAACTGTTTTCAAAAAGTGTTGTGTAAATGCCCCCTTAATTTATTCCACAAAATTCTAGAATTTTTTTTTTAAATATATAAAAACTATACTTGGAACTTGACTATAAAACAGATTTTTTTTAGACAATTGATTTTTAAAAAATTTGGTAAATCGTACATTTGTTGTCAAAATTCAGGGTGTTTTTCTACCACTGGGTTGTACAGCATGATTTTTCTGTTTTCTGAAAGCTGCTTTGAAACAAAGTGTTATACAAATAAACTAAATTAAAAAAACAAAATCTTTAAAAAATGTCCATCATAAGATAATCAGCATTAACAGGATGAACATATATGAAACATCATATGAAATGCAACGTGTCTTGGTTGATTGCTCACATTCTGAACCATAATCGATGGTCAGTGAGAGAAAAAAAAAGAAGAAGAAAACACCTTTGAGCATTGACGTGCACAAAGAATTTGAAAGCTAACATGCATGCTAATTCAAAGCACTGCTTGATATGCATCACAGGCCAAGACAGAATCTGGCACACATGGTTTGTAGAGAGACCGATGTTGAAACGGTGCCTGAGAAAAATCCTGCTGCCCAGCCGAGGTTAACCATCAGCCGGCAGCCTGTGAGAGAGCTCTGCTGCACTCATGCAGAAAACATTCCCAAAATGCGACACATTCACCCTCCTCCAGTCCCCCTCCCGACTGACTGCATGCCCCTGGAGGTTGGCTCTGACGTCAGTAGCTGAGCTGGGCCGCCCGCCAACCCTGTGGGCCCTTGATGGATGTGATGGGTCGAGTGAAGCGGGCCACGGCATGAAGCATGCTGTGCACAGAGAAGCCAGTCCCGCTTAAACAGCCCTAATGACCCGTAAGGACCCAGCAGGCCCCTCTCCCATACTTTCACCAGTGCACTAACCCTTTAGCCTTCTGCAATCTTTGCTGCTCAGGTTACATACACACAGACACATGCACAGGAGAAGTGTGCACGCCAAGTGTATTGATGCAGTTTGGTTGATGCAATGACTAATGTTACACCAACCAATAATGTAAATCAAAACAGAACTTTATTGTGTCATATAGATTCCTGTCCATATGGAAAAGATACAGTATATGGCTATTAGATTAAGATACTAAAATTGATTTTAATTTATACATGTTTTGCCTTAATGTAGTGAGCATGTATTACATTTCTGAAATGTACAACCAATATCTATCCAAATAGAAATATGCAGTATGTGTATGTTACTACAAAGAGTAAAAGTTTAATAAAATTTTAATTATACATTCATTTTAATATAATGGTCTCAACCACTAATATGTTCTCAGTTCCTTTAGGATCAGTGTCATTTTAGTATCACTGATATACTAGTATATTTTATATTTTAAATTAGTTTTTATTTGCATGTTTTCTCAATTCATCTTTAAGTTATAATATTTATAGCACAGTATATTGTAGAATATAATAGAATAGAACAGTAGTATTTTTGTGTTCTGTAATTTTTAGCTTTTGTTTTTAAAATGTCTATATAGTTCATATTTATTTTCATTTCAGTTTTAGTTTAGTTGTTTTAGAACTAAAATAAAACAAGTGTTGACACAAAACCGCAAAAATGTACTTTATAAAAGTAGGACAAAAAATAATTTGCTCTTTAAATTGAATTTTAAAATGCACTGAAATGGCCATAAATTGCTGAGCCCCAGCCTAGTACATAGATCAAACACGGGGACAGATATTATAATAGTACTAGCCATATTACCAAGGGACAGAATTTGTGCCACAATACCATAGTTTGAGTGAATAAACAACATCAAAAAAAAAAGATATAAGAAGTGGTTTTCACTCCTCTGAATAACCAATTTAAAGCATATTATTGCAAGTCAATTAATTATAACAATTAT
Source organism: Barbus barbus (assembly GCF_936440315.1). Lineage (NCBI taxonomy): Eukaryota > Metazoa > Chordata > Actinopteri > Cypriniformes > Cyprinidae > Barbus > Barbus barbus. The sequence goes on along the minus strand of NC_136746.1, from coordinate 5,674,282 downwards.
ATGGCTAGCTGTATTTTATCTCTAGCTGTATTGTATATTATCTAGATTTTTTTTTAGGACCAAACCAGGGACCCATCAGCTGAGAACCACTGATATATGGTTATATACTTAGCAAACAGTACGTTAAGCAGCAAATAAGCATAGAAACAAAACACATTCATAATATGTCCATAATATGTCCATCCCCAAAATTGAAGACATCGTCAAAGCAAGTAAACACAGCACTATTTTTAGAGTATAGGGCTCTTATTAAAGAATATTGGAGCACACGGCCATGAGTTCGTACCTGCGTGCTGGCTGCTGTTTTTCCGTTTCAGCCATCTGTCTACGGTCTCCGCACTCACGCTCTCCAGCACAAACTCATCCAGCATCTGCGGGTGGAGGGAGAGATAAGCCTTCACTTTCTCATCTGTCAGACCTGCAACAGAGTGATCAAGATTAGTTTCTTCCCCTCACATTCATTCACATTTCTAAAGAGAACATACCTATACTGGCAAAATACATGTATGGGTTTGTTCCATTACCTAGGTTATACAAAGCTGCCATTAAATGTGGGATGAAATAATAACTCAAAAAAAAAAAAATACAAAAAAAAGCCAGGCTTGATAACTGCATGTATTTTTCATTGTAAACAAACAGTGTAACTTAAGTGAGATTCTAATTCACAGCAAGTGTATATAGTCTGCCAGAAGAACACTACAAATGGCACAGGGAACAAGTTTGCAAAATATCACTTCAATGGAAACAGACATGGAAAGTACTGTATACTGACTCCTGTTGGAGCGGCTGCATGACGTTTTTATCTATTACACTTTTTTTTGTCTTTTGATCTGTTCATAACAAAGCGATCATATGAGAAGAAGATTTCAAGCTGTTGGTCACATTTAATTTAGCCAGTCAATTAAATTAAGAATTATTTTCTTATTTACAAATACGACCTGGCAGCTAAATATATAGGTAAACGTTTATACTACTTTCTTACTGTTTTTTGCAGTTTACCTTACTATCTCCTTTAGTTAGTGCATAACAGACAAAATGTGATAATATGGGGAATGGCATGAAAGTCTATGACATCTGCATTTTTGAGAGAATGATGGCATTTAAGTAAAATTGTCATGTCATTCTAATCATGAACAAAACCAATTTGCAGGAGCTAGTATGAAGAAGTGAATGAATGAATGAATGAATGAATGAATGAATGAATGAATGAATGAATGGGCAAAAAAAAAAAAAAGTACCTGCCTACATCACAATTTTTAATCACCACTTACGTACTGGGGTGCTGCAAGGCTCTGTGCTGGGACCACTCTTATTATGCAGCTCAGTGTGTTTATAGTAATGGAGTCGTCTCCAGCAAGCAAGAAGGCCACGAATCTGGTCTGTGGACTTCTGTTTACTCACCACCAGAGGTCACTCCTCCATCACATTGACTCTTGCACCACACCACTGTTGCACTTCACCCACGAACTACAATTCCCATCATCCATTGCACTGACGACACATATACAGCTGATTGCACTAATCACGCTCACACCTGAGAACTATCACACAATCACACACCCTACTTAAACCATGGACTTCCTCTTCCTCTCTGCTGAGTATTGTCCTGCGTATTCTGTTAACCCGTCTGTGTTTATGTCTAGCTCTGAGTCTGGTTCTGCGTTTAACACTCTCCAAGTGTTAGCTGCCTTACCGAGCCATTCTGTGTTTTGTAAGTCTAAGTTTAGTTTGTTTTGTTTATAGTCTCGTTTCCTGTTTTCTGCCCGTGTTTCCTGGATTAACCCTTTGCCTTGCCCTTCGGACTCTGTTTGTACCTCTCTTGGACTACTGCTCGTGTACCTGGATTATCTCTCTGCCTTGCTCTGTTGGATATTGTTCGCCGATCGCCGACCCACGCTTGCTCTAGGATCTCTCTTGTGTCTTGCCCGTGCCATTTCTGTTTGCCGGTGTTTGACCCTGCCTGTGTACTGACTGTGTTTATAATTAAAAGTTTGCACATGGATCCGCACGCCTCACGTCTTGTTCACCATGTAACAGAGACACAGGAAGAAGATGGATAAGCTGACTGTGCTTAATAGACAATTAAGTGTTTGAGAGCTCACACAGTGCTGTTGTTTGTCTTTGTTGTTGGGGCAAACATCCATTTACTAGGCTATTGCTGAAACCAAGTACATGTCTTTTAGCGAACAACAAAACAACCCATGCTTTTGTGGGTAGTTCTAGTAGAACCCCTTTTATTTTTTAGGGCCTGTTTGTACCATGCTTAACCCTTGCAGCCCTTGCACCCCTTCCATAATTAATATTTAAATGTTTAACTTTCTGCTAAATATAAATTGCAATTATTCATAAGCTCCAGACAAAAACAAAAAGGCTAAAACCTCCAGGAAAATCTATATTTCGTACATATTGTACTCTTAAATTTATTTCAAGCCTTCATACACCCACTTCTACAGTCTACATCAGAGATCACAAATTAATGGATGGTGTCTTGTAGAAAATGTATTTACACAGAAATGATGCTGGTTTTTAAGAGCTAAGATTTACTATTTACTACATTTAAAAAGAATTACAGCTGCCAGCTTAAACATAATTCTGATAAATTAAATGTGAAGTTTTCACATCACAGAAACAGTGCAATGTATGATTGACTTTGCGTCAATGGAGATTTAGAAACTGAACCTCCAGGAACTTTAATTAAATACCCCTTTTCTATGCATTTATGTTTTTGGTTTTTTTTGTTTTTTGTAAAATGCCACGATGGACTCAACTAAAACCAAACACTTTAAGCATATGTGTAGCTTGACTTAATGTGCGAACTTGGGGGAAACACAGCTGAGAGGCAAGTGTTCCACATTATACAAACACACACACGTACGTTAGCAGGAAGATATTGAGACCCAAACTAACCCACAAGAGCTCCCACAAGCAGACAAAGGGTAGTAAGAGGCTACAGACTGTTTTGGTGCACAACAACAAAAGACAAAACCGATGAGAATGGTAGAGCCTCCACTCTTTGAACACTAAATCCAAACCAGATGTGTGAAAAATATTCATATCCACACTCAGCCTCATAATTATGTGAAAAGGGATGAATTAAATTAAATGTAAATTTTAACCTATTTTTATATCTTCTAACTTCTAATATGAAAACTGCAAATGTATTAAACAAATAATCATAATGTAACACTTTAGAATGGGGACCAATTCTCACTAGTTGCTTATTAGCATGCCTATAATAACATATTGGCTGTTTATTAGTGCTTATAGCACATATTCTGCATGACCATATTCTACATCCCTAATCCTGCCCAATACCTAAACTTATCAACTACCTTACTAACTATTAATAACCAGCAAATTAGGAGTTTATTGAGGCAAAAGTCAAAGTTAATAGTTTGTTAATGGCGAGAATTTGACCCTAAAAATAAAGCGTGACCAATCATAATACATTTTTAGAAGAGTGTTTTAATTGTTAGTAATTTTATAGCTTTGGTTTCACTTTCCATTCTTTTTTTTCCTGTATTTTGTAATGTAACACCAGTAACTATTAACAATGTATTTGATTAATTAGGCTATGTGATGTATTAGTTGTTTTGTTTCGCTCTAAAACATATATCCTGTTTAACAAAATAACAGAATGATATTATGAAAATTTTAAAAGTTGTTTAAAATTTAAAAACTGAACTTCAGTTGACCTTAATTCTCCATGTTTGCTCACTGAGGAATGGCTAACTTAGCTCTTCATTACTATCCTATTAGGCATCATGTTCATGTTTTCTTGATATTTTGTAAATAATCAAATTGTAATAACTTCACACAAGTTAAACAAAAGGCCTGAATTTGACCAGATTTTCTTCTGATCTTTTCGTAAGCCCTTTTACAGAAATGCTTTCTTAAATTATAACACAAGCATATTTTAAACATTACAGGGATCAAAAGGTACTGCCGAACAGGAATGGCCCATCCTATGAATCCACTGGACTACACTTGCAATCTCTCGGTCCTTTCATTAAACTCTCACTCACATATCTCTTCTGGTCTATTTTTGCAGGGGCACTTTAAAATGTTATTTTTTAATTCCTATTAGAATGCTTTTACTGTTAGAATGTATATAAAAAACAGAAGCACGGTAAACACTATTTTATCTGTCAAAATGCTGGAAAGCATTTTTTTTTTTTTAAAGTTCTGTAAATTAAGGAAAATGTTAGGTTAAAGCAACCTTTGATAGCTGGTTTTAGCTCAAGGGGAAAAAGCATGGTGATGTATGGAGGCACATGTCTGTATAAGCAGAGAGCGAGACAGCAGAAGAAAAAAAATCAGGAGGGGGTTGGGGGCTGCTGGCGACTGACGCTGTCCAGACACGAGACACAGCTCTTCAGGAGCGCAACGCCTCACGAGACTCCCAGAGCCAGTGCTGACGCACATGGGCAGAGAACACTGCTTCATAAATCAGACACTGGAGGGGACGCAGACACACAGGCTGAGTGCGAGAAGAGGTAAATTACACTCGCCGGCTTTCTGTGAGATTTCCTGCAGCATGAACTCACATTACACAGAGAATCGCATCAGATAATTGCTGTTGTGTCCCTCTTCATATTAAAACATATACATGTTGTATATATTAATGAGTAGTTAAATACTTTTGGGAAGACAACTATATGCTATATGGCATGGAATTTCTATGGCTTATTCTTTTATTATTATCTTGCATGCATTTTGACGATTTTAACAATGACTACATGGAATACTTGTTCCTTTAAAAATGCAAGTCACATCACATCAGAAAGGTAATTAAAATTGTGAAAAACCTTTCATTTGTTTCACTTGGCACCACCAGCAACTTTGATGTATGCAAAAAAATTAAACCCTTTACTATTGGTTGGCAAACCCCAAACTCGTGCCATTGGTTAAGCTGATGTCAACGAGTCTGGTTGGTTGGGATGCTCAAACTAACAGAGGAATATTTTAAAAGTGCAACATACTCTAAGTGTTTTTGGAAACATTATTCTACAAAAAAAGTTGTTTTTGCATATTAACTGAGATAACAACAAACAAACAAACTGAAAATGTAAATGCATCCTAGCTAGTTCATCTAAAAGTGAAAATTCTTCCATGAAACAACTTGAGTGTGAGTGCCTTTAACTTAAAATTGAGTGTTTAATCTTATTATTATATATTACCGACACTCTATCCTCCAATTTGATACTGTTAAGTGCTTGGACACAATCTGTATTTTAAAAGTGCTATATAAATAAAAGTGACTTGACTTGAGTAAATGATGACAGAATTTCCATTTTTTGGGTTAAGACAAATGGAGCACAGTCACATCACATATTCATGTACGCATACTTGTAAAGTTTAACCTAAAATCTTGATGTTAAACCCGCATATGATTCACCAATACTTATAATACTTCCTCTCAGTATCCTAGTCCTTTTTAAAGGATGCATAACAGAAAAAGTAGGGCACATATCAGCAGCCCTTTGGCACCCCATTACAAAGTCCACCTTGCAGTGCTCCTGTACCATTTTTTTTTATTATTGTTTGTTGTGTTACTGCAAAACGAGCTGTAAAAAAATATATTAGTGGTCTAATCACATGCAACATCATAAAAGCTTCTGCATGCATCACATGATGCCAGAGATCACAACAGCAAACCAAAGCAACAGCCCAAAACCACAAAGCACTCAAGACTCACCACCCTTTCTATCCCTGCATAACACTTTAAACGGCCAATAGCGATCACTGGACTGCTGTGCCCCATGGGGGTTTTTCTCCACGAAGACAAAAACAACCTTTTTCACTTCTCCAAACTGAACTGAACTTCAACGAATGTTATCGTAGCAATACTGGAATGGAAGTCAGCTTTAGTTTCTTGGTTGCACATGTGAAGGTGAAGCCACATTCAAAGAATTACTAAGTGATATTTAATGTACGGTAGTGTATAATTATAATTTAATAGTTATTAGTGGTGTTTGCTAAGTCAAGCTTTACTATAATTGCTCACACTGAGGGTTTGGTATTTTACTGCACTCTAAAGTATTAGATTTCAGCATCATCCCACAGAATTTGTGCGACGGACATGAATAGAAAAATAAAAAAATTAAAACATGCTGCCTGCTCAGAAGAAGTGTGCTAGACATACGTTTCACCTGGCACATCATGAAACTAGGCAAAAGTCCATAGACTTATATTGAAGGAGGGACCCGAAACATAGGCGATTTAGAGGTAGGCTCTTCAGACAGCCAATAAAAACTATGTATTTTTGCACCATGTATTTAAAACTGAATACCTTTTTAAGTAAAATTTGCCTTCTGACTTTGAAGTGAATTTCAGGTTGCAAAAAAGGATGTAGAATTGTAATTTGAACATAAACTTTAAGGAAGTAGAATTAAAATTAAATTAAACTACACTTTCAACTACAGTCAAATTCAAAAAACTACATATCAGGAATATCTTCAGATATTATAGAGAGAGAGAGAGAGAGAGAGAGAGAGAGAGAGACTAATGTGTGACATATACTCTGTGAAAACTTTTTAAATGTAAAGATCAGGGTAAATTTTACTTATTACGAAAAATGTACACATCTTCATTCTGTTAAAAAGTTTTCACGAATCCAGTTGTGAAATGTGCATTTGTATTCTGCATGATTGCGTGTTCTCTGCGTGACGGTTGGTCTGTGTGAATTGAGCTTCACTGGAGACGCGCGATCAACAAACTTTAAACTCTTGATTTAAAATTATGCTGCGCTTCATGCTTTTGCCCAATGTCATATTCATGTAATTTTCACTGTGTTCTGTATGTAAAATGAGTGTTACCTTGGCTTTATTTGAAAAAATATGATTCCCAATGCACACAAACTTCCCAGAATACTGAGTGCCCTGTTGGCTACAGTGTTTCCTTCCTTTTTAATTATATTTTTGTTAAATATTTATTTATTTGTGAAAAATACTTTGTCTTCTAAAGTATAAGTATGTTTATTTTACACATTTATTTTTTAATCCATTTTCAAATGATTTCTTAAATATTAATTAAAGTAAATAAAATTATATCGTCTTTATATCGGCCACCCTGCTTTCAAGATATCGGTATCGGCAGTAAAAAAAAAAAAAAAAAAAACATATCGGTCGACCAATACAAAAAACACAGCTGTGGATAATTCAGGTAACGACACAGAATTAAGAATCAAGTGTATGTAAACTTTTGAACGGGGTCATTTTTATAAATTCAACTATTATTTTCTCTTGTGGACTATATGTAAATGTCTTTAATGTGAAATATCTCATTCAGTTCAACTACTAAATAAAAAATAACATGAATTGTGAATTGGGAAAATAATTAACATTTTGCAGATTCTGCAAGGGTATATAAACTTTTGACTTTAAAAATTAAAAATAAATAATATATATATATAAATAGGCACAATAATAATATTACATGAAATTTCAAAGTTGATTCAGCACAAACCTAGAATTAAATAAAATGTCACTATTGCGTGCAAAATTCTGAATCAAATTTCAATTCGACATCCTGTATGGCCAATTCCTTTCAAATCTACTGTATAAACTGAAAGGAAGCCAATTCTTAAACTCTGAATTTTGTCCAACCACCCACAACACTGTTACTGTGAGTTTTTGCAATGCCACCTAAAATATTCTTCATAAAATGTAAAGACCGAGCTTTATATTATTGCATTATTTTCTGCCATATGAAGCCATGGCACACAGCACTTCAGAAATGTTCCCATTATTTATTCATTTGCTAAGAAGATTCACTTATCCAGGGAGGCTGACACTTTTCACACTTTCTCTTGTGTGGCTTCTTCCAGACATGGGGAAGTGATCATGGCATAACTTGGACAAATAAAAGGTTCAAACAAAACAGCGGCATACGTTGCGTCCCCTGCCAATGGTTCTTGGAAAGAGCTGGATACACATCAGTCCAGAACATTACTCTTGGGTTGCAAAACCACTTACTTCAAACAGTTGAAGTACAAGCAAAGCTCTGCGTCTGTATTTTTTCACTGTGGGCAAAGAACACAAAAACAAGGAGAACTACGATCAAATGATGAGAGTGGTGATATGTACACGTAGGCGCTGATAATGTCTCTTAAACAGCCCACGCTGTCCTTGAACACAAAGAGCATTTGTTCCTAATGAACATTTGAAACTCAAGCTACCAGCTATAAACTGTAGATAAGTGACATGGTGATACCAGATACCAGAGTTGATGCCAGAATTAAGACAGCAATGTGATCTTACAGACATTCCCCTTTCAATTTGTTCTTTTAAACAACACAGTCATAGGAGTGAATTTGTAATATCAACCAAGACTACATTTTGATAGCAGTGTTTCCAAGTACCAGATAATTTGCGGCTATGCAGATCTTCCAATTTGAAATTAGATTTGAATTCCCAGAAGCCATAAATGAATAGTGTTAGTCAGAGTATGTTTGAGCTTCAGCTTTTGCTTCTATATAAGTGAAATACTGCAGGTGTAGTAGCACAAAGCGTGGCAAATGGTGACAAGAACGCCAAGAACACAAAATGTATACATTGAATGTAATTCACATCGCTCTGTATAAAAGTGCACAAGTGTAAATGCTTTGCTGGTATCATAAAACTTTGTGTGCATCTTATTTTTCATTTTCATTAAATATCATGGTCACTGTGCTGTGTAGACGAGGCTAGAATCGGTTACACGTGTTTAAAGAAGAAAAGACTAATTCAGTATGCAAATAAATATAAGAAGCAGTTGCAATATTGTATGCAAATGTTACAAGTTGTCATCAGCTTTTTGAATGCTGAACATTATATCAGTCAATGGTGAGATTTTCAAACTTCAATATATAATATTGTTTTTAGTATTTTAGCCTGGTCTGCCTCAACGGTTAAGCAATGCTCGTCAATGTCAAAGTTGAGATGGCCAATTAAATCAAAGTAGGCAGGGTTTACTGTTCACAGAAGCAGAGCACGAATTCCAGCAAGAAGCATCAGTTTTACATTGAAATAGAGAAGGTAGAAAATAGCAATATTAAAGAAACTTTTAATATTTGACAACTGTTTTATGATAGAAATGTTACAGTTTTTTACAATCACTTTGCTACTATTTTCAGAACCTTGATGTCATTTTTCACAACTCTAGACACAAAACTCACAACCAATGATCAAAATGCACATTTTTCAAAACTCTAACCCTTTTCTCAGTTGCTTGGATACAATACACATAAAACTTAGATCATTTGTTCATTCAACTAAAATCACCTGTTCAATATGACACAACTTAACATCAAAGTACTACTATTTCAAAAGGCAATTCACACATTACATTTCAAATCAGTGTCTATTCATTTCCTTACAATGATCTAACTATCAATTGATACAACTGCTCAAAATGATAAGTAACTGTTGCATTACTCTTAATGCATAGTTGTATGGAAACAGACAAACAATCTTCCATGTTTAAATCATGAAAGTTTCAAGATACTGTAACGAGATTCATTGTCACCAATTAGCGTGGAGCATGAACCAATTAGACTACAATATCCATGGATGTAGCCTAATATTTTATCATAATGCTTCATCAGACACTGTGTCTATGGTCCCAAATACTGTACCACCTTTTCAGACTATTTACAGTATTGACAGTACTGCACTGTATAGATGCAGGCTCTTGTAATTGCTTGTCCAATTCTGCCAACTCGTTACTGATGATTGAGTGCACATTGTGGAATGAGTATATAAAGAGTTGATTGGGATCCAATTGCAAGAGCATAGTGATACGTAACATGGAGCCAGCAGGTGATCGAGGTCACAATGGAGGTCAGGCACCCCTTCTGTGAGGTGGTCGTGGGCCTCGTTTGAGAGGTGTGGGGGAACGTGGTAGAGGACAAGGCCACGGACCAAGACAGCGGCAGCAACAGCATAGTGTCCAATGAAATTTGGGCAATAGTTGTAGACCATGTCATAAATCATGGCATGACAATGACTGAGGCGGCTACAATGATAGAACCAAACCTCAGGAGGTCAACCGTGGCCTCAATAATCAGAACTTTCCACAATGAGAACCGGTAAGTTATCAGCATGCACTAAACATTATTCTACGCTCAATTGTCAAATGACTTCATACCAATGTGTATCACAGAATAGGTGATGTGACCAAGTGTCTTCTTACTCTAATGTTCCCTGTAGAATTGTGACCAGGCCAAATAGTGGAGGCAGAGGCAAAATTCTAATTGACCAACAAGAGCAGGCTGTGGTCGATTTGGTTCGGGCCAGAAGAGATATTCGCCTTACAGAAATTCGCCAGCATATCTTGGACAATGAAGACATGTTCAACAATGTGGGATCCATAAGTTTGCCAACTATTGCACGCATACTGAAAAGGCACCAGGTATCTATAAACAACTATACCGTGTGCCTTTCGAAAGAAATGCAGACAGAGTGAAGCAAATGAGGACTGAGTATGTTCAGGTAAATTCAGTTTCAAGATGGCCGTTGTAAAAACATTCCCAAAAATTCTACATTGTACAGTAATCTCTAAATCTCTTTCCAAAATGTATTTTTAGAGGGTGATGGAGCTGGATGCTGATGACGACCATCACAAATTCATATATTTGGATGAGGCAGGTTTTAATCTGGCCGAGGTCAGAATTTCATTGGCCAGCGGGCAACCATCCAAGTACCTGGACAACGTGGATTACCATGTGTGCGGCTATATCAGAAGATGGTGTGGTGGGACGGAGACCTCATATGGACCATATAATGCAGCTCTCCATGTCACCTTTCTTGATGAGCTCGATCAGGTTTGTAAAGCTGAAGGTGTGACCTATGTCATTGTGTGGGACAATGTCAGGTTCCATCATGCTCATGTGGTGCAAGCATGGTTTCAGGCCCATGCACAATTTACCACCCTGTATTTACCCCTATACTCTCCCTTCCTTAACCCGATTGAGGAACTTTTCTCCGCATGGAGATGGAAGGTTCATGATAGGCACCCTCATGAACAAGTCACTCTTCTCCAGGCCATGGATGACGCCTGCAATGACATCACAGCAGACCAGTGTCAGGCCTGGATTCGCCATGCCCGAAGGTTTTTTCCAAGATGTTTGGCTAATGAAAACATCCATTGTGATGTAGATGAGAACCTGTGGCTAAATCCACAACACATGATGACAATGTAGAAGTACAGTAATCACTCCTGTTTTGTTTCTTACAGTACAAGCAAGTTGAGGAACACTGCATTTGATGTTTTACAGTACTTTCTTTTCTATTTCATAGATAATTACTGTATTTTTGCTTTGATTCAAATAAACCTAATTTGTGATTGTACTGTAGTGTTTTGCATCAATATATTACAAACTTTGTTCAATGATTCCACTGTGTCTGTATTATTCTCTCTACTACTGCAGTACTTTTACAGAGATGTATTTACTGTACATGTAGTACCATAATGAAACCACCTATTTTGTTCTACAATATTTAATGATTGTACGAACAATGACACAGTGAAACTATCGGTTGCTTGTGTGTGGGTGATCTATAGTTATGTTTCAATGGTATTTCACAGTAAATTTGTTTTTTGAACCAATGATTGTGCAAGATTTCTTTAAAGATGTGAATGCACAATGCAATGTTTTGAACATTAGACAGCCTGTGTTACAAGTGATAACCGTTTTGTGTCTAGAGTTGTGAAAAATGACATCAAGGTTCTAAAAATAGTAGCAAAGTGATTGTAAAAAACTGTAAACCAACAGTTATATCCAGTGATTCAAGCTACTTAACCTTTTCCTCAAATATGGACATTCTGAAATGAAAACATGGCATTATTTACACGATTCATGTACCGTAATTCCTATCTGAATGTGTTGAGACAAGAAATGCTTTGCATTTTCAACATATTAGGTTTACAAATAAAAGTGCATGTGTGCACAATATTATTTGCAATGTTTTATTTGTAAAATGTTAACTGCAAATTAGTTCAAAATGATTACTTCCCAACTTGAAATAGACCTAGAATTTCCTTCACCTTTCAATATCTTTATGCTTTAAAGTCTAAATTGACAAGTGTAATATTTTATTAAACTGCATATTATGTACAGTTTGCACATGATACTAGAACCTACTGTAAGTTTAATGTTTGACATGATAAATACAGAGCTACTTTGAAAACAATGGAATGAAAAAATTCACTTTTTTTTTTTTTTTTTTTTTACTTTAAATCCGGCTTGTAGGAAATAGTTTCAAAGGAATCTGGTTTCATCTTCTGCCTTTGCTGTTTATTGCTGTTTATGTCGTCAACCCGACATTCCTCCAAGCAGCTCTTCATCTCTTTGCACATGCAATAAGAGTACATGTGACGTGATTGAACATCAGACCTCTGGGACCAGTGCTATCTCACGGACTTAAAACAGATGCCTCTCGGCCCACGCGGCTTCCAGCTGATGTGGCCCCTGCTGCTCGGATCAGAGATGGTACGCATACAGTTGGCCCCTAATTAGGAGACAGAGCCCTGCCTTTAATGCAGTGAGGTTTAAAGTTCAGCTTTTGTATTTGTTCAAAAATCACTCAGTCAAAAGTGTTCCCTCTTGGGATAATGTAATATCCTAAATGACGTCACCCTTACTCAGTATCCTTCTGATGAATCAACCCATCGTCAACACTAAGTCATCCAATTATACTGTGGCTGTGACCTAAGAGAGCTGGAACAAGTTACCATGTTTGGAGTGTGTAATAGAGTTTAGACACTGGATATTCACAACTGCTGTCTCATCCCCTCAAATAAAAACGTAATTTGTTTATTTAGTGGAAATGGCCACATGCTTCGATGGATGGGAATATAAATATTTAGTTTCATATTACATGGCTGATACAGGAAGAACGTGACATATATTGAAAATCTATATTAATAGTGACAGATGGTGCTCTTTATTTATACACCTCAAAATAATGTACATATTACAGTAATTTGAGAACTGGAGGGTGTATGTGGCCATAAGTATGTGGACACCCAAACACCACACGCATATGTGCCTGTTGTGAATTTTATTTTAACGCCATTGGCAGTAATGTGCTGGTCCTCCCTAACAGCTTCCACTCTTCTTGGAAGGCATTCTACTAGATGAGGGGCTCCTAAACTTACCCCTTAGATGTAAAATATTGAACCCAGGCTCAGGCTTGTGTGGTGATATTTCTGCAGTTTCAAAGTGAAATGTCCAGTGAGTGGCCCGAAAGCGTGTGTTCAATACGTGACCATGGCCACGTTTTAATTATATTTCTTCAGATACATACTGTGGCGGTTCAGAATTAAAATGTCTGGGGAGTGTCGCTACAACGTTAAAGGGTTAGTTCACCCAAAAATGAAAATTAGCCCATGTTTTACTTACCCCCAAAGCATCCAAGGTGTATAGGACTTTCTTCTTTCAGACGAATCCAATCGGAGTTATAATTAAAATTGTCCTTGCTCTTCGAAGTGTTAGAATGGGAGTAGGTGGGTGTTTTTGTTCAACAGTCCAAAAGTAGTTAAATAAAGCGCGCACATCCATAGTAAAACGTGTCTCACACGGATGAATAAAGGCCTCTTATTTACAAGTAAGGGAACTTTGCTTCCTTTGCTCCTGTAAACAAACTCGCAACAACATCTTCATCAATTTGACAGCAGATGCTGCAAATGCTCACAACACAACCAAATAAAGAATTTGTTTTGCAGTGTTTCTTCGTTTGGTTGTGTTGTGAGTATTTGCAGTGTGTTTCTTTATTTGTTTGTGTTGTAAGAATTTGCAGCGCCTGTGTTGTCAAATTGATGAAGTTGTTTTCTTAATTTGCAGGTGTTTTTTCTATTTGCAGCACATTGAGCTCTCTCTGCCACCGTACATATTAGCCTAGTAAAAAAGCCTTTGAGGGTGAGTAAAACATGGGCTAATTTTCATTTTTGGGTCAACTAACCCTTTAAAGCTGAAGTCACAACAAAATATTGTGCAAGGAATTGTGGGAAAATTAGGCTTTTTAAATGGAAACTCTGGCCCTGTAAATTATAAGTTTTACTGCCTCTAGTGTTCATTTCAATTGGAAACTGCAGTGATTCATACAAATTTAGCTTTCCAATTCATTTCCAATTCCAGGTGGATGCTGCACACTGGTGGTGGATGAGGAGACACCACCCCTCACAATGTAGAGCGCTTTGAGTGCTTAGAAAAGCAGAAAAGCGCTATATAAATGTAATGAATTATTATTATTATTATTAATTCATCCTAAAAATGTTCAGGTTTTTCAGGCCAGTCAAGCCCTTCCAGACTAAGTAAAGCTTTCTTCTGTGCAACAAAAAACAAGATATTTTGTAGAAAGTCCAAGTAGCACTTATGATCATTTGTTTCCCTTTGTTCCCTCTTACATGAACGGTCACATGAGAGCCAAAAATGAAGCATTTTTAGCTACCAAATCTGAATATTTGCAAGTGCAAATGAGATATAAGATGGATGACAGTTTACTGTGTTCCTCAGACAAAGCTACTGTACTGTATGAATTTGGAAGATTTGGAATACAGGACCATTTTATGGCATTTTTTGTCAAGTTGTGTGCCGAACATCTCCCTGGTTCCAAGGAAGCGAGTAAGTCCATACAGGTTTGGAACATGAACTTTTACTTTACAACACAACTTTATCTATCAGAGATTTTAGGACACTTTTTGCCCCCAGGGACCTTCAATGGGCCAAACTATAGTTTCAGTCTCAGACAGCACCGCCTACTAACTGCCCACTATCAATTCACTGACCATCTGATGCATACTAGACACAAGCTTTTGAAAAACAACTACTCACTGAATTTGAAGTGAAGTGACATACAGCCAAGTATGGTGACCCATACTCGCAATTTGTGCTCTGCATTTAACCCATCCAAAGTGCGCACACGCACACATGCACGTGCACACACACACAGAAGTGGGCAGCCATTTATGCTGCGGCACCCGGGGAGCAGTTGGGGGTTCGGTGCCTTGCTCAAGGGCACCTCAGTCGTGGTATTGAGGGTGGAGAGAGCGCTGTACATTCACTCCCCCCACCTACAATTCCTGCCAGCCCGAGACTCGAACCCAACCTTTGGATTACGAGTCAGACTCTCTAACCATTAGGCCACGACTTCCCCCAGGTTAGTGGCTTCAAATATATGAAAGATATTCAGAGGTCTAACGCAGATTGATTCAAGTAAACTAGAAATCAGTAAGGAGGAATGGTCCAAAATTGGCCTAAAGTCTTACAAGCAGCTACAGGAAATGTTTGGTGGAGGATTTGCTGCTAATGGAGGAACTACAAATTACTAAATGCAAGGGTTCAATTATTTTGTTCACCCTGCACTGTGAGTGATTACTTATTGTACTCAATAAAAAGTGAAAAGTACAGCTGTGTGTTATTAGTTTAGACAGATTGACCACATTTTATGAGTAATCTGGATATTTTCACAAACTTTTTCTTGCCACTGAATACGATGAAAACAAACTGTATTTATGCCAGATATACTCTGACAGCACACGTCAAGAGATCTGGGAGAGAATCCAGTAGAACTGTTAGTCCCAATGACCGGCTTGATATGCCTGTGGATTACACTATATTCTATCTTGAGGAGCCCTCATTTCCTTTCTGCGTATGTCCTTATTCTATAACGATGTTCCTTTTTCTTTTTTAGATTAGTTCTGCACAGTCTCAGATCCCCCCAGACAGTTTAATTGCGTCATCCAAGTTTTTTTCTCCTTTTTTTAGTTCTGCTTTGAATGAAAGAGTAATGCTTCTTGAGAGAGGGGCCACGGATGTCAGTTATTCACTGTGACATCTGATCTTACTTTACAGTGTCATAATGTTTCATTTATTCAGGTCTGAAATCATGGCTTATATTTGAGTATAGACAATTGGGACATGGCCCTATCCAAAGAAGTGTTAGGCTAATCTTTCTAGTATAGTTGGGACTGAAGTATAATGTACTGTACAATTTTATTTCCCTACAATTTTTAATGTTTTCATCTTATTAAGAACGATCTCTGACTTGAGATTGTGCACAAATTGTTTAATTTCCATCTCAGAAACAACAGTTAGATGCAGCAGCAGTGAGAATTAGTTTGCAGAAATTTACAAAGATATACTATAAAATGTTCACTGCTAGTAAGAAGGAGGTGAACACAAAACAAAACATGACAAAATAATTAAACTTGACTTGAAGTTTAGCTTAGTTTAGTTTCTAATTTTATATACATATATATATATATATACACACAGTATCTATATATATATCTATATATCTATATATATCTATATAGTCTTAAAAAGCAATAAAATATATTTTTAGAAAAAAAAGTTAAGTGAACATAAGTTAGCTTTTAAAGGGGACCTATTATGCAAAAATTACTTTTATAAGGTGTTTGAACACAGTTTTATGGCTGCAGGGTGTGAAAACAACAGCCTATGATGTTAAAAATCCACCAACTATTTTTTTAATAAAACAAATAAATCATGAACAGTCTCTCCAAATTAGCTGTTTTAGATTCTCCCTCTGTTCACGTCACCAAGGGGAAAAGGTTCCGCCCATTTGTGATGCTCTCTGCCCTATTAAAGTCTTGTATAAACAGGGCAAATACACATTGGAAAAGGAGATCAGAGTGGCAAAGAGGAATTATTCCAATAAGCAAATGATCCAATTCTCTTCCAGTTGCACGGCTTCAGTGTGGAAAGGTCTGTAAGACATCGCCAATTACAAGACACCATCCCCCAGCACTGTGGAGAATCAACAACTGGCAGACGATCTGAATGAGTTCTACTGCAGGTTTGAAAAAACACCATTCACACCTCCTGCAACCCCCCTCCTGCACTGCAGATCAGTGAAGATGAAGTGTGCCAGGTCTTCAGAAAGAACAAGAGAAGAAAAGCACCAGGCCCAGACGGTGTGACACCAGCCTGTCTGAAAACCTCTGCTGACCAGCTGGCCCCCATCTTCACACAGATCTTAAACAGATCATTGGAGCTGTGTGAAGTCCCCTCCTGCTTCAAACGCTCCACCATCATCCCCGTCCCAAAGAAACCCAAGATAACAGGACTTAATGACTACAGACCTGTGGCTCTAATATCTGTGGTCATGAAGTCATTTGAAAAACTGGTCTTGGCTTATCTGAAGGACATCACTGGACCCCCTGCAGTTTTCTCACAGGTCTGTGGATGATGCAGTCAACATGGGACTGCATTACATCCTGCAACACCTGCACAGACCAGGGACTTATGTGAGGATCCTGTTTGTGGATTTCATCTAGGCCTTTAACACTATCATTCCAAACCTCCTCCTGCCCAAACTATCTCAGCTCTCTGTCCCCACCTCTGTCTGTCAATGGATCACCAGCTTCCTGACAGACAAGCAGCAGCTAGTGAGGTTGGGAAAATTCACATCCAGCACCCGTACGATCAGCACTGGAGCTCCTCAGGGCTGTGTTCTATCCCCACTGCTCTTCTCCCTGTACACCAACGACTGCACATCTAAAGACCCCTCTGTCAAGTTCTTGAAGTTTGCAGATGACACCACAGTCATCGGCCTCATTCAGGACGGTGACGAGTCTGCTTACAGACAGGAGGTTAAGGAGCTGTCTGTCTGGCGCAGTCTTAACAACCTGGAGCTCAACACACTCAAGACAGTGGAGATGATCATGGACTTCAGGAGAAACCCCCCTGCTCTCCCCCCACTTACCATCATGAACAACACCGTAACAACAGTGGAGTCATTCAGATTCCTAGGCAGCACCATCTCTCAGGACCTGAGGTGGGACATTCACATAGACTCTATTGTGAAAAAGGTCCAGCTGAGGAAGTTCAACCTGCCACAGGAGCTGCTGAAACAGTTCTACTCTGCCATCATTGAATCCGTCCTCTGCACTTCAATAACTGTCTGTTTCAGCTCAGCTACCAAATCTGACCTCAGAAGACTACAGAGGGTAGTCTGGACTGCTGAGTGAATCATTGGTACAGCCCTCCCCACTCTCCAATAACTGTACTCATCCGGAGTGAGCAAAAGGACTGGTAAAATCACTCTGGACCCCTCACATCCAGCACACTCCCTCTTTGAACTGTTGCTGTCTGGTCGACGCTACAGAACTCTGAGCACCAGAACGGCCAGGCACAGGAACAGTTTCTTCCCTCAGAAAATCCATCTCATGAACATTTAAACACTTAACAATGAACATAAAACACACAACACTATAATACTTTTTATTTTTATTTTTTATTTAACAAACATACTTATTACATTTCAAATTTGCACCTAACATACCTGTACATACTAAAGTGTCTATTTTGTGTATTGTATTTGTGCTATTTGCACATTGTCCATTTTGTAAATTTGTGCATTTTTTTTTGTTTTCTGTGTCCTGTCCTGTCGTTGTCATTCTGTTGCACTGTGGAGCTTCTGTCACCAAAACAAATTCCTCGTATGTGTAAACATGCCTGGCAATAAAGCTAATTCTGATTCTGATTCTGATTGAGAAGCTGCAGTCCACCATTACTGGAGATATATACTATGTCAGCGCCAAAGAGGCATTACAAGCATTGTGTTTTGGGATGTACTAATGAACATAGGAGTTGCCATAATCTCCCGTCGTCTGAGCCGAGGACACTGTGGTTAAATTTAATTTTCGAAGGAAATTTCCCAGAAAAAAATCTGTAACGTCCCCTATATGTTTAGAAATCAATACCAACGCTTTGTGTGCGAACGTCAGCTCCAAACAAAGTAAGTATCATGCGTTTGTTTTCCAAATTGCCTTTCTGAAAGAGCTTCTTGGCACTCTGTATCAGAATGATCGTGAATAGGAATGTGGAAGTTAAAAGTTACATATAAAAGCAATGTGAGTCGATCGCTTGAAGTTGTCGAGCTCATAATCAGCAGAGGGACTTATAAAGTTTGTGATAGCATGAGACCAGCTATGTTGCTATTTTTATCCCACCGTGCTCCCCGTCTGTGTAATTCATAAACACAAATTTATTATATACAGTATAATCAGATGAATGACTTTGAAACCGATCACGTTTTCTGTAAAGAAAACAGGCTTGTACTAATAGTGGAATGTTTATTTGCAAAGGCTAGCACTGCTAATGCCGGAGCTTGAGCTCTTGAAGCTCCGCCCTCTTCTCTGGGAGCAAAAGCTCATTTGCATTTAAAGCAACATACTCAAAATCAGCGTGTTTGGGCTCATACCCTAAAAGTGGCAATTTTAACAAGCTATAAAACTTTATCTGTGGGGTATTCTAAGCTAAAATTTCATATATACGCTCTGTGAACATCAGAGACTTATTTTAGATCTTGCAAAAAGGGGCATAATAGGTCTCCTTTAATTACACATTTTCATATAATACTATAAATAATCATTCAAAACAACTACAAAATAAACATACTTTTTCCACATAACCATATGTAATTTCTTTATTAAAAAAATTACTCTCAGAACCATTCCAACCTGAAAAACCACCTAAATGCAAGGCATGTTCATGTGAATCAGTTAGCGAATGCAAAGGTTTTAAGCCATAGTTTTCAACTATGAAAACAAAATGCTCTTGACGCAAGAAAACAAAAGTCCCCATTGCACCTGACGCATAACTACATAGACCATCAATTAAAATTATAATTGATGGACTGCATCCTTTGTGAACCTTCCCTATGTCTGCGTCAGATAAACTGACAAACAATTTTAAATCGATTGCTGAGGATATAGGTTAATTGTGATATTCTCAATGATACTGTTATAATGAGAGGGCAGGACGACAGAATCACAAGTGAAGGTAGGTTTAATGATCAACAGTGGTAGTGGTATCAGGTAAGTGAATGACAGAATCTGGGGTCGCTGAACGAGCAGGCTGATGATCTAGGTTTTCCTTCTTGCAGGAGAAGAGAGGGATGAGGAAGCTGTGACAGACACACACCGCAGACTTGGGGTTTATCCGGAAACGATCTCGGAACAGATGTCACTGGAGCTGGGTCTGGAGATTGCCTAGGAGCGAGGAGAACAGGTAAGTAATCAACAGGTAAGTTTCTTAGGTAGGTACTGCACTATGACTGAGCGTAGTGAGTTAGTCCTCTTCGTACAAACGAGACTGGACGACTGGTGTTGGGCGGTGTGTGTCTTTATGCTGCGTGGGTAATGAGAAGGGAATGAGTGGCAGGTGTGCGTGATCAGTATTCTGGTGAGGGTGAGCGCTGTGATTGGGTAGCAGAACCTGGCAGATCTGTAACATTACCCCCCTCTCCACGGCCCGCTCCCGAGGGCCGAAAACCCCGACGCCGTGGCGGTCTACCTCTTCCCCTAGGGGCAGGGCGATCTGGGTGGTTAGAGTGGAATTCTTCGAGTAGCACTGGGTCCAGCACATCATCCCTGGGGATCCAGGACCTCTCCTCAGGACCATATCCTTCCCAGTCTATGAGGTACTCTAACCTGCCGCCTCGGCGTCGGGAGTTCAAGATCTCCTTGATCTGATAGACCGTTCCATCCTCCAATACCAGCGGGAGAGGGGGTTCTTCCTCGGGACCAGGTTCTGCAGGGGGAGAAACAGGAGGGTGAAACGGTTTTAGCAGTGACACGTGGAAGACGGGGTGAATTCTATACTGTGAGGGGAGCTGGAGCTGGTAAGTGACTGGATTGATTTGTCTGATTATGGGAAAGGGACCAACAAATCTGGGACTGAGTTTCTTGCAGGGTAGACGTAACCTGATGTCCCTAGTTGACAGCCAGACCTTCTGCCCTGGATGATACACGGGAGCCTTGGAGCGGCGGAGGTCGGCTGTCAACTTACGTCTACTCACTGCGCGCTGGAGGTGATGATGCGCGTTGTCCCAGACCCTCTCGCTCTCCCGGAACCAGTGATCCACGGCAGGTAAGTCTGAAGGTTCGCCTGACCAGGGAAACATGGGAGGTTGGAAACCAAGTATGCACTGAAATGGGGTTATACCTGTAGTAGGTTGGCGCAGGGAATTCTGGGCATACTCAGCCCAACCGATGAACTGGTTCCAGGAGTTCTGGTGGCCATGGCAGAAGGTTCGGAGGAACCGGGCTACTTCCTGGATCTTCCTCTCCGTCTGCCCGTTCGTCTGTGGATGGTAACCGGAAGACAGACTGATGGTCACACCCAGGAGCTTGAAGAACGTTCTCCAAACACGGGACACGAACTGTGGGCCTCTGTCTGAGACTATATCTTCCGGGATCCCAAAATATCTGAACACATGATTAAACATTAGTTCTGCAGTTTCCATGGCTGTCGGAAGGGCCTTAAGTGGGAGTAATCGGCAAGCCTTAGAGAACCGGTCTACTATCACCAAGATACAGGTGTTCCCGTCCGATGGTGGTAAGTCCGTGACAAAGTCCACTCCTAGGTGTGACCACGGTCGATTGGGAACGGGCAGAGGAAGTAGCTTACCGGCGGGCAGATGTCGGGGAGATTTGGACATGGCACATTCCTTACATCCCTGGACGAATCTACTCACATCCTTGGCCATGTTGGGCCACCAGAAGCGCTCTCGTAGCAGCGAGAGGGTGTTGTTGGTCCCTGGGTGACCAGTGCCAAGGGAAGAGTGAACTGACTGAATGATCTGTGAGCGTTGGTTTCTGGGAACAAATTGTGTACCTGGGGGGCAGCCCGGCGGAATGTTGGAGGAGACATTGGAGGAGGTAAAGCTAGGGGAGGTCCATTGGATGGGGTAGACAAAAAGAGATTCTGGGAGGACTGATTCTGGAACTTCATCGTATTCTTCATGGGATTCGAATTGTCGGGAAAGAGCGTCTGCCGCTGTATTCTTGGAACCGGGTCTATAGGAAATGGAAAAGTTGAAACGGGTGAAAAACAGAGCCCATCTGGCTTGCCGGGGGTTTAATCTTTTGGCTTCTCTGAGATATTGGAGGTTTTTATGATCGGTGAGGACTAGGAACGGATGTTGGGCTCCCTCCAACCAATGTCTCCACTCCTCCAAAGCGAGCTTGATGGCTAGAAGTTCTCGGTTGCCAACATCATAGTTCCTCTCCGCCGGGCTGAGCTTACGGGAGAAGAAGGCACATGGATGGAGTCGTGGGGGCGTCCCCTGTCGCTGGGACAGTATGGCACCCACTCCTGACGTGGAGGCATCGACTTCGACAACAAACTGTTTCTCTGGGTCTGGATGTACGAGGATGGGAGCTCGGGTGAAAGCATCCTTCAATGCTTGGAATGCCTTGGTAGCGGCTACTGTCCAGGAGAGGGATTTGGGTTTTCCCTTCAACAGGTTGGTTAGGGGACTGGCTATGGAACTGTAATTGTGAATAAACCGGCGATAGAAATTGGCGAAGCCTAGAAAGCGTTGAAGTCTCTTTACCGTGTCAGGAGTGGGCCATTCTCGGATTGCCGTAACCTTCCCCTCGTCCATCTGAATACCACCGTGGCTGATGTTATAGCCGAGGAATTGTACTGAGGGTCGATGGAACAGACACTTCTCCGCCTTAAGGAACAGGTTGAACTTCCTCAGGCGTTGTAGGACCTCCGCAACGTGGCGACGATGTTCGGCCATACTCCGGGAGTAAATCAGAATATCATCAATGTACACTAGTACAAACTTATGGAGAAACTCCCGGAGCACCTCGTGCATGAAATCTTGGAATACGGAGGGGGCGTTGACGAGCCCATAGGGCATAACAAGATATTCATAGTGCCCTGTGGGCGTGACGAAGGCGGTCTTCCATTCGTCCCCCTCACGTATTCTGACAAGATTGTAGGCGCTGCGGAGGTCTAACTTAGTGAACACGGTGGCACCTCGCAGATGTTCCAGAGCAGCTGGGACGAGGGGAAGCGGATATCTGAACTTGACAGTGATTCGGTTCAAGGCTCGGTAATCAATGCAAGGTCTGAGTCCTCCATCCTTCTTGGCGACAAAGAAGAAACTGGAGGAGGACGGAGAGGTGGAAGGGCGAATGTATCCCTGCTTTAAGGCTTCCTCGATGTACTCCTCCATGGCCTTCTGCTCTGGGATGGATAGAGGATATATCTTACCACGAGGCACTGGTTCACCCGGAAGGAGGTCAATGGCGCAATCCCAGGGTCGGTGAGGTGGTAACTGTGCGGCTTTCTGGGGACAGAAGACATCTTTGAATTCATCATAGTCAGAAGGAATTTCGGTGGATAGTTTCTCTGGGGGACTCTCTACGGAGGTGGTAAGTAATTTCAGGATCTCTGCGGCTGGTCTTGTTGGTCTAGGGATATGTGGGAAACACTCGGGAAAGCATGACTCACCCCACTTAAGGATCTCGCCCGTTTTCCATGACAGGATGGGATTGTGTTGAACTAACCAGGGTCGCCCTAAGATAATGTCCGTAGTAGCATCTTCGAGCACTAATAATCTGATATACTCTACATGGAGTAAACCTAACTTCAGGCATACGGGAGTAGACCATCTGTTCACTAACTTACGGCTTACCGCCTTGCCCGTCACCGATTGGATCTGGTAGTTTCTTGGGGTGATGGAGGTTGTGAGGCCGAGTTGTCTGCAGAGACTGCCCGAAATGAAGTTCCCCGCCGACCCTGAGTCGAGGAGGGCAACGACTGGAACGGAGAAAGTGGTGCCCATAAGAAGGGCCTCAGTGGTTAAAGGCTTGAGATTAGGGATCTCGGAATTCAAGGCACTCACCAAAAGGCGAGTTGGTCTTACTGGGCAGGTGACTCGGAGGTGCCCCTTCTCTCCACAGTACAGGCAGAGTCCTTGGGCATATCGGCGTGTCCTTTCTTGGGAGGAGAGACGAGAATTATCAACATTCATCGGTTCAGGGATGGATTCTGGTGGGTTCGGTATGACAGGGAGATAGGAGCTATGACCCGGGTTGAATTCAGACAGACACGTCTTCATGCGTGTGGCACATCGGATGGAGTGTTGAATTAAGCCCTCCAACCCCAGGGCATCATCAAAGGCGGCTAGTTGTAGACGGAGGTGAGGTGCCAAACCTTGCCGGTAGGCGGTTAACAGGGCTCGCTCGTTCCATCCGCTGGCTGCGGCTAGGGTTCTGAACTGTAGGGAGTAATCTTGGATATCGTTCTTGCCTTGGCGTAACTGATAAAGTTGATCGCAGACAGAGGAATCATAAGCAGGTTTACCGAACACATCCCTGAAGTGTTGGACGAAGGCTTGGGAGGATTGGGTAACACTGCCTCCTTGTGTCCATATGGTGGTAGCCCACTGCAGCGCTTTACCCTGGAGATGCTGGATAATGAACGCAATCTTGGCCTTCTCAGTGGAAAACAAGTGGGGCTGCATCTCAAACGCCAGGTCGCATTGTAGCAGGAAACCATTGCAATCTTCCGCCGAACCAGCGTAGGGCGCTGGTCGGACTGTCGAGTGGTTCGTGGGCAGCGAAGAAGAGATTGCGGAAGTACCTGGGCTGGGAGAGACCGCTGCTGGAGTGAGTGTTTGTTTTAAGATGTCAACCAGGTCCTGGAATGCGTCTGGATTGCTCATGTTGTTGATCGTTGATGTAAGGGTCCAGTCTTCTGTTATAATGAGAGGGCAGGACGACAGAATCACAAGTGAAGGTAGGTTTAATGATCAACAGTGGTAGTGGTATCAGGTAAGTGAATGACAGAATCTGGGGTCGCTGAACGAGCAGGCTGATGATCTAGGTTTTCCTTCTTGCAGGAGAAGAGAGGGATGAGGAAGCTGTGACAGACACACACCGCAGACTTGGGGTTTATCCGGAAACGATCTCGGAACAGATGTCACTGGAGCTGGGTCTGGAGATTGCCTAGGAGCGAGGAGAACAGGTAAGTAATCAACAGGTAAGTTTCTTAGGTAGGTACTGCACTATGACTGAGCGTAGTGAGTTAGTCCTCTTCGTACAAACGAGACTGGACGACTGGTGTTGGGCGGTGTGTGTCTTTATGCTGCGTGGGTAATGAGAAGGGAATGAGTGGCAGGTGTGCGTGATCAGTATTCTGGTGAGGGTGAGCGCTGTGATTGGGTAGCAGAACCTGGCAGATCTGTAACAGATACAGAAATAAAACATACAAGATACTTCAAAAGCCACTTTTTGTCTATTCAGTGATTTATCCATTCATCTCAGTGTGCTGGAATTATCTTCATTTGAGGCTTTTCTGACAGTCAATTCACAACACAAATCAAAACAAAACACTCCTGTATATATAAAAAAAAAAACACTCAAGTCCAGAAGTATATTCAGTAGGGTGTCCTGCATGGGTCATTGGGAATAGAGAAGGAAACTGGTATTTTTCCTGAATTTAGGTGGCTGCTCAGAGTTAATGTTTAACCAAAGATCACGGCACATTCAGACTCTGCTGGAGGACTTACAGAAAAAGCACATGACTTAATACACATGCCATAAAGAAACTCTCTTATCGCTGAAGAATCCAGATGTTTGCTTACAGCATGACAACATGTGTGCCAAACAATAAATAAATGCATAAAACCATAAACGATTATGGTTGAAATGACAGATAGTTTAATCCTTTGGTTCTGTGCGACTGCTGGCCGTCTGAGTGTCTCGATTCCCCCCACACGACTCGAGAGATGTAAAAATAAAACACTTGGTACAGTAAATCTTGACAGAAAAAAGCATCTTTCTCCATCCGTTCCCCCACATAATTCAAACTAAGCTGACAGACCTGTTTACAAAGTCTCCATTATTTAGGGAATGATGTGTGGAAAAACAGGAGTGAAAAGAACAAACTACTTCATTGGAGTCATAATATCTTCCTTTTTACAGTGTGAGTAGGCG
This sequence comes from Barbus barbus, assembly GCF_936440315.1. Lineage (NCBI taxonomy): Eukaryota > Metazoa > Chordata > Actinopteri > Cypriniformes > Cyprinidae > Barbus > Barbus barbus. Next base: position 5,648,533 of record NC_136746.1, on the reverse strand, counting down.
GTTACAGAGGGGTGATCAGACATCCTGATAAAATCCTATGTCCCGCGTTCAGACAGAGTTACAGTTGGCACCTGATTTGTCCTAAAAATTTGTTTTATCTACAGTTTGACTGCAGTAATAAACATTTGAAAATGAAATCCAAACTATTCTCTCCTTTCTATTCTTACAGGCTATTGTGAAATAAAACAAATCATAACTTAAATCACACCAGGCCGGATCAAACTTTGGTTGCCCGCATGTCTAATACCTGTTCCAGAGAGGCCTATAAACGCGTGGGGTCAGCCTCTCACTGCTGGTGTCCAAAGAGTCAGAGCTCTCAAACCCATACAGTTACCAAAAACAGCAGAGAGCAAAACCGAAAGAGCGTCTGAGAGAGAAGAGCTGGTTTATTGTGAACTGCTCTCTTCCTGGAGTGGTGTCAAGGGCAGACTGCCAAGATACTACTTTTCACTTGCCTGACATGAGTGAGACGGGAGGGTGGTGGGGGAAGAGATGAGGGGGGGGGGGGGGCATTGCCTGCATCAGCGGCCTGCGTGGGACACCCCTGCCAGAAGTGGGAAGAGCATATGTTTCTTATCTGAGAAAGAGTTTCGGTGTGGCTAGGACAGTGATGGACAAAGGCAGATGGATGGAATACACAGATAGATTGAAAAACAAAAATGTTAAATACTAATATAATAACAATCGTTTTATTCTAACGACATTACAAAAGATAATACTATAGATAAATAATATAACCTAACAGAAAACGGTCAGATTTAGCTCACTTTTAGGTTTAAATGTGTGCCCAAAGTATATGGTTAAGTAAGTACACATACAAACACAGACAGACAGTTGCAGGTCCACTCCAGGAAACAAACGCATACAGTAGATTTACAGTAACACCACACACAAACACACACAGTAACTTTCATGGAAAGGTAATTTGCATTATTTCCACTCGCCTGGCTTTGGTCATTAGGAGGAAAGGGTACAGGCTATAAATGGCCAGTTGAGACTGAGATAAGCCACTGCTGTAACTGTGTGCTCCCCTAACTAGAGCCCTTTCTGACAGGTTCACAAGGTCTTGTCCTTTATGAATTAACAACCAGCTTATTCAGAATATGTTGCCACTATAAATCCATCTCCAAACTCTCACGATTGAGAAGCTCTGATGTAATGTGGTGTAAGTTTTCCATCAAATATGATGAGAGTGAGAAATTACCTTTTTGCCCACAGGCAAAAGTGGCAGTGAAAGCATTTTTTTGTTTGTTTAAATAGTCAATTCAGATATTTAAATGATCACCAATGCTGCGGGTAATGCATTACAAGTAACATGCAGTGTCGCGTTAAGCCTTTGGGGGCCCTGGGCTAATGCAGCTTTGATAACAGGCTAATACAGCTTTGATAATAATCCCATAGGAGGCAAAAAAAAATTATGTACGTAAATTAAACAATATTATCAAGTAGCCTAATAATCTTACAAATCAGAAACAGCTCAGCAAATACAATTAAATAGTCTTGGTACAACTATTGCAAATCGTAAAAGGTAGCCTAAATACAATGTTTTCTAGCTGGTTGTTGTGCATACGATCAATAATCACATCTTTGCATTCGACCATACAGAAAATACAAGTCCCGAAAAAAAAAAAAAAAAAAAAGGTCCCACTCGCTGTGAAGCGGGAGCGACTGGCTGCAGAAGATTCCCTTGGTCCTAAAGCCTTCCTTGAGCGGCTACGTTCGCAATTCTAACAATGATTTGGAATAATAATTATTTATTTGTTATTTGTATGGTCTAGGTGGCCATACGGCGTTTGCCTGCCAATACGGGACAAACTGATGCCTTAAATACGGTACAATTCCGTATTATACGGAACCATGTATAAAATGCAAAAGAGAATTGACTCGGGGGCTCCCTAGTGTTCAGGGCCCTGGGCTGCAGCACGTTACCCATTAGGATAACACGGCCCTGGTAACGTGTTACATAATGAGATTATTTTCAAGTAACTACTAAAGTAACGTATTACTTTTTCAAATAAGTAACGCAAGCTACTTTGTTTTACCCATTTATTCACGGACGCCTCTTCTGTCCCGTGTTCAGAGAAATTGGGAGTGAGGCGCAGAGGACCAGATTTATTTCCTTTACAGTTGCCAAAAATATAACTTTGTTTTTTTGTTATTAAAAACAAATAAGCAAGCCCAGCACAGGTGACAAAATGTAACGCAAAAGTTGCGTAATGGATTACATTCCATAAAAAGTAACTAACACAATTAGTTACTTTTTATGGAGTAACGATATTGAAATGCATTACTTTAAAAAGTATATTTGCCCAGCACTGATGATCAACACAAATGAGCATTCATACTTCCTCTTGGGGTTTCTTGCCCACTATAGTTTGAGCCTAAGATGAGCTTTTGAGCTTAAGTCGTTGTGTTAGCTTACAATGTTTATGTTTTTTAAATGTTTTAAAAATGTAAAAAAAGCATCCCACTCTGGTTGCAATGCATAAATGAGAACAACTTAGTGTCAAAAACATGACCTTTAAACGTCTGTCACAACAGATTGATACAGATCAATATTTTAGCTAACTGTGATTGATGTGTAAATAACACTGGAAGGCACATTGACAAATTATGATGACAAAAACAGACCTTATCAAGTGTTCTGCATTTTAAGGACCTTATCTAGGGCCCTATGGTTTCTGTGATATGGAAAATCACGGAATCCAATCATAAAAATGGAATTTACTGTATAGTCACAGAATTTGGCAAAATTTGGATAAATAAATAAAAAGTAGGGCTGTACACTTAATCAAATCATGATATGGACTACTGCCATTGAATACTGAAGCGCAAAAGTGACTGCATGTTTCTCAAGCTGCGTTTCCATTACCCTTCAAATTGCAAATTGAAAATACGCCTATTGGAAACGCGTCAATTTCGCAAAAACTCCCATATAATCGCAAAAAAAATTTGTACACTCGCATGAGGTGGTTTTTCAGGCAATTCGAAAAAGGAATATTTCGCATTTCATTTTTTTCTCATTTACAGATCGCATGGCTTATGTAAAAAGTCACATGATCATTCTTCAATGTACTATAACCTCCAAGAAACACTTCACACACTCCTTATGTGTCATTTGTTTGGGAACAGAGCATGTTCTTTCAGCACTCAAGGGTGTTTTACAGAAGGGAAGCTCTGCTCCTGCCTGTCTCTCTTCTCAAGGAATGGGATTCAGGCTGCAACCTCGAGTTTGGGTCCCACGTTAGCCAAGGCGGCATGTGGATTACGCTTGCAGTTTTAGGTGAGAGCGAGGCATTGCCCTTTCTCTCTCTCTCTTTGCAGCTACATGCAAATAGTTCCCGATATACAGTGTATACAACTGATCTGGTTGATTGTACTGACTGCATTTGAATATGAGTAAGAAATTGAATATGCATTTGGCTTTGAGGAGCTAAATGTTTGAAATGCATCTGGCTCTGAGCAGTTAGACCTACAGTATGGCGTAGTGGGTATTAATGTTGCAATAGTATCAACACCATGTCACTGCGTCAAAGTTCCCTTGAAAGGGAACATTTTAGGGTTCCGCTGTGTCTTGTTATCATAATTTAGCCATGCCTGTGCATCTTCCTTCAGACAAATTGAAACTGATGATGGTTTATGTGGACACTCTCCATGAACGCTAGTACATATTTCTTCTTTATAGAGTTGAGAATCAGTACTAATTCACCACAACAATAGAAATCGTTTTAGTTGATGAAAGAACTATTAAAGAAACTGATTCATTAAGTGGAATCAGAACAAGAATCGTTAAATTCCTCACGATTCCCATCCACACTTCCTATACGCCTCTGTTAAAGTGAGGTGGAGGAGTGTTTGATCTGACAGCGCTGCTCTCGCAGGAGGCCAAACATGCTGATTTTCACCTGCCACATCTGGAGAACTCCTGTTTCCGGCAGAGCAATGGGACCAAAGGAAAGCTCTGATGAGAACAGCAGACTCACGATCTGCTTTCGGAGATTCCTAACAGAAGGTCATAAAGGAGCGCTGCAGTTCAGTGTCAGCTGACCTCATCAGAAGAAGAACAGGCTGCTGAGTAACAGAGTGAGCTCATGCCATGGAAATTTTATATGACCCATGAGTCTATCAAATGAGATTCCTGCTTATGTTTTCCACATTTCAAATGTTCTTCTACTGTCATCACAATGTAGCTCAAATATATTTGAGGTTTCAACAGTAACGATGGCCCTGGGCCGATGTGAGAAGTCTTCAGGAATGGAACAGAATGCAGGGGTCCTGAGACAACTTGAACTATTTTTAACTTGACACAGTATTAAAAATGGAAAATGTTGACAGTTTGATTAACTTTTATTAACTTGCTCAGCAAGATTGTCTTAAAACAGTCTCATGACTGTAGCTGACCTGAAAGAGAGAACTAACCATATATGAAGAATGTTAACACTTAGCGGCCCTTGAGACACTGAGAAAACAGCTCAAACTTGCATTATGAGTTGCAGACTGACACATTGCAACAACTTACAAAATCAACCTTATGTGTTTAGGTTCATGTACTTGCATACCCTCGTGAAAAAATTACACTTTAGCATAATACAGTACAAAAATACAATAATTTAAATAAAGTGTGTGCAAACTGAAATGTAATGTTTTTGAGACACTTAATTGCATGTTATTTGCAAGCAAATAAAAACGTTTAAATGCAAATGAATAAATAAATAAAATAATAGTTTAATGCATATTACATATTATGCAATTGGTTAAATTTAAGACTGCTTTTTAACTCGATTAAGTAGGACTTAAGTACATCTTTACATGTAATTTAATTGTTACTTCTATTGTATTTGAAATATAGTTAAAGTGTACTGCTGAATGCAATGACAGGCATTGAAGGTAAAATAAAATATACTTTAAAGTACTTTATATTAAACCTTGTAACATAACCCTAAACATATCTGTAAAACATGTAATAATGTTGCAAATAAAATACATTAACTATAACTTCTATAAACTCAGTGGCACTGTTTTTGTATTAAGGCACATCCTAAAGAAACTTCCATTCAATGTCTAACAATCCAATGTGTTGCTTTAATGATCAAACCAGTTCAAATGAGCGTTAAACATAAAAATAACTTAATTTGAACTGCTCCATCAGATACCGTTTTATTCTTTCCACCAAAATGTGAACCATATGAACAGGATTGTGGGATATTGCATCGAAGGACACATTAATAATGCCTTCAAAAGACTTCATCTTAATAGACAGCAAACATGCCTTAATGTCTCGCTACCTCCATAAATCAAGAAAGAAAATACACATTTGAAAACTTGTCAAACTGGCCGATGCTGGACTTTCTAATGAGAATTTCAAAAGTGCGTCTCGACATTCTGTATGTCTGGCAGACTGCTGAATGTATATCACGCGAAGCAGTTTTGACTCGTGTTCAGTGAAAGGCCGTTTGAGAAGGGAATTCACTGGGATGATTAATAAATGACATCCAGCTGGGGGAGGAAGTGTCTTCGATGAGCGCTTCTTGCATGACAATGCAGCATTCTTCATTGAGTTAAGCACTCTGTAGATGGCCTGTCAGATCACATTAGTGTTGACCTGGAGTAGCCTCTGTGGAGAGGTCCATCACACACGCTAGGGCAGGGCTGGTATAAAATAACACCAGACTACCGGTAGCATGACTCGTCCCAGACATTCCCAGAAAACGCCATCATAAAACTGAACTACTTTTTCAGATCTAATCTGTTGCACGGGTGAGATAACATCTTACTACATACTGTCAAATTCAATTTGGGTACAAATTTGTTTGTTTGGGTCGTTTCGCTTTATTCAGCACATTTATTTAACTTTTACCATACAGTGCACTTAGCATTAAAATGTTTTTGAATATAATGCAGGGATCATATTAAAAAAACAGAAAATTTTAACCCCCAAAGTCACCCTTAAGAAATGATAAATAAATGAATTAGTGGTGTCAAACGATTAATCGCATCCAAAATAAATGTTTTTGTTTGCATAATATATGTTTGTGTTCTGTGTATATATATAAATACACACATATAGCATATATTTAGAAAATATTTACATGTATTTACGTACATATTATAAATAAATATATTTAATATATATAAAATAAATTTTTTATGAAATATATACATGCATGTGTGTGTATTTATATATACATAATACATAGCACACATACATATATTATGCAAACAAAAACTTAATTTGGATGCGATTAATGGTTTGACAGCACTAGAAACAAATAATATGAATTAAATGATAAATAAATGACTGATTGGTAAGACTTTCTGACTATTTCTTTAAAAGTAACTGGCTCATACGAGTCATTGGTAATCCTTTACAATTAGGTTGTGTTTGTTAACAGTTAACTACATTAGTTAACATGAACTAACAATGAAACACACTTCTAAAACATGTATTAATCTTACTTAATGTTAATTTCAACATTTACAATATTACACTCAAAGGACCTCAGCTAACATGAACAGTCAATAAACAGTTTTTAATGTTAACAAAGATAAATACTGTAACAAATGCATTAACTAACATTCAAAAATGGGAACTTATTGTAAAGTGTTATGGAGTCATTCAATTGTGAATCGGTCAAGTAGACTGCGACTAGAGTAGTCGTGATCAATTTGCATATGAGTGACTCTGATTTAACGTGACTTCCATAATAATCCAAAAATCTAAATTTGAAAAAAAAAAGATACCTGCCAAAACATGCTAAGCAGAAACCAATGCTGTATTCCCATTGTTTGCGTGCGGTGATCTGCTGATATCAGCAGCCTTGCAGACAGCAGCAGGAAGCCCAGACTCAGCACTGCCTCTGAGAGATGCAATGACACACCAGCCGCAAGCTGCCTTCAACACACCGCACATCTTCACCATTACACTCCTGCACTCGTACCACAGAGCACTGCAGTAACACCAATGTAAAATAATATTTTTTTTCTCCAGAATGAGTCTTTTTATTCCATTGATCCTGACTGATATTGATTTGGAAGGTTTTACTGGGATTCTCGGTTAATATTTAGTTAAGCAACTAAATCATGCGGTCTCTTTCCCCCTTTCTCCACTTTCCTGTCATTTTAGAATATCTATATTTACATTTAAGCATTTAGCAGACGCATTCAAGTTACAGTTTTTACATTTTATCAGCTCTTGCTTTCCCTGGGAATCGAACCCATGACCTTGGCGTTGCTAGCGCCATGCTCTACTATTTGAGCTACAGGAAAGCACTTATATCTAATAAAAACAAAAGTACCAATACAAATATGTAGTGCAACATTTAAGTATAGTATATAGGTTGTGAATTTATTGTAATCTCTGTCCTGCAAAGCAAAAATAAAAATAATATAATTCATCAAAAAATAGGCTGTAGGTCTTTTTTATTATTATTTGTGGACTACAGGAATCACACACTAACTGTAAAAGACAAAATGCAACTAAATGTAATTGCCTATACAGTTAGCATAGCAAAATAAACAGGATTCTCATATCTGTACTGCTGATGTCAAAGACCACGAGCCGAATTCAAATCTACAATATTTTGAAACAAATGAATCTGTCACCAGGTAGAAACTAGACAAATTCGGGAAGATGTCAACATGGAGAGGTTGCATGACATGCTTGAAAACCATGAGTAAAACTACACAAAGTAAGAAAAAAAAACAACCCAGACTACAATAAATACTGCTTGACTTGCAACGTGAATAAACATGGTTTGTGCAGACCACAGTGTGTCCTGTGCCGCAAATTATCAGCTGCCTACAGCATGAAACCATCGTAATTCATGAGACATTTGGAGACCAAACACTCTTATTACAACATCAAAGTAAAATTAAAATTTCAGTGTTCCTATTAAGCCTATGTCTTGTTATAAGGTTTGCATATTGGTGGGCTTGTGTAGCTAATATTAATAAAGTTTAATGTGTGGATGGATTTTTTTTTTTTACATTTCAATACCACTTGGTTTTCAACAAGAAATTTAGATTCTGAAGCAAACCAATTAAGACTATTATATTGACATTTTAATATTATAAAATCTATTTTCTGGAAGATATGATAAAGCACACTGTACCTCTTTACCTCTTGCTGGATGAATGTACATGATGAGATGTTATTTGCCAAAAACATTTTCAAGAAAATGCTCTATAAAATATGAATAGTATGAATTTTGCATGTAACCTCTGAGACTGCAATACATTACACCATTCCTCAGTGAAGCCTGTGACATTCTTGCTAACCTGTCATCGGTAGCACTGTACACAGCTTACACTGTACTCTCATGTCAACTGCATTCAATGCTAAATCTGTCATGATATGCATCAGAGGAGGTCACCAAAACAACATCTCGACACTATTGTCCTGCATGCACACTTTTAGCTACTTACTATGCACTGAGGACAACATCAAATAATTAATCTGCACGTGAAGCTCTGGAACAATACAAAGTATTTTCCAAGTTCCATCTAAACATTTTCATTCTGATAGATTACTGTGGCATCTGATCAAAGTGTGCAACAGAGAGCACTGATTAAGTGTGGCCTTTATGTTTATCATCTTTACATTGTGACAACAGTATGGTTCCCTGTTTTACAACTAACTTCTTGGGACTTTTGTGGATTTTTTTTTTTTTTACTTACAGACATAGTTATTATATTTCAATGGACTTGGTTACTAAAGCTTTAACTTGGAAAGATTAAGCTTTAGATAAGTTTACTGCTTAACCTTATAAACAGAATGCATGCAAAAAGAAATAGCTTTGCAACTGTTCAATATGGTTTCTTTCAAAATAATTTAACAATTGTCATTTGTGTAATACTCAATCAAGCTTTATGTCTTTGCATGGTAGCAAAACAAATGTGCATTTGATTTTTTTCTTCCTCCAGCAAATAGGCAAAATGCCACATGAAACATTAATATCATATGTAAAATTAGCAATTAATACAGCTGGAGCGAATTTATGGGTGCAGTTAGGAGCAACAAATCTCTGAAATAAAAGCGGCTAATTCCAGATTCGTGCATACATTATTATTGCAGCTCATATATCTCCAAATGTGTATTTCTAGACAGTACACACTGAGACTAAAACCACATGTAACATCCAACAAGTCTTGCTTCATCTATATACATTTTAAAGATCCTTCATGTGATTTATACTTTCTACATCTGCTTATATGTGATGTAATAGTAGTAAATGTAGACATATAACAACAGGGTAAATACTGCTACTCTGCCGCTGACTGGTAATCAATGACAAAATTAACCTGGGGCATTTATTTATTTATTTTTTACAAACAGGACCGGAGTTTTGTCTGCATTTCTTGGCTTGCTCCTGCATAAGATTACTTAACAAAAACAACAACAACAAAAAATTAATTTTACAATTTACATTCCAGTAGCCAACAGTTGACTTGTGTCTCCACACTGTGCATTTTAAAAGAGGAAATCACAAAAACAAATTCATTCTAACAGTTAATTCAAATGAGGGGACATCACCCTCTCTCACATGCATGTCCCCACCCAGCTACTGCACTAAAAACTTCATCTAAACACACATAACATGTGATGACAGACAATTATATAAACAGCGTAACTATAATGGGCATAATCATTCGCACTATCTTGCAGCCGTTGCGCAAATATTGGCAGCCAAACTTCACGTTGGAAAATCAATTCAAAAGTTTGCCAATATGTAGCCGCAACACAGTGCAAGTGCGCAACAAAACGTTACATTTTGCGACACCCTTCCTTACTAGTACGCAAGGGAAATAATAAGTATACCTACTTGAGCCAAGGAAACAGTCCGTGAACCTTCGGAAACAGCTTGTGGAAGGCGGACCATCTTCCATGTCTGACCGCAAGCGAGTGATGATAACTCTTGATATGATATGCGTCTAGTTTAAAGTCGACCCGCTCTTATAAATGAAACTATCCGACCCTGAACCGCCGGATGACATCAAAGCGTGTCAAGTCTGTATGGAGCGCCGTGTTTTACGCGCCCCGTATGCGCGCAGTAGTGTCTACGTCCAGTATGCAGACGCGCCCCGTCCTCTCCTCCCAGTGTAACGTTGGGAAATGAAGGCAAGAGGCGAAGAGGGCTCGTCTCGAGTGGAGCCGGAGAACGGCACTGAGAGCGGCGGCGTTCGCGTATCTCCTCCCCGGCTGCGCCGCACTCTGGCGCAGCTGCTCTGCTCCGGACTGCTATAGTGTGTTTTCCCACTGCTCGTGAGGGAGGGAGGGGGGGGCGTCATTTCTCAGGGTTGGACATCCTCTTATGTTATAGTGTCGAGGCAGGACGTTGGGGAATTAATGTGAAAGCAGCGTGTTTGGACACATGGGTGTTTATGAATGCTTCCACTAGAGGCCATTCTCCGCTATAAAGACATGTTGGTGCATTTACTGTTCTTCTGAGTACATACAGTTCGGATTTGTTTCTTTGGCTTCCAGATTGGCTTCTAGATCTCACAGTCACCGAGAGTATTTTGATACAGGTAATACCGTTTGTGCGTAAAAATCACGCTGGCAGCAGCCATAAACCACCGCATATATTGTGATGAGGCAGGCGGCAGAACTGGAGAAATCAACTGTTTGCTGCTGCGGACTGACGCGCTCTGACGTCAGCACGCGTCACTGACTTTGTGTGTGTGTGTGTGAGAGAGAGAGAGAGAGAGAGAGAGAGAGAGAGCGGACTCTCTCTGTGTGTGTGTGTGTGTGTTTGTTCTGTGGGTTGAGGACAAACCTCAGTTTTTCGTTTTGGCACAGCTTACTAATGACAAACTATTCCCGCAGCAACGACGTTTCCCCCTACAATCTATAAAATGAATATATAAACTACAAATAGAGCAATGTACCATCAGATATTGTATTAATGCTGTGCAAAACCTCGTCTGCAATTTTTCTACAAAACTTCAAGTTGACAAAAATACGAATCCCATAATGGGAGCACTTTATTGTACAGTTATGTTACTCATGTACATACTATGTTCTTATTTTAGTAATTACAATAACTAGGTAAAAGGTACTTACCCTGAACCTAGCCATAAACCTAACCCTAACCCATGTAGGCCTACTTACCTTATATTACCAGTAGTTTCTTAGGTAGGTACACTGTAAGTACACGTACTGCAAAATAAAGTGCAATCACTTTACACATTACACATCCAGGTGTAATTTTTATGTTTTCTCAAATGCATAATATGCTGTATTGCTCCTAATCTACAATTGAAATGCTGTAATTCACTTGTATAGTGGATCTGAAAAGAGCTAAAACCTTATATATATATATATATATATATATATATATATATATATATATTTTTTTTTTTTGTGATATTATGTGTTTCTGAGATTCAGGACTGCATCATCACGATACATATAGCAATATTCTTCCATTACTAAAAGTCATTTCTGTTCATAATTGTCTAGGTGAAGACCGTCTCAGGTTACATATGTAACCATGGTTCCCCGAAGGGAACGAGACGCTGCGTCGAAAACGCTAGGGGAACTCCACCAGCCTGACCGCGCTCTGAATCACATGTGTAATCTGTCCAATGGAAGGGCAAGACGTCACGGGCGGGTGACGTAATCGACCAGGAAGCATAAAAGCATGTGCGGCGGAGCCGGCATCAGCTTCTAGGAATGAAGCAAGCGCTGGCAGGGTTGCCGGAAGTGTGGCCTTCGAGACGCAGTATCTCGTTCCCTTCGGAGAACCATGGTTACATACGTAACCTGAGATGTTCCCCTTGAGAAAATCGAGCTGCATCGAAAATGCTAGGGGAAGGAGATGCCTAAGCCGCCAGACTTCCAAGTCCCTGCCCTGTGTGTATCACTTGGGAGCACAACGAGGGCGAGAGGAAAAGGGCCACAAGTGGCTAAAGTCGGCGGGGCCTGCGTCCCAAAGGCCAACTTCTAAGAAGTGAAGTGAAGTGAAGTGAAGTGAAGTGAAGTGAAGTGAAGTGAAGTGAAGTGACATACTGCCAAGAATGGTGACACATACTCGGAATTCGTGCTCTGCATTTAACCCATCCAACATGCACACACAGCAGTGAACACACACACACACCGTGAACACACACCAGGAGCAGTGGGCAGCCATTTATGCTGCGGCGCCCGGGGAGCAGTTGGGGGTTCGGTGCCTTGCTCAAGGGTACCTCAGTCATGGTATTGAGGGTGGAGAGAGCGCTGGACATTCACTCCCCCCACCTACAATCCCTGCCGGCCCGAGACTCGAACCCGCAATCTTTGGATTACGAGTCCGACTCTCTAACCATTAAGCCACGACTTCCCCAAGAAGTGAGTCTTGATCCCCAGGAAAGGGGAGAGCAGAAGACTCGAGGCTATAGAATAGCATCCTGATCCACCACATAGCATAAGCTCTCTGGCCGGAGGCCTCAGCCTCTGGAAGAAACATGTACTAGGGGGTGTCTACCCACTGAAAGGCCACCGAGAAGGGCGTGGTAGGTCAATATAGCCGCCACGTAGACACTCAGGGTGGAGTGGGTTAACCCTGCGGAGGTACAGGCCTGCACGAACTCCAGAACTGTACCAATCGGGCAGTTAGCTGGGTCGAGCTGGCAACCTCCGCACCATGAAGTGAAGATCTTCCACTTCAGGGCGTACAGTTTCCTCGTAGAGGGAGCTCTTGATTGGAGGATGGTCTCAGCAACCTCGGTTGAGAGACCGGAAGCTAGGAGCTGTACCTCCTCAGAGGCCACACCCACAGCTTCCACAACTCCGGGTGAGCGTGGACGATAGTGCTCCCTTGGAGTGCCGTCGAGGAGAGAAATGAGGTCCGAGAACCATACTCGGCCCGGCCAGAACGTCGCTACCAGTAGTAGACTGACATTGTCCCAGCGAACTCTCGGCAGAACTCCCGGGAGCAGAGGGATAGGGGGAAAAGCGTACAGACGAAGCCTCGGCCAAGTCTGCACCATAGCATCCAGTCACAGAGGAGATGGAGGAGTCAGAGAGAACCAGAGGGGACATTGAGCTGACTCTATAGTCGTAAACAGGTCCACCTGTGCCTGGCTAAACACTCTCTATATCTGCTTCACCACCTCGGGGTGAAGCATCCATTCCCCGGGCCTCGGCCCTTGTCTCGACAGAACATCTGCTCCCACATTGAGATGCCCAGGAATGTGCACTGCTCTTAATGACAGGAGTTTGCCCTGGGACCACACAAGGATCTGGTACGCCAGCTTGTACAAGGGTCGCAACCGCAGACCTCCCTGGTGGTTTATGTATGAGACCACCGATGTGCTATCGGTGCGCACCAACACGTGGTGGTCTCTTAGGTCTGGGAGGAAGTGTTTGAGTGCTCGAAACACGGCCATCATCTCCAGCCAATTGATATGCCATGTCAGATGGCGGCCACTCCACAGACCGTGGGCAGGGTAGCCACTCATGACCGCTCCCCAACCGGTGAGGGACGCGTCCGTCGCTAGTGTTATGACAAGGAGCTCCCAACACCGGGCCCTGGGACAAGAACCAAGGTTTCCTCCACATGTCTAAGGCACGTATGCATCGTCTCGTGACCTTGAAAGTGCGGAGTGGTTTTCCCCTCTGGGAGAACCCCTTAGTCTTGAGCCACCACTGTAGGGGTTTCATGCAGAGGTGGGTAGAGTACCCAAAAACTGTACTCAAGTAAAAGTAAAAGTAATAGTCTGAATAGTTACTTGAGTAAGAGTAAAAAAGTATCGGATAAAAAAACTACTCAAGTAGTTAGTTACTAGTTACTTTGGATCATATAGGTACTGAATATAGTCTATTTTTATTTAGATATATAGATTACATTTATGTAATGTGTATGTGTATACACACACACACACACACACACACACACACTGTCGTTCAAAATATATATATATATATATATATATATATTAATGTAATTTATTTCAGTGATGCAAATCAGAATTTTCATCAGCCTTTACCCCAGTCTTCAGAGTCACATAATCCTTCAGAAATCATGTTGATTTATTATCAGTGCTGCTCTTTTTAGCTTTCTATTCATCAAAGAATACTAAACAAAATGTCACAGGTTCCAAAAAATATTAAGCAGCAAAACTGTTTCCAACACTGGTAATAAATCGATATATTATAATGATTTCTGAAGGATCATATGACTCCGAAAACTGGAGTAACAGCTGATGAAAATTCTGATTTGCATCACTGAATTAAATTATATTTTAAAGTAAATTAAGTATGTATTATCCTATAACTTCTGACACTGAAACCTCTGAAAACGCCTCACATGACTGCTCTGAACATAACGAAACAAATGCATACTGACGGATCTTCGGTTCTGCAAAATGTAAACAAATGTAGCCTATATTTTTGCAAGCATAAATATTGTAAAAATATGAATATTAATTGTGTCTAGAACAGGCCGCGCGCCGCTGCGCAGAGCTAACGCGGGTTCCGTGGGTGTTCATTTCATACTCTTGTATAAATTATACATTGTAAGGTACATGTACAACAAACTGGTAATGTCATAGTGGTATCGTGGCCTATACCTGTGGAACAGTAGACAGCACACGCGGTGTTCATCTAATAAAGATTTTCATATAGCTTTAGCAAACAAGCCTTTGCAGATTTGCTTTCAACTGACTGTAAATCCAAAGCCACGTCTTCAGAGCTCTTGATGTTCTTAAACTCTCTGTTATCTGAGTGAGAACCGCTTCAGAGACTCAGCGCGTGCGGCAGGGAACTGAACGAATCATTCAAACTGATTCGCGAACCGATTCACTGGGTTGCCAATTGGTTTGATAAAGCCTTTAAACAGAATCGACTCAAAAGAATGAATCATTCGCGAATGGGCATCGTTCATTGCCCAGAGAAAAGTAGACGGCGCGTTTGGAATAAACCAAAGCATTTTTAACTTGTATTGCATTAAGATACAGTAACGAGAGGAGAGTCGCCCACAGTAACGAAGTTAAAGTACTGTTTTTTCTCTAAAAATATACTTGAGTAAGAGTAAAAGTACCCATTTTAAAATATACTCTAAAAGTATTAGTTACCCCAAAAATGTACTCAAGTAAATGTAACTCGTTACTACCCACCTCTGGTTTCATGTACAGCAGGCCAAAAGGTATCACATTGGATGCAGCTGCCCTCTGACCCAGCAGTCTCTGAAACTGCTTGACAGTGAGTGACTGGCCTTCTTTCACTCTCTTGACTGATGTGAGGATCGACTCGATCCGAGCAGGGGACATGCATGAATGCATCGTGGTCGGATCCCACACCATGCCTAGATAAGTGGTTTTCTGTACTGGAGAAAGCACACTTTTCTTGGCATTCAGTCTCAACCCCAGCTCTTTCAAGTGCGCGAGAACGACACCTCGATGTCGAATCGCCAACTGCTCCGATTGAGCTAGAATCAACCAATCGTTGATGTAAAAGTGCGGGGTGAGAGTGCAAGGCCAACGGGAAGAACCCGATATTGGTAAGCTTTGCCCCCAAAAGCAAACCTCAGGGAATTCCTGTGAGTGGGAAGGATGGAGACGTGGAAGTATGCGTCTTTTAGATCTAACGTGACAAACCAGTCCTCGGACTTGATCTGAGATACTTCCCTGTTTGAGTTTTGAGCATCTTGAACTTCAGTCTGCTGACTGAGTGGTTCAACTGACGCAGATCTAAAATGGGACGCAATCCTCGATCCTTCTTGGGAACTATGAGGTACTGGCTGTAGAACCTGGACTCTCTTTTGTGAGGAGGGACCACCTCGATGGCCTCCTTCCTCAAGAGAGTACTCTACTTCTCGTTCCATTACCAGAGCCTACTCAGGGCCCACCAGAGTGGGATTCACCCCGTTGAATTGAGGCGGAGGAGAACCAAACTGGATTCTGTAGCCTCTCTCTACAGTATGCAGGACCCATGGAGACACATTTGGCAGAAGTTTCCACGCAGCCAAATAGTCTACTAAGGGAACCAGTCTCTCGAGACTGGCCTCTGGTGTACCCAGAGCGGCTAGCTCGGTGTCCTGAAACAGCACACCAGCAGGAGACAGCCGAACTAGCTGCTCTAGAGACCCCCGAAGGGGTGGTGAGCATCTCAGCTCCGCTATGTTTCTGGTCGGAAGAAACTGAGATGTGTGCTCGCTGGAGATTAATGCGCCCTGAAACATCGTATGTGGCTGGGTTGGCAGACCGATCTCCCGAGGGCACTGAGGAGAGACGGGCACCGTGTACCACGGTGTACGCCGATCTTCCCCAGAGGGGCCTGCCCTCATGAGTCCTGGACCATAGCATCAGGACTGCCTCAGCTGAAATCTCTTATTGAGACGACGGTCCTCAAGCCCGCATCATTTATAGGAAGACTAGACTGATAGAACCAGAGCCTGCTCAGGCAGGACCCAATGAGACACGCTTAGCAGGGGCTCCCTCACCGCCAGGTGCCTACTAAGAGAACCAGTCTCTCAAGACTGGCCTCTGATGTGCTTAGAGCTGCTAGCTCGGTGCCCTGAAGCGGAAGACCGGCAGGGGACGGCCGCTCTAGCTGATCTAAAGACTCCCAAAGGGGCGGTGAGCCTCTCAGTTCCGCTATGTTAAGTAACTGAGAGAAGCGCTCGCTGGAGCCCGCTGCGCCCTGGAACACTGACAAAGTTGGCAGACCGATCTCCTGAGGGCACTGAGGAGAGATGGGCACCGTGTAATGCGATGTACGCCGCTCTTCCCCAGAGGTGCCGGCCCTCAGAAGTCCTGGGTCATAGGCAGCAGGACGTTTTAGCCAAAGACTATCCAGCGAGAATGACGATCCTCAGATCCGCCTTCTGCTCGAAGCCTTTGGCCCGGGAGCGCAACTCTGGCTCCAATATTATGGGGAGTAGGAGAAATGATGCTCCCTAAATGAGGAGCTGGAACACGGTTGGGGCTGCTCTGCCCAGCAGCCCCTGCTGATCACCTCAACCTCCTCAGAGGAAGAGAGGTAAAGCATTGTGCTCTCACTCGAGATTAGTCACAAGAGGCTCTTATATACACATATATGTATGTGTATACATATATACACATCTAACTTCTCCTAGTTAGATGAAATACATAATTTAATTCCTCAAAATGAAATGCAGAAAGACAACCAGATGAGTGAACACAGTCTGATATGAAAAGGATTCATAATAAGAATGAGAATGACGTAATGCACGCGGTCGCCTCGGCAACGCGCTCTGCAACAGCGAGCTCTCACTCAAAGGGGGAAGAATCACACCACGGGCTTCCAGCCCCAAGCGAGAGTGCTAGATCTGGGGAATGCAGGTGGAGATAGAGCGAACCCGTCTCCAACCCGTCTGCCAGATCCATGTTGCGATCCCCACGATCTCACTCGCTGCCATGCCTCAGCAGTGGCGGACTGGAACCGCAAGATCTTACGGCGGGGAGAAGCACAATCAGCCCTTTATCTTTAGAGCTGACAGCGCAAATATAATGATGTTGTCATTCATAATATGCTTGTGCAAACACTGCAGCTTTACAAAGCTCATCGACGTCAGTCATGTCCACCTCCTCGGAGGAAGACAGGCGGAGCGACGAGCCCTCTCTCTGGGGGGAAGAAACTGCGGGGCGGGCTTCCGAACACAGAGAGTGGGTGCTGGATCTTATGGGAAAGGAAGAAGATAGGGGCTCGCCTGTCTTCATTCCCTCCACCTGATCCATGTACGATTCCCACGAGCGCAGCTGCTCTGCCTTTTTTTCTTGTTCTTCACGAAAAGCGGGACCGGCACCGCGAGGAACGCTAGTGAAAGCTCACTCCTCAAAGAGAGCCTTCCGAGAGCAAGCAGACGCAGTGACAAACGCTCACAAAGCGGGCAGTCAGCTCCCTCGAGAGGTGATATGCGTGCTCTGCTCTCAAGCAGACCACACACGGACTGTGTGTATCCCCAGCAGTGATATAACGTTTGCAGGGAGGAACATACAGCCTGTAATGCGATCTGCTCTCGCCCAAGTGCTTGCACACATTGTGAGCTTATTTCAAGTGATTGTGCTTAGGGACAGACAACACTAAATAAGACTCAGAACACAGATCGACAGACACACACACAGAGTAGCGGTTGCTGAATGACAAAAAGCTGATGCCGGCTCCGCCGCACGTGCTTTTATGCTTCCTGGTCGATTACGTCACCCACCCGTGACGTCTCGCCCTTCCATTGGACAGATTACACATGTGATTCAGACCGCGGTCACGCTGGCGGCGTTCCCCTTGCGTTTTCGACGCAGCTCGAGTTCCTGAAGGGGAACCAGTGTTATGCATTTTTAAATCTAATGAAGAGGAACAAAGACGGGAAAATATGAAACACAGGCCAGGACAGTTTATGTGATTTCTGTGTTTGTTTTTGTTACATTTTTGTTTGAAACCTTAGTACATTATTAAGTATTACATCACCTGTATATTTATCACAACTAACACAGTGTCAATTACAGCACAGAGAATATTTAAACTCCACCAAGAGTTAATAAATAGCCTTTTGAATATATACCCTATATAAGTTAAAAATCTGTACAGTTCTTGATATGTATAGCTTGAAATGCTTTAGGTGCATCAGGCTACAGAAAGGACAGCATTTAAAATGGAATAAAACTGGTTTTCATTTGCCAAAATCATTATTAATGCTAAAACTCTGTTTACACTGGGATTGTTTATATCTTCTTGAGTCAATAATGCACCTTCACCTTTGTGATGATTCAGTTCATTGCTCCAGTATGGCATGCACAAGTTTGCAGAACAGTTCTTTGTAATTATTACAGGAGTTGGGTTTCTTTTCCAGAATCCTTTTTTTTTACCGTGAGGTTTATTCAAAGGATTTCCTGTATCATTTTGACGTCCCATTGACGTCTGTTGGACCCCACACTTTCCAAAACTTAGAAATATTTCTTCATCTAGTGACTGAGCATTCATATTCTTGAGTCAGTGGAGAAAATAAGAGCTTGCATATTGTTTCTTCAACTGGTAAGAACTATGCATTTTCAAACATGGTTAATTTATTAGACTTGTAGTTAATTTGTTTTTTAAAAAGTCAGAGCAACCAGTTTGACAACACATTAGTGTTTCTGTAATGAAAGTCCTGTTTAAACAACTTAGAAAATTATAGCTTATGTACTTACTCAAATATTGATTTCAGATCATTTTTAACCAGAAAAGTTACGGACTGCAGCTTTAGTGAAGTGACATTCAGCCAAGTATGGTTACCCATACTCGGAATTCGTGCTCTGCATTTAACCCATCCAACGTGCACACACACAGCAGTGAACACACACACAGCAGTGAACACACACCTGGAGCAGTGGGCAGCCATTTATGCTGCAGCGCCCGGGGAGCAGTTGGGGGTTCGGTGCCTTGCTCAAGGGCACCTCAGTCGTGGTATTGAGGGTGGAGAGAGCGCTGGACATTCACTCTCCCCACCTACAATCCCTGCCGGCCTGAGACTCGAACCCGCAACCTTTGGATCACAAGTCCAGCTCTCTAACCATTAGGCCACGACTTCCCCACTCATTGCTTTTAACTAGTTACTTAAAAAAGTAATCAGATTACTTCATCTTAATCTTATCAGAAACATAGCAAGGAGCTTTGACGAAGCCACGAGAATACTTTTTGCACAAAAAAAGTATTCTCATAGCTTCTTAAAAGTACGGTGGAACCCCTGATATCACATGGATTATTTTAACGATGTCCTTGCTACGTTTCTGGACCTTGATCGTGGCAGTATCCTTGCTGTCTATGGGAGGGTCAGAGAGCTCTCAGAATTCATCAAAAATATCTTAAATTGTGTTCCGAAGAAGAACGAAGGTCTTACAGGTTTGGAACGACATGAGGGCGAGTAATTAATGACAGAATTTTAATTTTTGGGTGAACTATCGCTTTTACAGCAGTCCTATATATTGGTTCAACCAACATGGTTCAATTTCTCCGCTGATGCATTGTACTGCACTGGTTGAGCAGTGAGTTACGTCATTGTACAAGAATCACACCCCAGGGTGTTGGCCCAAGACACTGAATAGGCTCCAACATCCCTGCAACCCAACATAGGACAAAGCGGTTTGGAAAATGAATGGATGGGTGATTGTATATTGCACTGTATTTATCACAGGACATCTCAGACATCACCATAAGATGAAATACTGCATGAGGAATAGGCTAAGTCCACATCGAGACAAATCTTCATCGTACGATAATCCTAATGCATTTCCTCTCTGACATTATGTGGGAACACAGTCAATTTAAAATTACATAAACTAGGTCTTTCAAACAAGAGATCCTGTGTCTGTTTGATTTGACATACGGCAGCTCTCTAGTTCACCACTTCATTGCTTTTACCACACAACCATACTGTAAATAGCTGTGTATACCCTGGCAGAGTGAATTACAGGGTAATGAAGTATGAAGGAACCTGCCCTGTAACACAGTAAGACGCCACATCAGAGGAGACCAACTGTGACGTGGGTGGGGAGCTCAGGGCTGATGAGTGCTGATCCATTAAGAAAATGTAAAGCAGAAATGTCAGTCGGGACTTTGTGGACAAGACGTAAAAAGAGTCATTTTACAGCTACCTCTTTTTCCCATTCTAACCACCCTGTGTTTAGAGTCTGGAGGCAGAGGAAATATTCACAGACCAGACTGCGGTTATTATGTCATGTGGCTTTTAGGGATTTCCTAAGCTCTGTATGTTCAGGTGGTATTACTCTTAACATCAGCGAGCTTAGAGCAACTTAAAAAAGCAATAAAATGTATTATTTATGTAATTAAAATTGACTTACTAATAGATACTGTATATGATACCATTGTTGTTGATTACACATTTGCAGTGCTGCATGTGATAAGCAGTTCATTCATAAAATTAAGCACAGTCTTTCTTCTAAATTTTAAAACACTTTTGCTTCAAACTAAAGTTTGTAATGTTGTGATTCGTCTTTAACCTGGGGTGCGTTTCCCAAAAGCATCGTTAGCTAACTACGGTCGTTAGTTCTATATTGAACTCTATTGGTAACAACAGAACTTGCGCCAATAGTTGCTTTTGGGAAACTCACCCCAGGTTGGTTTCCCTTATGGCTTATTTACTGAAGAATTTACTGAAATCCCTAAGAAGAAAACTGAGGAGGAAAAATACTTCTAGAACCAAGTCTTTGTTGTGATCTATTAAGCTCAAACACTGGTGAGCTATTAAGCTCAAAAATGTTAATACCATCGTAAGTACTTGCAGAATCCACTGCCTTAAGTACAGACTCAGGAGGAGAAAATGCCAACTTCAGTTTTTAAGTTTTTGTTCATTTGCTTTTACAAAACTTACACCAGAAATGCCCAAACAAAGGCCCGCACTGGAAAAAAATAAATAAAAAGTTGAGGCAACCAGCTTCAGCAGATTTGTTAGTTTTCTCAACTTATTTTTTAGGAAATTTCTCAACTTTTTGTTTGTATAAACTTAAAACAAGAAGTTGAGAAAACTCAAACATTTGCTGAAGCTGGTTGCCTTAAACTTTTAAGTTGGCCCAACTTTTACTATGCTGTGTATAACAAAAGGGGATTTTTTTGTTTTAAGGTTGTTGTTTTTGTTGTTTGTTTGTTTTTTTGCACTGCATTGCATTGCAATGTACATGCTTCGAAAAAAATACTATATACTTTATATTAAATATAACATTGTGCTGGTACTAAAATGTAAACTGGTACTAATATGTACCATTTTGAGGCAAATAAAGCACACAAAGATGGACCTTTTAGTTTTTGTACCTTAGGGTAGCGTCCCAGTCATAGCTTTGTACCTTTTTTTCTGAGAGTGTAGAGAATATAAGTGAATTTGATTTTGAAAAATTAAATGCATACTTCAAGAGGCACATACAGTGGCATTTGTACAGTGAACAGTGAACATGCGATAATGAAGAGATCAGGATAATGGCACATTATTTATTTATCTATTTTTTTTATTATTATTTTCAATAAAACAGTTGTGCTCATAAATTTGCATGCCCCTTTCAGAATGCAAAATGTTAATAATTTTAACAAAATAAGAGGGATCATAAAAATGGAATTTTATTGTTTATGTACTGCTGTCCTGAATAAGCTATTTCACATAACAGATGTTTATATATTCTCCACAAGACAAAATAACAACTGAATGTATAAAAATGACCCCGTTCAAAAGTTTACATACCCTTGAATCTTAATACTGTGTGTCATCTCCTGGATGATCCACGACTGTCTTTCTGTTTTGTGATAGTTGTTCATGAGTCCTTTGTTGGTCCTGAGCAGTTCACCTGCCTGCTGTTCTTCAGAAAAATCCTCCAGCTCCTGCACATTCTTTGGTTTTCCAACATTTTCTGCATATTTGAACCCTTTCCAACAGTGACAGTATGATTTTGAGATCCATCTTTTCACATGGAGGACAATTGGGGGACTCATACATAACTATTATATGAGATGAAAACATTTACTGATGCTCAAGAAGGCAACACAACTGTATTTGGACACAGGCACAGTTTTTTATTTTAGCTAAGTTACAGTTATATAATGAATATGGGCTTAAAGTGTGCACTGAGCTTTAATAAGATAATAAATATTAAATAAATTGGAGGAAAGGTTAAGGAATTACAGCTTTATTACAGTTTTAATTTCTTGTTTAAAAGTATAATTTTTAATCATTTCACATTTCAATATTTTATTTTTATTACAATCTTATTTTTATTCATCTTATCATGACTTTATTAAAATGTAATTATTTATGCTGTTGTAATTGCAGTGTAAATGCATTCATGCCATCTCTGAGCTGCAGTAAACTGTCTGTGTAAAAACATCCAAATTCCTCCCCAGATGCAGCTTCTGCAGTGCAAAAATGGCTTTTGTTGATTTTGGTTTCATTTGATTGGTCACAGCCCTATAGTGTCTTATTATTCTAACTGAATTTATTGATTAAATGTAAGATTTTAACAGAAAAGATGATTCATGCATTTGATAATTTAAGAAAAAATTGACCTTATGAAGGTAAAAATGCCCCACCTCACAGAATAATTAATTAATTAATTTGTTACATTTATATAGCGCTTTTCTGGGTACTCAAAGCGCTTTACATAGAAGAGGGGGAATCTCCTCAACCACCACCAATGTGCAGCATCCACCTGGATGATGCCACACCAGAAGGCCCACCACACACCAGCTTATTGGTGGAGAGGAGACAGAGTGATGAAGCCAATGGGGATGTATGGGGATGAGACCATGATGGTCAATGGGCAAATTTGGCCAGGATGCCGGGGTTACACCCCTACTCTTTTTCGAAGGACATCCTGGGATTTTTAATGACCACAGAGAGTCAGGACCTCGGTTTAACATCTCATCCGAAGGACGGAATATGAAGTATATAAAAAAGGGAGTCAGCTGTCCATGACAGGCCTAAACTAACCAAGGAACCAGCACAAAAACACTCAGCAAAATATGTCATCTAATTTATTGTAAGTGATAACATCTGAAAAAGTATTGAGATCTTTTTTTTTTCTGCCAAATTCGTACAACCCAAGTTGTAAATATTTCATTCTTTACAGTTAATTTCAATGTTACCACACTTGACAAAAGCATTTTACAGTGTATGCACAGCTAAAATTGGTCATCTCTGTCTTAAAATCTCCAACTCTCTGTTGTTGCTTTTTGTCTTTGGCCATTTTCTCACTATGCTTATGTCTTGTTGTGTCTTTTTCCATGCTGTTGGAAAGCGCTAATCCTAAGTGATCTTGCTAACTTGACTAAAGCCAATGAAAATAAGAAAGGGCTTTGTGGCACATTGGCATCATTAGGCAAGTCGAGTCTGAGCATCGGAGACAAAGGACGGAGGAGGGGGGTCTTGCCTCTCCCATTTTAGAGAGCTTCTGTGCTTTTCCATACAGACTCCATCAATTGTGTATAAGTGGTCTGGAGGATAAAAAGCAGAAGCTGCTTTCTTGGAGTTCACCTCAGTAAGGAGAATTTTGTCACCACAGTGTTCAGCTGAGACCTGAATCCACACGTAATGGATGAACGTCAGACGGTTCTCATAATCAATCAGCCCAGAACACCTGACACCGTTTTCCATAAGCATTCCCTGTCTACGTCACTGTGACACACTCTGAGGACAATATGGAGGACGACACACACACTTACACTCCCGCATGTGACATCCATTGAGACCAGTGACCTGGAATTTCAGAGAGACCGTTCTGAACCTGAATCATTGCCCTCATTAACTCCAAGAGCTGATTACGCTGATAAATACAACACACGTCACCATCTCCTGGGCTCTCGTGAAGAGGGACAAACACAAATGATGAAAAAATAAAAGAAGCACCGAATTTAGGCACTATATATTCCACACTGTAGTGCTGACGTCAGTGAGGGACGGCTAAAGGGCTCACAGTACTTACAGGCTGAGTCAGAAGCACCAGTCTTAAGTATTTGTAAATGCATAATGCTCTTTTAAATTATCTTAAACTTTTAACAAAAGCTTAAATTTTGGAACAAAAAATATTATTTTGTGTTACTGTTACTCCATTTTTTTCTTTTAATGAGTGAGAAATGATTCTCTTCAGGAATCAAGTTCATTCATTTTGTTTCTTTTGTACTGAACTTGCTTTAATTTAAAATGACTGAACTCAGCTTGATATATACGTTTACACCTAAAACATTCAAATTCAAAAGTTTAAAACGTATTTTACACTCAGTATTTATTAATCAAAACATATCAATTTAAGTTTTCTATTTTGATAAAACAAAGCTGAATTTTCAGCATCATTGCTCCAGTCTTCAGTCACATGATCATTCAGAAATCATTCTGATATACTGATTTGCTGCTGAAACATTTCACTGTTTTATGCTGTTTTCTGGGTTATTTGATGAATAGGAAGTTTAAAATATATTTTTTTAAAATAATGTAATAAGTAATTATTGCTAAGTAATAATGTGCCAACATTGTTGATTCTTATTTCTGTGTATTGTGTGGTACACATGTGTTTCATGTGCTCAGAGATTTCATTACATAATGCATATAATATATGTGTGTGTGTGTGTGTGTGTGTGTGTGTGTGGTTTTATAGAAAATGATAAATGCAAGCATAGCCTCTTTTCTCTTAATAATCTCCATCTGAAAAACAGGGGGAAAAGGACTGTTACATGCTCACTACAATTCTTCAAGAGGAGGAGTCTGAGGCTGTCAGCAGCACTCAGCACTGTACGTCCTGCACAAAAGCATCCGTTTCAACCCCCACCTACATCTGCAGCCCTGCTTCACACACGAGTGATGTCATACGGCCTGTCAGGGTCCTTTCTGTCTGCTACAGGATATTTTGTGTATGCATAAGGGCTCTGAACAGAGATGTCGCACTCGTTCTAATGCTGGCTCACAAACCCCTGGAAAGTACATGGCATTCTCGCGTTCTGTGCTTAACACAAACCAGGGTTACAGGACGATCTCAGAATAATGCATTTTTTCTGTCTAAGTGGAATTCCTCATGAAATTAGGCCAGTGCAATAATCGCAATGAAAATACACACAGATAATGACTGTCCTGTTAATGCCATTAGGTGTTTCCTCAAATATGGGCACTTTTATGTTCCATGGGATCATCTTGGAAACTTTTCACTTCGCCTTCAGCATTTATTTTTGCAACTTTTAAAATATTCTTTTTATACAAAGATTTTATTATTTTACCACAGACCCAGATATTTAATCTTAAAATAAGAAGATCCATTATTTAAAAAAAAAAAAGAAAAGAAAGAAAATTACATTGTGAAAGCTATGAAAATTGAAGCACAATATGAAATACAAAAGGATTTATTGTGTAAAATGGAAGACAGTATAACTTTAAGATTTTGGGCTATTTGGCTTTTCATTATAAATTTCATTATATATTTCATTATATAGCTGTTTCAAACTAGCTGATAGAATACATCCAAATACACTTTATTTTATTGCACTTTACCTATTTGCTTCTGAATATTTCAATTACCATACATATTTTTAAGGCCGTTTTCTCAAAATGAGTTGTTTTTCTCTTTCATTGAGCCAAAAATCTCCCCTTCAGTAGCATTTACACCAAACTTTACAGTTTTTACAGGTTTTTACAGAGGTGTTTGTTCATATATCATTTGCTTGATTTTATTTGAATCCTAAAAAATGTGTGACATCTGCTGATTTATGGCGCGATTAAAAAAAAAACCTTTGACTCTAATATGTGACCCAGGACCACAAAACCAGTCTTAAGTGTCATTTTTTAGAAATTGAGATTTCTACATCATCTGAGAGCTGAATAAATAAGCTTTCCATTGACGCATGATAGGACAATATTTGGCCGAGATGCAACTATTTGAAAATCTGGAATCTGAGGGTGCAAAAAATTCTAAATATTGAGAAAATCGCCTTTAAAGTTGTTCAAATGAAGTTTTTAGCAATGCATATTAATATCAAAAATGAAGTTTTGATATATTTATGGTAAGAAATTTACAAAATATCTTCACGGAACATGATCTTTATTTAATATCCTAATGATTTTTGGCATAAAAGAAAAATCTATAATTTTGCCCCATACAATGTATTTTTGGCTATTGCTACAAGTATACCCCAGCGACTGGTTTTGTGCTCCAGGGTCACATATCTCAACAAAATGAAAGGAGATGTCCTTATCTGCAAGTGTTTGCAAATTAGTGCACATTTAATTAGATAATTCCTAATTTGCGCATTTAAACATAACATTTCAGAAAACTTATTTGCAATTAATAATTAAGTCAATCAGCCAATTATGGCCACTTCAATAATGTGGCCCAAATTTTTGGCTCTTGTATGATAAATTGCTTGTGCATTTTCTCTTTTGTAATTCAATTTAGATAATGTCCTAAATAATTTCAAAAAGTAAATTCAATCAACTATGCATTTTTTGAATGCAGTGTATAAAATATGTATTCGTAATTTAACAGTAAAACATGCAACATCATTGGGATTAATCTGGAAAAACGTGTTGGATTTGAATGATCAGAGATTTGTGTTTAAGTCAGTTATAATAAACAGACATTCTAAAATACCAGCTGCAAGAAGCTTTAAATTATGAATCTAATAACAGTACAATTGTATAAGCCGCCTATAAGCAAAAAATTAGATTCTCAGCTTACAGGATGGAAATTGGTCAGAGGGCAAAAGATTACATTCTTCATTAAGAATATGGGATGGGTCAGATATTATTTTTAGGCTTCACTCAATGCAACCCATATATTGTCATACATTGTTCTAATACATGTACATATTATGTGTTCATATTACCATTTTAAAATAGAAAAAAACTATATAAAAAAATGTATATTAGACCAGTGTTTACCCCTACAAACCCATAAGCAAACCTTAAATATGATACCAAATGTGGTCAGACATGGCAGTGTTTTAACTGATGTTGTACTGGATATCATTAAGTATTATTACTAATACTATTTAGTTTACTGATCAGCTTACTTATAGTTTTCCTTTCCCTTTATTAAGACACCTAAGCTTGACTCTCTGTTTAAATATTTGAACAGTTCTGGATACAACTGTATCTGCCACTCAATATTTTTATTTCTTGACTACACTGAATTTCAATATATTTTTTTAAAGATACTAACGTAACAAAATCAAAATCTTTTCAAGTACCCCTGGAACATACACGTGGTTCACCAGGATCACTGATTTAGAGTGTCACAACACATTTTTGTCAGCTTGTTTTAGAAGTAAAAAATATTAAAAGAGAATATTTAAATTAAATAGAAATATTAAAACTAGTAGTATACAGTATATCTTGGTGGTAACCAAATTTATTAGATCAGAATAAGTATTTGGCTATCCCTCATTACTATACCTCACCTCTCTTTTCAATGTATGCATTCTATTTCAAAACAGTAAACATACAGGAAACAGTTTAATGAAAATGGAAACAAATACAGAAATACATGAGAAACATGTTTGCAAATCAAATGATAACGCAGACATGCTGATTGGTAAAACTGTGAGTGTTACAGCTCACTTAATGTTACAGTCATCGTTGTCTCCACACACACACACACACACACACACACACACACACACACACATATGTTGGTTTTTGTGGTTTATGGGGACTCTCCATAGGCGTAATGGTTTTTATACTGAACAAACTGTGTGTGCTATTGCCCTACACTAACCCTACACCTAAACTTAGCCCTCACAGGAGACTTTGTGCATTTTTAGATTTTCAAAAAAACACCATTTAGTATGTTTTTTAAGCCTTTTGAATTACGGGGACATAGGCAGTGTCCTCATAAACCACCTTCATATTGTAATACCTCTGTCATACCCATGTCATTATACAAATTTGTGTCCTCATAAAACACATAAACATGCACACACACACACACACACACACACACGCACACACACACACACACACGCACACACACACACGTACACACACACACACACACACACACACACACACACACTTGTGTTGGGTTTCCATGTTTTATGGGAATATGCCATGGGCTTAATGGTTTTTATACTGTACAAACTGTATTATCTATCCCCTTACCCCAACCTACCCCTCACACAAAACCTTTTTTAGATTTTCAAAAAACTTAATTCTGTGTGATTGTTTTCCTCATGGGGACCAACAATGCCCCCACAAGGACAAGTGTTCTGGATAGTGACAATTTTGTCTTCATAAGGTAGGGTTTACCTGAACCACACAAACACACACATTTCTGTTTCTAATCATTCTCAGGCCAGAATAATCACATATTAATTTTTACGCAATGTGTTTTCTGTATTAATTGTATTGCCTATATAACAGATCATCATATAACATGCAAATGCTTTTACATTCACCAATTTGTCTCTGTCTGTCTGTCTTTCTTTCGTTAATTGTTATAATTCATGGTTATATTATATTATTAGTCTTCTATATTCAATTTGTGTGTGATAAGTGTGATGATGGCATTGTGATTGCTGCTAAGGTGTCTAACTGAGATGAGACGCAAAACTTGAATTCCATCTAGTGGTTATAAGTATTAACTACGACTTATTTTTATTTATCATTTATTTATTTTCTTGGTAAGACTAGATTATATATTCTATTGATAACATATAAAAAACATTATTGCATTATGTTATAAATGAATATGTTCTCATTTAGCTAGCCTAGCTTTCATTCTTTTCCATATCCCGGGTTTAATGCACTACTGAAGTGTCTGACAGAGAGAGACTTACATTTGTTTAATGATGGTTTTATGCATTGCAGAATCAACAACAACAACAAAAATATATATATTGAAAAATGTAAAATATTTGTTCTAAAAATCATACAAAGCTTATTTTTAATGAAATTTCTATATGTTTCTGTTCACAGACCCTCAGTGGTACCTTCAGAGAAATCCTTTTTTTTTTTTACTATACTATGCATCACACTTAAATGTAATGTTTTTCTTTTTCTTTTTTATAATAATTGAGAATATGCCAGGCATTTACTTTCATTTTATGTGTTTGTGCTGATACCACCATGCTGATATGTGGCAAGCCGTTTTGACTTTTATTCCTTCACATGATATGAATTCTTGATATCAACAATTACATTTTTCACTAGTTAAAATGCTAATTCTTGATATCAAGAATTTAATATCAAGAATAGACATTTTTTACTAGTAAGAATTGTATTTCTGATACGTGGAATTGGAATTTCAACTAGTAAGAAATTAATTCTTGATATCAACAATTGATTTTGAATGGCAGCCTATGGTGACATTTAACTAGTGAAAATACAATTGCAGATATCAACAATTAAATTATTGATATCAACAATTAGCATTTTAACTAGTGGAAATACAATTGCTGATGTCAAAAATAGCCATTGTTACTAGTAGAAATATAATTCCTGATATCAAGAATTAACATTTTAACTAGTAAAAACTGAATTGTTGATATCAAGAATTCATATCCTGAGAAGGAATAAAAGTCAAAACGGCTTGCCATAGATATATATAAACCACTCAAAGTGTGGAATAGTTTCTTCTACATTGATGGATGGCAAAACTGTATTTTCAGCAGTCATTGCTCCAGTCTTCAGTGTCACATGAGCCTTCAGAAATCTGTCTAATATGTTGATTTTCTGCTCAAAAACATTTCTAATTATTATCAGTGTTGAAAAGTAAGCATCAAATGTGGTTAAGCACTGTCGAAGAAGACCCAGTTGGAGTTGTTCTATGTGGAGTTTGTTTGTTCTCCCAGTGTCTGTGTGGGTTTCCTTTGGGGTGCTCAGGTTTCTCCACAATCCAAAAAAATGCAGCAAAGGTGAATTTGATAGACTAAACTAGCTGCATAGGTGTGAATGTGAGTCCCAAGTTGTGTAATGGAGAAGATTGGGAAAAGACCTGGCAGCCTAACCCAGAAAAATCACTGCCATGAAAATTTGTGGAGAGACTCTTATATATGGCATGACATGGCCACAAAATCACCAAAAATTCAGATATGATTGACTGGGTAATGGCTGTATACACTCTGAACAATGCAGGGTTAAATATGAACAAACGCAGCGATTGGGTTGTTTTCAACCAACAGTTGGGTTAAATGTTTAACCCAACCTTCTGGGCAGTAACCCAACCGCTGGGTAAAAACAACCAATCGCTGGGTTGATCCATATTTTATCCAGCGCTGGGTTGTATTTAACCCAGCATTTTTTAGAGTGTAGATTCATCAAAATCCTGGAAAAGAAAAAAAAGGATCATGGATTCCACAAAAATATTAAGTGGCAAAGACTTTTTTCATCACTGATAATAATAATTACTATAATGAGAACCATTTTTAATAAATGAGCACCACATCAGCATTTTTAAATCATTTCTGAAGGATCGCGTAACACTGAAAACTAAAGTAATTATGCAAAAAATTCAGATGTGCATCACAGGAACACATTTTTAAATATATTGAAATAGAAATTGTAATATTTCACAATGTTACTGTTTTTACTGTATTTTTTCTCAAATAAATGCAGCATTGGTGAAAAATCTTAAATATTCAAACGTTTGACCATATACGCAATAATACACATTTTATTTTTAATGCCACCATAGTCTATATATTAACCTTATAGCTATATATATATGACCCTGGACCACAAAATCAGTCATAAGGGTCAATGTTCCGAGATTGAGATTTCTACATCATCTGAAAGCTGAATAAATAAGCTTTCCATTTATTATGATCGGACAATATTTGGCCGAGATACAACTATTTGAAAATCTGGAATCTGAGGGTGCAAAAATATCGAAATATTGAGAAAATCGCCTTTAAAGTTGTCCAAATGAAGTTCTTAGCAATGCATATTACTAATCAAAAATTATGTTTTGATATATTTACAGTAGGAAATGTACAAAATAACTTCATGGATCTTTATTTGATATCCTAATGATTTTTGGCATAAAAGAAAAATCAATAATTTTGACCCATACAATGTATTTTTGGCTATTGCTACAAGTATACCCCAGAGACTTAAGGCTGGTTTTGTGCTCCAGGGTCACATGGAATATGGTTATATATTAAAACTTTCAGAGTTATGTAGTCTTTGTTAATTGTTTGTTTGTGAGTTTATGATGGACATGGAGCACTGTGTACAATCCTGCACAGTTACGCAGATGCCACGCTCCACAGGCTAAAGGAAGTGCCCGCTTCCCCATTCGTGCTATCCAAGGGAAACTCGCGTTCTGGCTCACACTCACATAATGTGTGTAAACGACATGACAGTGCTCTCCCAGTCACCCTGAGAGAGGCCTGACCTTCACATGGATTTGACACAGCAGCACAGACCCATGCTAGCAGCAAAGCTGAGCTTATGTGTGTGTTTGTTTATTTGGTTTAGGGATTAATATCAAATATGCTTATGGTGAATTTGTTAAGATGCATGCAGCATACACAATATGAATTGGGATAATACATTTCCATGTAAATACCACGTGAGAGGCTTACATTCTTAAAAAGCTCACATCAGTGCAGTGCATGCATGGACTGCTGTGCTAATATGATGCATTATAAATGCAATGTGTTGTGATGCCATGGTACTATGAAAGAATCCAGTGTTTATCATTTATTCAAGCAATGCTTTACATTTCGTGCTTGAGACGAATGATTGAATTCATGCTGTGGGAGCCAAAGCATGTACTCCACTTCCAAGTCCTTCTCTTTCTCATGCATGCCATGTGGCCTCTGGGAGAAAATAAGAGGTTAATTTAGAAAATTCTGGTATGTTTTGGCTTGTGCATTCTTGGGGTCTCTGGGACCACAATCATGACACTAAGTCAGTCTTAACAGTGGTTTTGAAATACTGCGTAAACTGCATGTTAATGTATGTGCTGGTGCAGTCCACAATTTTCAGAAATGACCCCACCATGAGAAGCCAGTCAAAGGATGGAGGAATTAGCTCATACCTTCTTGAAGGGGATCCTCGCCGCCGCCGTCGTCTGGAGTTTTGCGTTTCTTCGGCATTGGCGGTCTAATAGGACGCGTTCTCTGTTGTCTGCTTGTTCTTGGCTCAAAACGGATATAGTACGAATGAGGACGATAAACACTCACTTGTCTGGGCAAGAACATAAAATTGGCAGGATGTCGAGAGTTGAAATCTTCACAAAGCACGATCCCCATCCATTCCGGCGTCCACAGTTTCCAATTCTCTCCACTGCGAGACAAACGCAACGCGAGCAAAAGTTGGCATGGTGCGCGAGTGATGATGCTGGTAAAGCAATGTGTGAATTACAAAACAAAAGAAAGGAAAAAGGAAAAACCCTCAAATATGTTAAGCCTCGGGCTTAAAGCATAGAAAACACGCACGGATTTTCCTCTGACAAATGAGAGATGTTGCTTCAAAAAGTGATTTGCGCATCACGTGTTCCCGGGATTATACCGAAGAAGAAAAGTAGGCATCCACGACAGTTTGCAACTCAAATCGCGCTCGTCTCTTCGCAGAAGCACGAACACCCCGGGTGTTGTTAACCATGTTTGTGTGATACACATCAGCAGTAACATTTTCAGACACTCTGGATATCTCAATAACCGCTGTATCCAGCTGCCAGTCAACCGAGATCGTGAAGGAGAACAAAACACTGTACCTTTGCTCTTACACAGAGATCATCTGTCCAGCGATGCATTAGCGATGGTCGCCGAATGTTGCGCGCGCTCTTCTCAAAACTTCTCAGCCCGGTTGCTAGGAAACCACGGAGTCACGGAACGTTCGTGATTGTATCGCTCTCTTGGTTTTAGTGTCTTAAACTTTGCGCAGAGGCAGTTTTAGTGGCGTAAACGTGCTGTGTGTGTTTTGGTGGCACGAAACAGTTCAAGAGTTCTATATAAACAAAGGCTCCATCATCAGCATCAGCATCACGGCTCTCGCGTTTCCATTCAAGAGACAGATGACGTCAGTAGCCTCCTCCGCAAGGCTGCAGTTTAGATCGACTCAAATGATGAACTCGCGTATTTACGCAAGCAACACATAGACTTTAACATTCGAAATGAGACGGTTGTCTGTAAACCTGTGCTGGCTCCAAAAGCCAGAATCTGTAAAGCAAAGAAAGTTACAACCAGTCAGTTACTTTGTTTGCAATAATTACACTGGAACTATAATTTAAACATGTTCCTCAAGCGAGGAACAAATCTTAAGGCAAGGCATGAAGAAGAAGAAGAATTAAGTCTTGTAAACACATGCGCTTATAATTGCTGCAGTTTCGAGTTTCTGTTATTCCCAGACTCTGCTCTTTTGTATTCTTTCCCAGAAAAACGCACAAAAATATGTATATTTATTTAATATAATTGATTTGCACTATATCATTGCACCCCACCTCACCTTTAGTGATGTGAAATGACAGCTGTTGCCATTTGTGTGTGTGTATGTGTCAAGAATTATCCTACATTGTCTTAAAGGTGTTTTCAATATTTGCATTCCTCAGCATAACAATTTAGACAAGTTCGCCAGTTCAGTAAGCATGAACACCTGTTTATCAATAATTCCGAAACTGCATATTCGTTTTAACAGGTGTGGCTTATTATATGCAACTGTTGGGCAAATCATTTTTGATATTTAGCAACAGTCTAGTTGGAAATACACACATCCTATCCTTAAAAAAAAAACTACACTTCTGTGTAGAGTAAAGTGGACATAATACATTTGTATTTAACAGGTTGCATTGTCATTTTCGGCAAGAGGACTATCGCAGATCACTCTAGCACTGCGAGTATTGGCCTTCAGTGTTTTCTGTGGGCAAACAGGCTGCAAGCTCCGCTTCACTGCAGCTCTATTGACGTCAGAGCTGCTTGCGTCAATGCTCTCTCTTTGACAGGAGTTTTTTTCCCCCTTGGATCCTAATAGGATTATTATAGAAAAATACCCACAGGCCTTTTCAATGCTAGTAAAATTACATTTTCAGCCTCTCGTTTGATGCATTATTAAAATGTGAAATATAACTATAATGTATCTAGTCTATGTGAAATATTCTCTAGATCCAAGTGTAGATAAGACATCTACTGTTCACAATATACAATATAATACAATAACAAATAATTAAAAAACATAAATACCCTATGAGTATAAATGCTGTGTTTAGTAGGGGGTCAGATGTTTCCCCCACCCCCCTTTGAGAGCACATTAGAAAGCAGAATTAATCCTTTCTGTGTTAGCGCAACACAAAGCCATGACGTCAATTGGTTTTTGATGCTTGACTACTCTCCAGTGCAGCACCATACTCCTGTTTGCTATATTGACCAGTTCATTAGTGATTTGCAAACAAGTCTATCCTTTGTTTATAGTTCTTAGCAGTAGCCTAATTAAGTTCATATTCTGATCCTAAATACTGCACCACTGACAGTTAGTTCATTTGACTGATTTTCCAAACAGGCTTGTTATAGTTTATAGTTTGTTGTTGTTCCGTCTTTTTTTCCACTGTGAAACAACTGGTTGGGTGCATGTGCAAGATGAGCTTACAGAGGAAACGTGGTCATAAAATCCTAATGTACATCACGCACATTTCGTGCGTACTATGCTCAGTAGTAAACCATGAAATTGACCCTTCGCAGGGAATTTGATTGATAGACGATCTGACCAATCACAATGCTGAATCTGCTATTTGTTTGTCCAACAAACTAACCAGACAGGAGAATAGTTTAACATCGGTGGACTTCAACTTGAAAAAAGGTGTGTATTGTCGTCTTTCCTCGGTTGAAACAAGATACCTTCTGATGTTCATTCATGTTTATTTCATGCCATAACTAGTAAAGAGGAAGAGATCGGTTCACATGCCGCTGGAATTGAAGCGCTACAGCAATCTGTCACATTAAAGAGCCACAACATGGTATTTATTGTTTGAATTCTTAAAAAAATGACAACATTTAAAGATCTGAGACTTTGTTTTATATCTAATGTAACCTGGTCTGTCAGCATATTCTCAGTTTGTTCATTTGAGAGAGGATGTGGATAATCCGTGCTGCAGTGTGTTACCTGTCTAAGGTTTAGGTTCATTGGACAAGCGTCTGCACAAGCACTCATGGGATGGTCATGACTCCACACACAAGCCGTGAGATTGTGGTTAGGGCAACTAAATGCCCAACGCCAGCTCCGCCAGCAGAAGGTGGGAACACGGACACTTAACTGCAGATCCTAATTGTTATTTAGAGTTTATCATAGAAAATGGATCGATCTGAAGCTCTTCGGTCCTCCTCACCTTCTCTACCTCCCCATAAGGAATGCATTCCAACGATTGGGCAATAGTCTTGCTCTGATGAAGGTGCAAAAGATGCTGATGTATTATCTCTTCTTGCTCCCCCTCTAGAGCCCTGCACGACCTCGAATTTAGGCCCTAGCCCGGCCCTGGCCTGAGACGCTCAGGCCCTAGCCCGGCCAACAGCTTATCAGAATTACCAGCCCGAGTCCGACCCGAGCCCGTCTTTTTTTCCCCTTCTCCCAAAACAGTTTATACTACTGTTTCGGCTATTAAAATAGTTCAGTTTTGTATGCAATGGCAAAATTATTATATTTCGTTTCGTTTTTTAAGTTAATTTAGAGAAACGTTTGGAGCATTTTTGTTCATTAAATATAGTAATAAGTCCTAAGTTTTTGTTTTTTAAAGTAATGACCAAGCAGCCAGAGGCATACAGTGAGCTGATCATAGCTTATGTTTGATCAGTTTAGTTCTCAAATCATCACGACTTGCCTAAAATAAAATATATTGCTATACTGAAACAGTTCAAGCAAATAACAATGTTTAAACGTTAAACCTGTGCTATAATAATAATAATGTGCGATAGTCTAAGTTTATGCGGAGAGTGGAAGCTAAAGCTATGCAGGACTTGGGGGCACCAGAGCAAACACTTTTTTTTGTGGAAACAACTTAAAATAGCCTACGACATCATTCTTTTTCTGATAAAGGTAAGAGTAATATAAAATTCAACAACAGACATGAAAATTTCATAAACACTTAACTAATATTTAAGCGAAATACATGTTTAGATATTTAGAAGGGAAAAAAAGATATACTACAATATTTAAGGGACTGTGTGTCAGGGTTCTGTCACTTCGGTCTAGTTTATTCATGGTTTTGTGACGGAGCCCTGACACTCCCTTCTTGTCTTGTTTTTTGGTGAGCGCGTGGCTTCGAGTGTGCTCGAGCTGCGCGCTCTCTTGTCTGCGTGCTCTGTTTCATGTTGGGGCGTGGTGTTCGGATCCCGGCACTCCTGTCTTGTTCAGACTCTGTTCTGGTTTCGTGTCGGGGTTCGGACACTCACGCTCCAGGTTTGTTCTTGCTGGGGAGCGTGCGATTTCGAGTTTGCTCGGGTCGTGCGCTCCTCTGTCCTCTGTCTCTGTGTGTGTGTGTTTTGTTCGGCACGCGGTTCGGTTTCGGCCGCGTGCTTTTTCTTGTTTTGTTTTGATCTGTGCTTTCATGTTTGTCATGTTTTGTGAACATGCAGCTTATGAGTCTCCTCGTTAGCTGCGTGTTCGTGTCCTGTCTTGCACATGGCTAGTGATTTGTTTTGCTGGCCATGTGCTTGTGTTTTTGTTTTGTGTGAGCACATGGCTTGTCTTGTTTGGTTCTATGTGCCATGTGCTCATGTCAATTGTCTTGACCCCACCCACCTTGTTTCCTAATTATTGGTTAATTTTCCCCACCTGTTTACCTCATTACCCTCCTCATTTGCTCCCTTTATAATCTCCTTGTGTTTGCAGTCCTGCGCCAGTTTGTCGTCGTAATTTCCCGTGTGCTGATCCTGCCTTGCCTTGCCTTGTCGTGCCCTGTCCTGCCTTGCCAAGCCTGCCAGCTGTCCTGTTTTTCCCCTACGGGGTAGTTTTGGTTGGGTTTGTTTATTTTTATTATTAATAAAGCCCATTCTCTGCAGTACTGAGTCCTCGCCTCATCCCTTCTCCCCACAACCCTGACACTGTGCTGTTGAATACAGTAACTTCATCCCGCATTGTTTTAATAAAAGTGGATCAATTCTGAAGACAATCATGACAACACACAGCTGCTGTTGTGCGTGTTTCCCCAGGATCAAACCTTTCGGTCAGATGACATGAAAACATGTGTCTGTGTGCTGGTGCAGACCATCTGAAACGGTCAAAAACATGCACCTTTCAATGATTTAACTACATGACATCTGTGATTTATTTATTAAAGTCATTTTTAGAGACGCGAACAAAGAAAATAGTGTTTCCACACCATCTTCAAGTTGTAATGTGCAACTTTAGATGTACATGTAACAGAGAAACAGTAAGATCGAGGGGCTTGTGTCTCGTGGCCGGTTCGTAGACAGACCAGAAACAGCTCTACAGTACATCACAATCTCTGTTTAAACGACCTCTTGTAGAAGAAGTATCCTTTTATTATCTTATAATGTTTTCCTGCAAACACTCGCGACATGATTGACCAGATTCTGAGAATAGTCTTCATCTAAAAAAAAAACTATGAAAAAGTATAGAGTGGTATCAGCTAGTGGGGTAGGCATTGAAACTTTAACAATATATTTAGAAGAGAGGATTTCAGTATTAGGTATTCCACGCAAAATAATAAAAAGTTCTGTCAAATGTTCAATAATTTTCTTAAATTAATAAGTATGTGCTCGTCATGCTCTCTTTCCCGTGCAAGGATTGGCATGAACAAACAAAATGTGAATTGTGTCATCTGCTATCTGAACAAGATGACTAAATCCAGTGGAGTAATAAAAATATAATTTACAAAACCGCGTTTAATAAACTTTCACAATTGTTTATGAAAGAGCTTTTCTGAATTCTATATGCATTTATATATGCATTCTACAAACATTTTCTTGTCTTGCTATACTCTCTTTCTTAGTGATTTTGTCTCTTGAATGTACGAAAGGTTATGGATGAAATTTATCAATACTCTTTACAAGAGGATGAATGAATGTGTAGCTTTAACAGTAAAACAGCAAGACTTAATTTTCGCGTTGATGCTTCATGTGTTCGCACATCGTGGGCAAACACAACGTTGCACTAAAAGAAATATCTCAAAGAGAAAAGGCTGTTACTTAATTTCTTAATTTTCATTTATTCCTATTATGATGACAGCTCACAAAGAGGTGTCTTCGCCTAAAAACATGCACAGTCCAACAAACAAATTGTGAACGGCCATCTGAAATCTACCAAAGATTGTGATTCTTAGATGCGACACATCCCTAGCAAAATCTGTTGGCATGCAAAAATACTCATATATGTTTTAGCACAGCTATTTACACACAGTATGAGAACTGTACATAGAAAATTCATTACCAGTTTATTAGGAGTCAAAAAGAAATGACGATAATAGTTGAAACATCCTTGTACATCTCTTTCATGCTGAAAACACAGATGCTGGCGCTTTTATCTTTTAGTAAACCATTATAAAATGACATGATACCTACAAAAGAGTCAAATAGTCAAAATGTACAAGTTGTGTGTTCTAGGTGAGAAATTTACACCAATAAAGGTTTCATGAACTTTAGAAAACATGTATTTCCTGTGGCTGTTAAACATAATTTGAAATAATAAATAATTTTAAAATGTAGGTCTGTCAAATGAGAAAAGTTCAGTCATACATAAAAAAAAAAAAAAAAAAAGTTTTCTGAAGTAAAAAATTATGTGTTTGTCACAAACACATCCATAGAGAGAAAAGCGCTTGGGTGCATTATCATCAGGCTATTTTTAAGAAATGAAAGAATACAACTAAAGTTTAATTTAGAGACAACAGACAGCATGACTTGCTTTAGTGATACAGAGTGTTTAAAAATTTGAATCATGTTTAAAACTGTTGGTGTAATTATTTTACTGAGACGTTTTAAGTGAAATGTGTATTTGTTATTTTACAGTACACATATATCTACAGGCTAGATTAAAATGAAAACATTTCTTAAATATCAACAAAAAGTAAAAAATCAACATATACGATTTTGCTCATATTTAAAATTGAGCATACTCGGATTTGTGTGTGTGTGTGTGTGTGTGTGTGCGCGTTTTTGAGACAAATGAGGACATAAATTTGTATAATGACACAGGTATGACACAGGTATTACAAGGTGAAGGTGACTTTTCAGGACATTGACCCATGTCTCCACTTTTCAAAATGCTTATAAATCATACAGAGTGAGTTTTTTGGGGGGAAAGTAGAAATGCACAGTCTCCTGTGAGGGCTAAGTTTAGGTGTAGGGCAATAGCACATGCAGTATAAAAACCATTACGCCTATGGGATGTCCCCACTTCTCACAAAAACAAACGTGTGTGTGTGTGTGTGTGTGTGTGTGCATGTTTATGTGGTTTATGAGGACACAAATTTGTATAATGACATGGGTATGACAGAGGTATTTCAATATGAAGGTGGTTTATGAGGACACTGCCTATGTCCCCGTAATTCAAAAGGCTTAAAAAACATACTAAATGGTGTTTTTTTGAAAATCTAAAAATGCACACAGTCTCCTGTGAGGGCTACGTTTAGGTGTAGGGTTGGTGTAGGGCAATAGCACACACAGTTTGTTCAGTATAAAAACCATTACGCCTATGGAGAGTCCCCATAAACCACAAAAACCAACATGTGTGTGTGTGTGTGTGTGGCTCAGGTATACCCTACGTTATGGGGACAAAGATGGCTATATTCAAAATCCTTGTCCTTGTGGGGACATTTTTCTCGTCCCCATGAGGAAAACAAGCTTATAAATCATACAGAAAGTTTTTGAAAATCTTAAAACGCACAAAGTTTTCTGTAAGGAGTAGGTTTATGTGTAAGGTTGGTGTAGGGTGATGGAAAATACAGTTTGTACAGTATAAAAACCATTATCAGCCAAAGTGTTGATTATTTGTCTAAAGCAGGGCTTATTTAAAATGCTTATTTGCTTGTCTTGTCATATCCTGTAATGTACTTTGATTTCTTTTAAACGATATTGTTCAGCACAATGGTCAACCATTGTTGTTTTATTGTGCTTTATAAATAACTTGAACTGAACTAAAGCATGATTCTGTGCACATCTACATGAGGTGGATGTTGTAAAGCCATTAACACAAGCACATAGAGGATATCCACTGTCAGTTAGACACCTTCACTGTTAGAAGGAAATTGTTAGGTCGGGCTGGTCTGAGAAGTTGGTGGTTTGAATCATTTTTAATTTAAGACTGCTTCTCATAAGTTGATCTATTCAACCTACAGATTAGGTTGTTCTGATCCTACAGAGGTGTTAGCATACACACATAGAGATGATAAAGAAAAACATGCCCGGACATAGTACCTTTTTTCAGAGGTGGATGTAGACGGGCCTGTTAAGGTATCAATACGCACCCCTTTGCTCAGCTATTTTTCCACAGTCAGGAAGAACTATTATTAGCTACTATTATTACTAATAATATTTTACTGCCATAGTACACTCATAATATAATTTTGATTGCACTATCATTTGTTTAGACAGTGAGAGAACAGAAGCTTGATTTAATTTGTCCCCTCTCATGGATGTGTAAATTAAAATCACTTACTTAGTTCTTAGAGACCACAGTATTTTTCCTGTGTTGACATTGGAAGGGTTTGGCAATCAGTCATGCTTCCCACTGAAGCTGTTAAACGACTGAAGTGTCTGAAGATGGATGCAATTCCTCACCTAAGTGAGGGGAATTTTCACATGAGAGAGGAGAACACAGTGTTGACTTGCTGCGTGCAGAATCACTTATAAAAGTCCCGGGGAAAAGTTGCAATGATGTCTGAGTATCCATGAGGTCTAAGCAATCTCTTAAGAAGGATCTAGGTCCATTTAAAAGAACTGCTTGTTCAACACGTTGTTTAAAGCTGAAATTAAGCACAATGCTTATGAACAGATGTGATGTCTGCAAAATGTTTTAGATAAAACGTGTGTATAAAGATAGGCTTAATATTTAGTTTTAAAGGGCACAACATAACTATATTGATGTTACTATAAAAGTTTTTATCCATCTATGGTATGCATTAATTTACATGCATGCATTTAATATATTAGTTCTATATTTTTCCCTTTTGTTTTTTGGACAGAATAATAGCTCTAATAACTTTTTTTTAATCAGTTGACATATTTATACACTTAGAACTCAAATAAATTCAAACTGAAGTATTTTCTTTTTCATGATTATTAAATATTTTGTTTCACAGTGATGTTCATGTTTCATTTTTATTTATTTATTTTGTAAAAATCTGTTCAACTTTAGCAAGTTTTGTAAAAACCTTAAATTAAATTCAACATGCAGCAAGAAAAATATCAGTTGTTAAATAAATGTACAGAAATGTGTTTAATAATGCAAAGTACTTTTGCATTTGTATGCATTCTGAATCCCAATCCAAAAAAGAAAAAATATTAACATTTACACTTTTTACGAAAGATTGTCTGCTCAACTGTGCACATACATTATCCTTCAAAAAAATATATAAATAACGGTTATGTACAATATGCCATAAAATAATGACTTGCATTTAAAAGCCCCACATAATAATTAATGACATAATCATAACATTGCTTACAACTGTGAGTCTTTATAGGAAGATTTCATTTAGGTTCATTTAGGTAAAGCTGTTGGTGTCAAAAGCTATTACATGAAGATTTTTATTCCGTAGGGTGGATGTCCTATAAAGAGGGTGATGTGACTTGGGTCCAGGCTGTAGGAAGGCGTGCATGTGCTGAACTGTGATATTGTGACGCCTCGTGCACCTCAGGCACAGCAGTGGGGTCATACAAAGGAGAGCCAGAAGAGGGCGCTGAAGCTGCGTGAGCCAGGCTGCTGTAGTGACCGGCAGAGCCGCGGAGGAACTGGGAGCCCAGACTGCTGCTCATACTTCCAGCCTGAGACCCTGGGGTCAAAGGAGAGTTCCCTACAGACCACAGGCTGGTGTACTGACTGCAAACAGGAAAACAAATAATAACAATGAGCTTTCAGTTCTACACAGCATTCCATTAATATGAATTTAACAACTGTGTGC
This sequence comes from Barbus barbus, assembly GCF_936440315.1. NCBI lineage: Eukaryota > Metazoa > Chordata > Actinopteri > Cypriniformes > Cyprinidae > Barbus > Barbus barbus. The sequence continues at coordinate 5,606,071 of NC_136746.1, read as the reverse complement.
TTGGGTTTCCCCAGAAAAACATTTTTAACCTAATGTATTAAAGGGATAGTTCACCCAAAAATGAACATTGTGTCATCATTTGCTCACCCTCAAGTAGATCCAAACCTGTATGCATTTCTCTGTTCTGCTGAACACAAAGGAAGATATTTTGAAGAAAGTTTGTAGCCAGGCTGTTTTGGGGGCACCATTGACTTCCACAGTAGAAAAAACATACTATGGAAGTCAATGGTGCCCCAGAACTGCTCTGTTTCCCACATTCTTCAGAATATCTTCCTTTGTGTTCAGCAGAACAAAGACATTCATACAGGTTTGGATCTACTTGAGGGTGAGTAAATGATGACCCAATTTTCATTTTTGGGTGAACTATCCCTTTAACCATATAAAGCTTACTGTATCATAGATACACAAAGTCCCAAGGGCTCTAAATTATCAGCATGTCCAAAACCTTGTTGAAAAACCTATTGGACACATATCCATGACTTCTGTCATCTCATCGACATTATACATTTACAGTGATTGTAAAACGTCCCACTTCAGCCAATGGTACATATGTCTTATTTTATAAAGTAAACATTAGAATAACTTTTGTATTGTTAATAAGATGAACACTTCCCGGACTGAAGTAAAGTAGATTTACTTGATTAGCCATATGTTTTTTTTTTTTAGAATATATAACCATCAAATATGATACAGTCTGTGCCTCTGAATAAAATGGAGATGTATTTTTCCTCCTCAAGTATGAGTTACATATTCTCCTATACCATGATATATGAGTCATAAAAGCCTGATGCATAAAAACATATAATAATAATTTTTCATTCTGCTTTTAAAGATTGGTCCAAATTCAAGACATTAGTCACAACTAAATTATTGATTTATTATTATTGATCTATAGGTTGCCTGGTAAGTAAGAATAATACAAAAAAAAGCATAACATTACTCAGATTTTGTCTTGAATGAATTTGAAATGTTTGAGTACTAAGATTTTGTTGCTCTTTTGAAACTCTAGAAGAGACATGTGAGATGACTGGTGTGTTTCTTAAGGGAAAGCAGGAAACCTAAGTAAAAACCTCCAGTTGATCTGTTGTTGTCATTTAGGAGAAACAACTGGCACACTTATTTGTGGTTTTACCTTCTTATGGAAATGTTTAAGACATCAAGAAAGAAACAAGGAAATTCATGTGGTAGGTTGTTAATTACTTCATAAATAATAATAATAAAACACTTTGTTGCAATAAGGTTGTAGTGGAAGTGTGTGATCTCACCTGGAGTTTGAGTTTGGGGGAGAGCTGTGGCTCATCGGGAGCACGCTGGAGTGGGAGGACATCTGCAGACTGGACCAGTTATCATGAGACGACAGCATGGACAGACAGGTGGAGCTGTCAGAGTAACCAGCTGCAATACAAACAACACAGAGTCAGAATCCAGGCTGAGGCTTCAAAACCCAGTGTGGGTCAGCATTCCACCACCAAACTTGCCCTGTTTATGAGCGTCAACTCAAACACAAAAGCTGCAGGAATGTCGGACGCTCTGCAGTGAGTAAAACTTGCCTGAGTGGCCCATTAAAGGAACAGTTCACCCAGAAAAGAAGATACTGATTTATAACCAAAGGACAAACTTCAAGCAGAACCTCCAACATATCATTTCCATTCACTGAAAGCAAAGAGCGGGCAGGTGCTGTCAGGTCCAAATCTTGAAATAATACTAGCAATATAAAAGTTATTCCTATATAAAAATCTGTAAAGATTTCACAGCAAAAAGACACTGTCCCATGACCCGAAGGGGCATATTTTTAGAATTACACTAAAAGGCATTTTACTTGCTAAAAATGCTTTTATAGTTGAAAAAACTATGAACTAAACTCTGTGGGTTTACAGTATTTGCATGTGTGGAGTTTAGCAGTGACTGTGGGAGGGGGTAACTTACTGGGAGAGGTGGTCCGGTGGGCGTATGGGCTGGGGTATGGTGTGGATCGGTGATTTCTCAAAGAAGAGTATCGTTCACAGCCATGGGATGAGGACAAAGACAGCGGGCTGCCAAACTGTGCGTGAGGGGTTGCAGAAGGGCCGAGAGACCCTGTGGCTGGCAGAAACCAGCTACTCACTAGACCAACAGTAAAATAAGAGTCAATGGGAAATTCCTTCTGCACATAACTGTAAGAAATTATTATAAATACAGAACTGCTGCACAACATAAACCTTTTTAAAAGATTTATTTTTGCCGTTTTTGCCTTTATTTGATAGGACTGTAGCTGCACAATATAAACCTTATGAGATCAGCCATAATTGTATAAAGCATCGTGAAATAATTGAAATCCAAACGAATCACACTGATGATTATTGTGATGATTAATATCATTTTGCTCTTACATTGAGAATAGCCAGGCTGTTGACTTTCACTGACATCCTCTATTATGTCCTTATGATCACTTCTGAAAAACAAAAACAGTATTAGCCTATATATCGTTTTTCTTTCTTCTTTTCTATCTTTCTTGTTCTTCTTCTTCTTCTTTTTTACCATACAAGTCCTCCTTGTTTTGTTTTTTTAGTTAAATCCTTGTTATGTTGGTTTCAAACACCTACTTCAAACATCTAGGACATTTCTACCTGAATTTTATCTTACAAAGTGAAATTCCAACATATTCCCATAAATTTGTTACAATTATAACAGGGCAAATTATGTGTTTTATGCATTTTTATTTTATACTAGGACCACTAAAAGTATGTTTATGCAAAACATTTCTTTCAAACATCTTGGAGTAAAAAGTGGCAACTCATTTATGTACAATAGAGAATAGACATTTAATAAAAAGTTTGATGTATTTATTTATTTTAGCCATACCTTTCTTTGGCATCCAGGAAAGCCTTGGCAAATGGGTTGTATTTAATTTTGAGAGCTGTAACCTAAAAGAGAAAATTACGGATGTGTTATTAGGCTTTGCGCTTTTGTTAATCAGGGTATAAAAAGACGCGTTACCTCTTCATTCTGGTAGGCAGTAACTGCTATGAATCGTGTCTCAGGGAACGAGTGAGTGGTGATCATTCTCTGTGGACCACCAACGCGCACGATATGGATACGGGGCTCATACTTATGCAGCGAGTTCAGCATAATCTATGAAAAACGGGATATATTTTCAATTTTCAGTAGCCTACTTTCTCTGGTAGACAATATATTGGACATTTAAATGAAATAATGGACAATATATCTGAATTACGCACAAAAATGGTAATTAAACTTTATTCCACATCTTATTTTAGATTATACGCCATATAAATGTCCACGAACCTGACCACCTCCGTTCAGTTTGTTGGTGAGTTTGACTTTGCTGAAGGAGACGGAGGTCTTCATCCAGTGCGCGCCGAAGTTCGGCGAGTCCGGGTGGATGTAGACGCAGCTCGGCGCTTGTGGCTCGGGTTTGCCACCCGGTACCCATTCACCGTTCACATACTTCCACCTGTGATTGTCTGCTGCCACGAAATCCAGTAAGAAGGAGTACATAGCGTTTGGATCCAGACCGGATACATTCACCTTCAGCACTGGGAACATGCGCCTGATCACAGAGACATTTAATAAAGCATCATCACGTTTCGCTTTCAAATAAATGAAACAACTCTCACTAAAATTAATTCGGTTAAAAGTATAAGGAGATGGGTATCTGATGTAGAAGTAAAGCTGGATTTGGAACTGTATAGGCTAGCTATATATGGAATTAAAGAGCCTAAAGATTTTTTGAAAAATGTTGTAAAATCTAAATTAATTTATTATTTAATTTATTATTATTTTATCATATTTGATACGATAATCAAAGCAAAAATTAAAAGTTAAGGTAATTACAGATATTTTTTTAACTTTATTTGAGTGTAATTATACTGCTTTCATTACTAAAATAAATGTTATTCTGTGCAGCGAGCAGAAGTTTGTTTGTAAACATGCTTAAAAAAATAAATTAAAATAGGCTAATAATAATAATAAAAAAATACCTGCCATTCTTGGTCACTATCATTTCATTGGTCAGTTCTTTGAACTTCTGCCAAAGTTCATCTTCATCCAAACTGACTTTAAGGTCCCTTTCTGTTGGATCTCCTTTCTCACTGCCAGCTTGAAGCTCATTCTCCACCGCAGTTAATAAATGATCCACCCGATACTGGATGCTCTTCTCTGAACAGTCACTGGCCTCAGATGCCATTCTGCTATCCAAGTGGCTCCAACAAGAAAAAGAAAACAAAATCCAAACTACGCGAGCTCTCCAGTCAGAAAATGCCCAAAACTGGAAGAGATGCACCCAATTAAATACTCCCCAGGTAAAACTTTCTCCGTGCTTTGCTCAGGAACGTTCTGATTGGCTGATCTCCGCTTTGATGTGTGCGTTCCGGCCGGTTATTGGTCCAGAGATCCAGTGGAAGGCGTTGCGTAAATATTTACACATATTCATAGTCAAATCGGCACATTTTAAATGTGAAATGTCGACAATTTCCTCCTTACAAAAACTCAATAAAAAATACTGCATGTCAAATTGTAGGTTTGCAATGTTGGAAACTGTAGGTTTCATAAACTGGTATTATTATTCCATTATGTTATCAAGTATTATAAAACACAAAAGTAAAAAAATCGATAAAAATTTTATTTTAGTTATTTTACACACACACACAAACAGTATAGTGAATATTGATAATCAAGTGGTGTTGATGAAAGTGAGATGTTTATGAGTTTAAAGCCCGTGGGAATCTTTCTCCAGAGGTGTCAAAAGCGGAGGAAACGCCACCAGACTCCACGCGTTTCAGGACAATAAAGTACCGTCATCTTGGCGACAGAACTTCCGGTAAAAGTTGTTTATGATTTCATAGGAACAACAAAACTTTTCTAAAATTATTTTCATTTAAAAAGCATTTGAATACCAAAATATGTGTAGCCTACTGAGTAAAAAGACAGTTTTTAACATCCGTTCAGAGCCTATAACAAATAGATCATTTTAACAACTATCATTTAGTTGAGTAAATATTAAGCAAATTAAACAATGTGATCAAAAAATGCATTTTGGGGTTAAGCAGGAAGTTCCCTCCTCTTCATCAAATAACAGCATCTTTGGCTTGTTTTAAAGTGACAGAACAACACCTCTAAGTATAATTCGTCCACATCTTCACCTGAAACAAAATAAAACCGCAGGTAACCGTTTTATTATAGAAGTCTACATTTTTTTATAGAACTGGTCAACATGGTCTATAAAAGACATACAGTACCTTAACAGCATGACTAGTATAGATGTCAGCTAAATAGAGGCACATCTGTATATAATAAATGTGTATCTCCAGCAGAACTATATGGGGATTCATCTGTGTTTCTCCCAACTGGATGGAGACTACATGCATGAATGAAAAATGATAAAGTTTTAAAGCGAAATGATTGACACGTTCCTCAGCACTTTCATACACAGTAATTCCTAACCTTGGTGAGAAATGTGTATTTGGACTCTCGGTGAAGGATTCTGGGCTCTCAGATGTACCCTTATCACTCAGGTGTGTAAGGTCAGGCTCTGTGGCACATCTGGACATCTGAGTTTGGATGTTGTGAGGATATTCATGCTCCATCTCCTCAAAATAAATGAGTTGATGCTGAATAATAAATAATCTATACAAGCACATTAGGAGTAGGTGGCCCCAAAATGATTTGTCATCACTTCTAAAGGCATATTTTTTTTAAAGAGAACAAAAGTGTGAATGTGATTTAAAACATTGGTGGGAGACCATTATAGTGAACAGCTTGGGTCTAAACTCCTCAAAAGGTAATGTTTGTTAGAATCCATGGAATATAATGCATTAATCTTACAGACTACTTTTACTTTTTAGAGGCTAAAATGCATATATATTTTTATACATTTAAATAAGATGCAAGACATTCTCATATTTCTCACCTCTGGGTGTCAGCCATACGAGAGAGCGAAAGGTTGAGCATTAATCTCATTTTGTGTTTAATGTCAATGGTCTTTGACCTGATCGGTGGCTCATGACTTCTCTGTTATAATGAAAACAGAGAAACAACAACAGTGCTGAAAATACAAAACCAAACCCTTCTTTCAAGCAAAAGCATGCATCTCCAAAACAAAACTTCAGATTTACAATTTCATGAACACATAATCCAAACATGTGCACCAAGCTTGTATTGTAACGTTTTCCCTGGAGAGCTTTGGATAAAGGTGTCTGCTAAATTAATTCTATTAATGTGAATGTAGGATGATAAAAATGTCCTGTACCATAAGAAGCATCTTGGAGCTGACTTCTTCCAGGAAGGTGGACTTCAGACTAGAAAGTTTAGGCACTTTGATCTCCCGAGTGAAAACCTATATATATATATAGACCAAATGTATTACATGTGATGTTTGGTCTAAAGGCTGGTTTAGGTGTTTTATTAGAATTATTATTATTACTAAATAATATTTTTATTTTCACAGTATAAATGTGTCATTCGTTATGAAAATGTTTAGAGCTGCTTTTATATTTTAGGAAGGGGGTAAACATATTTGGTACACCATTCTGATATTTAACGCCCATGTTTCACAAGCCAATGAGGATAATATTCCTGTCCTCTTTTTCCCCTTATGGAAAGTCTTGTTCCATTTGACATTACATTAAATTATGCAGCATAAATAGGGTGTGAACAGTGTTTTGTGTATTCCTTCAGTGGTGATTATTTGTCACTTCCATGGGTAGCGGGATGTATCAGTCAGAAGACTGAGGTGACAACACAAGTGTCATCTCTCACAGTTGCTGTGTTACTCTGTGCACCTCACAATCTTTCAGGCCACACAGCATGTCAGCTCACACCCTGAGGTGACAGGATGTGAGTGAGGGAGCCATCCGACACAGCTATTGACATACTGTTGGTGCTTGTTGGCACACATCACTGTATGAATGTTGTTAGGTGGACCTCACGTCTACAGCTCCTACATAGTAGCAACGACTGCAGTGGTAAAGCTCTGTTTGTATGCAAGCACATTGTAATGTGAGGAGGGAACATTGTGTAAAAAGGAAAGGAAAGGGAAGGGGTGTGTGGCGATCCATACTCAGAATTTGTGCTCTGCATTTAACCCATCCAAGTGTGCACACAGTAGTGAACACACACCCGGAGCAGTGGGCAGCCAATGCTGCGGCGCCCGGGGAGCAGTTGGGGGTTCGGTGCCTTGCTCAAGGGTCTCACCTCAGTCGTGGTATTGAGGGTGGAGAGAGTGTTGGTTATTCACTCCCCCCCACCTACAATCCCTGCCGGACCTGAGACTCAAACCCACGACCTTCAGGTTACAAGTCCAACTCTCTATCCACTAGGCCACGACTGCCCAAATAATAAATAATAATAATAGTGACATTAGATTGCACCAAACTGTTTACATGAGAAGTTTTTGAACAGAACGATTTTTTGTGTTTTATAAAAATTCTCTTCTGCTCACTAAGCCTGCATTTCTTTGACCTAAAGTACAGCAAAACAGTACAATTTTGAAATATTTTTATGATTTAAAATAACTGTTTTGTATTTGAATATATTATAACGTGTAATTTATTCCTGTGATTTCAAGGCTGAATGTTTTAGCATCATTATTCCAGTCACATGATCTTTCAGAAATGATTCTAATATTCTGATTTGCTGCTCAAAAGATATTTATTATTATTATTATTTTGAAAACAGCTGAGTAGATTTTTTTAAGTTTCTTTGATAAATGGAAAGTTAAGAAGAACATAATTGATCTGAAATAGAAATCTTTTGTAACATCATAAATGTCTATATCATCACTTTTGATCAATTTAAAGCATCCTTGATAAATAAAAATATAAATCTCTATAACCCCGCCCAAAAAAATAAATATATAATATACATAATAAATATACACAGTACACACTCATATATTATGTTAACAAAATCTTTGTATGACAAAAAGTTTGGATGCGATTAATCGTTTGACAGCAGTAATATATATAGCATATTAGAATTATTTCTTTAGGATCATGTGACACTGTAGAATGGAGTAATGATGCTGAAAATTGAAAATTTTGATTTCATCACAGGAATAAATTACATTTCAAAATATATTCTTAATATATGCAGTATATAAAGTGGGCTCTGGGTGCATATTTACCCATGTGGATAATTTTTATGTCTCCCAAATACTGGTCAGATAAAATGTTTTGAAAGATGAAATACTTATTCTCTAATGCAATAATGTATTCAGCTAAAAGGCTAATATGTGTAAAACAGAGACTTTTTTTCATGAAAATGTAAAAGAGAGATGTTTAGATATCTTATTTCTATATTCTCAAACACAATGTTTGTCCATGTGATAGATGTATAGTACCTTTCTCCCAGGTGGATCTGACTGTGTTTTCTTGTGTGTTGCAGCTGTAAGTAATACCCCTGACTGCTGGTTCTTTCCAACTCTGTCTGCCCGATGTTTGCCATCACCCTCCCTCCTCTAGACCAATGCTCTGTTTGCACACGTCCACAATGACAGGGAGATGTGAGAAAAATGTGTCTTTCTACAGGTTCAACTCTCATCCCAGCTTCACTGCTCCTTCTCTTCATCCTCTTCTCTCACCTCCATGCGGTCTGGACTCTGGCAACAACTGCCGTCTTGCAGTCAACTACTTTAACACCAGTTTTCATACAGCAGGCAGCCAAAAGGCCATAATATCTCCTAGATTTTCAGTAAAAATGTTTGACTCCAACAATTCCCATAGTTTCCAGTTAAAGGAACACCACTTTTTTTTTTGAAAATTGTCTCATTTTACAACTCCCCTAGAGTTAAACAGTTGAGTTTTACCGTTTTTGAATCCATTCAGCCAATCTCCGGGTCTGGCGGTAGCACTTTTAGCTTAGTTTAGCATAGATCATTGAATCGGATTAGACCGTTATCATCTCGCTCAAAAATGACCAAAGAGTTTAGATAATTTTCCTATTTAAAGCTTGTCTCTTCTGTAGTTACATCGTGTACTAAGACCGACGGACAATGAAAAGTTGCGATTTTCTAGGCCGATATGGCTAGGAACTATACTATACTCTATATATATATATATATATATAGGAACTATACTCTCATTCCGGCGTAATAATCAAGGAACGTTGCCGCCGTACCATGGATGCAGCAGGCGCAATGATATTACACAGCGCCTGAAAGTAGTCCCCAGCTATATCATAACTAGTTACCTAGCTGATGATTAGGAAAATTATCTAAACTCTTTGGTCATTTTTGAGCGAGATGCTAATGGTCTAATCTGATTCAATGATCTATGCTAAGCTAAGCTAAATGTGCTACCGCCAGACCCGGAGATTGGCTGAATGGATTCAAAAATGGTAAAACTCAACTGTTTAACTCTAGGGGATTTGTAAAATGAGCCTATTTTTAAAACAAATGGTGTTCCTTTAAGCAACATCAACTGCTTGGCACACCTTCAGCCTGTATGGCTTTTTTTCCCCATTCAAAACTTCAAATATCCCAAAGAGTTCTGTTGAGGCAATGCTCACTTGAGTTGAGAGATATCTTTAATATCTAAGTGAAGTGACATTCAGCCAAGTATGGTGACCCATACTCGGAATTCGTGCTCTGCATTTAACCCATCCAACGTGCACACACACACAGCAGTGAACACACACCCGGAGCAGTGGGCAGCCATTTATGCTGCGGCGCCCGGGGAGCAGTTGGGGGTTCGGTGCCTTGCTCAAGGGCACCTCAGTCGTGGTATTGAGGGTGGAGAGAGCGCTGTACGTACATTCACTCCCCCCACCTACAATTCCTGCCGGCCCGAGACTCAAACCCACAACCTTTAGATTACAAGTCCGACTCTCTAACCATTAGGCCACGACTTCCCACGACTAAGTATTCCCTTTAAATAAGTCTTCCACAAACCGTTGAGTCTTTAGTTTTTCACCTTTACCCCCGGTTTCACAGAAATGTCTTAAGCCTAGTCCTAGACTAAAATGTAAATCTGAGCTGTTTCAACTGAAAGAAACTTGCACTGACTGATCTTAAAATATATCAGTGCCTTTGATTTGTCTCAAGATGCAATCCAGTAATGCTTTTTTTTGAAAAGCCTTTTTATAAAAATTACTTAAATGTCCTAATTGAACTATGGCCTAATCTTGGTTTAGGCTAAGACCTGTCTATGAAACCCAGCCTTGACTGATCTTAAAATATATCAGTGCCTTTGATTTGTCTCAAGATGCAATCCAGTAATGCTTTTTTTTAAAAGCCTTTTTATAAAAATTACTTAAATGTCCTAATTGAACTATGGCCTAATCTTGGTTTAGGCTAAGACCTGTCTATGAAACCCGGCCTTGGACGTTTTGTGATGGATTACTTTCTAGACTTCACAGACCAACACTATTACATATACAGGTCCTTTACTGGTTCTTCTTATCAAAACATTTTTCATTGTATATGTAATGGAGGCCTGGCCTCGAGAGGTGCACAAGTGACTGTCACTAGAAGGCTGTGGTCATTCGTGCCGTTAGTGTGTCCAAGTCCCAAGCTGGTAATAATCAGTTTGTTCCCTGAGCAGAACTGTTACAGTGGTGCCATGACCCGGGTGAGAGTGAGGTTAAGAGGCATGAGTCTAACAGAGGCCAGCTGGTACAAGATGTTGTGCAGGTAACCCTCACTCTCCTGGCTTTAATAGGTGCACTAGTGACTAACACTAAAAAAGCTCCGGTCTTTAGTGCTGTCGTAAGTCTACACAACTCCCATGCTGGCAATCGTCAATTAGATGCCCAAGCAGAATCATTTACAATGGTGCCATGACCCAGATGAGAAGTTTAGTGGGATGAGTGTATTGGAGGCCAGCTGGTACAAGATGTTGTGCAGGTAAACCTCAGTTCTACGAATTCAAGAGGTGTGCTAGCAAGTGATGCTATAGAGACTGCTTCTTTAGTGCATTTGACTCCCATGCTGTCTGTCAATGGATGAAGCACCACTCGGACCAGACCAAGCGGAATGGATTATAATATGAATTAGTAAAATGACCAGTGCTGGTATAACTGATTACATGTAATCTAGATTAATTAGATTAAAAAATTAAGTACTTGTAATTAGATTATATTACATTTTAAAATGCTCATAATCGGTTTACAGTTACTACGTGATTACAAATTATTCACATAAGGGCAGTAAATTATTCATAATTTATTGATTCTACCTAATTCTCTTTTTTTTCTATTTTTACATTTTTTGTTAATGTGATGCAGGGATTCCCAGACTTTTTGTCAGTCAAACTACTTTGACCTAAATTATTTTCTTGAAGTCCCCCTGAGATTTAAAGCTACTATATCAACAATTTATCAACACATTTGCATGTTCTCTGATGTCGATTAATGGTCACACATTTTTTTATATACAGTATATATATATATATATATATATATATATATATATATATATATATATATATATATAACAATAATCAAATTTAAATCTATAAAAACGTTATGTCAAAAGTAATCTAGAAGTAATCCAAAAGTAGTCAGAATTTGAATACACTATTTAAAATGAGTAATCTTGATTCCATTACTAAATATAATTTTCAACATGTAATATGTAAACAGTAACAGACTGCAATTTGTAAGTAATCTACGCAGCACTGTATGGAGAGAGAATTGTGTCTTTATTACATGCGTGAAAATAAATGATCCGAGAGAAAAAAAAAAGTTTGAGAGAAAAAGTTATCACACTGATAGCAAAAAATAATAATATTTGAGACTAAAAAGTTTTGAGAGAAAGTATTTTCTCATAGAACATAAAAAAATATACATTTGAATTTTTTTTCATTATTTCTGAGAAATAAAATCTCTCTCAAAATACTTTGAAAAAAACTCTCAAATATATATTTTTTGCTATCAGTGTGAAATCATTTTCTCTAAAAAAAAAAAAAAAGTGTTTTTCTCAAAACGCTTTTCTTTGCTCTCGATGCAATTTCTTTTTTTGCAATTTTTTTTCAGTGTGATAACTTTTTCTCTCAAACTTTTTTTTTCTCTCGGATCATTTATTTTCGCGCATGTAATAAAGACACAATTCTCTCTCCATAGCACTGGAAGTGGTTATATATTTCTTCAGAGTTCTTGATGTTGAAAATAGATTAATTCAGAATGCAAACAGAAATTAGACTGTTCACAACTACACTGAGCAGTGTACTTGCAGAAGTTACTTAAAGTATTTAGAACAAACCATATAATCAGTAAATTGTGTAATAAAATCAGTGCTTTTTATTTTGAAAAGGAAAACTATATATCTATATATTATATCTAGAATTATTTTTATAAACATTCATTCTCACTTCAATTGTCTATACGAGTGTAGATGAAAGTGAGGGTTATGTATGTTTGAGTGTGAGAGTGCATAAGCCCATGACTGCTGCAGTTGTGTTTATCTCCCTGTGTTACTTACTGGGATCAGAGACGCTGTGGGTTGACACTTACCTCAGGAAACATGAGCTCAGTTTCGTCTTGTCCCCAACTCTGTTTGCCCTGCTGTTGGAAAGCGTTCACCCCTCCTTCACCCACTCTTACTGAGACTGGCTTCTGTGAAGAAAGTAGACATGCAAACAGACAACAATTTATATCACTATAACACCATTTGAAAGCTATTTTTAAGAAAGTTACATCGATTAGCTTGAGTAGAACACACACTGTTCGACTACAATGCTCAAGTTTGTAAACTTTCCTTATGTCGTTCCAAACCTGTGCAATATTCTTCTTTTCAAAACACAAAAGAAGGTTTTGAAGAATGTTTCAATTGTTTTACTAATACAATGGAATTATTGTATTATGAAAGGATTATGTGTTTATGAAACACGTGTATGATATTGAATTATATTCCAGTTTTAAATGTGCTTCTGATTACAGATAGCCCTTATAGTCACGCAATGCTGATGTTGTTAACATTAATAATTTAAGAATAAAGTATAACAATAATAATAATTTGCACGGTTTGATGTGATATGAGCTAACCAATCGTTAGATTTAATCACCATTGGTAGCGCGATTTATTGTAATGCTTTTTTCCTCAGTTGGTCAGAACAAACGTGGCAGACTTGTTACTTACATGTTCAGATGGCAATATACGGTGAAAAGTCTTATTTGGGTCATATATTCCAAGACGTAGACTAGAATCTGTGATTGCGAAGTACAGTAAATATCCACATCGGTGCAGTGACTGACTGCCACACATTCACCTTAAACCATTAGATTAATCTGCGCTGAAGCCGTGCCGGAGCACAACCCACGCAATCAAGATAATTCCGCAAGCAGCTGCAATTCCACGTTTTCAAACAGAGATGGCAACAAAGAGGCAAAACTTACGGACTGCAGCTTTAAGTTTACATTATTGAAAATTGCCACAATAAACACAGTGCCTGGTTGACAAGATTGTTCTTTTCTACATGTCTCAGATTGAGATGGAGCTCCACCTTTTTCCCACTTTGCAACATGGCCAAGACTGAGCGATATGTGTGAGCAACCAATGGAGTGAGCGTAGGATTGCTAATATATTCCTAATGATGTGCTACTTCTCAAGAAGAGCCTCAGAAACAGCCCAGCTCACACCTGATAACACTGCACACCCGGGTGAGGACACACTTTGTCTGCTGGGTGCAAACTGGCCCTCCAGAGCACTGCAGTGCAGGATAGCGTTTCCTCACAGCACTGCGTAGCAGCTAACAGACGTGTAACAAGCCTGTAAACCAGCAGAGAGAATGAGAGTAAAATTAAGATTATGTTGATGAGCTATGGGTAGAGCCCAGTAACATTGGATTCAAAATAAATGTTCTGGGGAAAAGAAAAGAAAAAGTTTGGGTGTGTAAGTGGACATAGATGTTGGAACAGTTTGTTCCGTATATTTCGCCTTTCAACTCAGTCATGATGGAGCAATGTTCCTCAGACATATTTGACTGTCCATCCTGAAAATAAAAAGGTGTGAAATTCAACATGGCAGATAGATATTGTGACTCAGCATCTCTCATAGAAACCAAACAATCTGAGGTAAATATAAAAAGAAATAGACTCGGATGTGTAATTTATAGATCTCAAACATCTCTATTTCTGGGCTCAGCTGTAATTATTGTGGCTGAAGTTTGACAGAACTAAGTTACCATCCAGCCACAGAGAACTATAAGTAACAGTGAACCAGGGGAAAATCCTGTTGCTCAGAGGTTGCTCTTTAATAGCTCAGGAGATGTTACCGAGTTCTCAGTCAAAATGCCTTAGGAGAGATAAAAATAGGAACAAATGACAAATTGTTGGCGATAAAGTCAATGTGGATTAGTACAATTCAGATCATTTTAGTCTTTAAATCTATCTATCTATCTATCTATCTATCTATCTATCTATCTATCTATCTATCTATCTATCTATCTATCTATCTATCTATCTATCTATCTATCTATCTATCTATCTATCTATCTATCTATCTATCTAGACAGACAGACAGACAGACAGACAGACAGACTTTTTCTTTATTCTAAGAAAGGTTGTTTAAGGTCCAGAGAGCTCTTTTCCAAACAGTTTAACTCATTCCCTGACCTCTGGCATGATGTGACATCCCAGGCCAAATTGGTCAGTCTCTTTTGTGTGTGAAATGAATTAGACATTCTCCCCTGGGTGATGTTTGTGCTGACTGAAGGAGATCCTCCTCCACTACTGAGCGGGAGGGGGGTCCTGTTTGGTCATCTCACTGCTACGTGAACAATCAATTCTCTTTTCCCATAAAGTTAAGGTTAAACTGGCTTCCAGCAGAAGGTGTGTTTGTGGAAGGCCAGCAGGGCAAACAGCATGGGGAGAAAGGATAGTTGCAGGCCTTTTCAACCCTGGCAGCATTTTAAATAGTCTAAATAGAAGTAATTTTTGTCCATTTCATTAATTGAAATGAACTGAAATGACAACAAATGAGGATCCAAAATTGTTCTGATTTAAACTAAAGTAGTAAAGTTTCTGTGAATCAGTTCAAAGAGTCAGTTTCAATGAATTAATCCACAACTCATTCAACTCAATCCAATGTTTTGTTTAGTTCTCTCTCTCTCTCTCTTTTGTGCTGTCTATTTATATATAAATAGATTTATATATAATATAAATTACATTAATATAAATATATACATGTAAATATTTATGCAAAAATGCAAAAATACCAGTAAAAATATATATAGATATTTCTGTTTATTGCAATTTATTGTTACATTAGCACATACTGTGTATATGGAAATGATTTAGCATTCCTCTTCGTGTTCATTTATTTGCCTTGATTATCTTAAAAATTAGATTTGTACTAAATTTAGCTTTTTTTCAACCAACTTGGATACAATGGCTGTTTGGTTTAAATATATTTTAGTTACTGTATATCGTCCAAGTTATTACTTAAAGGAGGGCGACGGATCAATAATCATGGAGGCTGCTGGTCTTTAGCCTCCTCTGTGCTATGCCAAGGTCACCAAGGAGAAAATATTGACAATCAGCAAAAAAAGATAAAAAAAAAAATCGAATAATATGGCACACTTACTTTTTACCTTCTGTGAATTGATAATGGATTTAGTGTGGAAACAGCTCTGTTCATAACATCAGCTCTCACCCACTGCTTTTAGTTGCTTCTCAAGTTGACATGTGCTTCTGTGTTGTTCTGTCCAGACCCTGAACACCTCCTGTTCCCTGCGGCTCTGAAGACACCCGAGTCGTTTTAGTTGTTTCTGCAGGTCCAGAACCTCACGAAGCCCAGATTAGAGATGATTAATCACATGCATTTTAATCACTTAAAGTCTAATCATTTAAAATATCTACGGAGAGAGAAAGCAGGGTATAATGCTGGTCTCACCAGGTAGTAGCGTGTTTTAGGCAGACACCTCAGGTATGCGTCATCGTGTGTGAGGGTTGATCTGGTGGCCCTCTGAAGGCTGACAAGCCTCTGTGACAGAAAGAGTAAACTGAGGATACAAACAGCATCTCTAACTGTTGATCGCAGACTCTTATATTTTGGCAAATCAATGCACAGCTTGAAACATTAAGGAACAGTTGAGATCTTGAAACAATTGAGATCTCATTTGAGGTTTCATAACCATTTGAGGTCTCCTAAGGGCCGCTATCTTTTAGTAGGGCTAGGAACCCCCAGCGTACAAAACCAATGAGAAGTAAACATGCAACCACAGGAAGCCATTAACTGCAACAGGGACCAATTAGACCCCAGCAGGTGTCCATGACTCAGCCTGCTTTGGTCCCGGCTCAACATCATGAAGTCTGGACAAAGTTTTTCGGCCCGGCTGAGGAAACAACAGGGCAGTTTCATTTGCTCAGCAATTTGTACCAAAGGTTTCCTACTGGCAGCCCATAAAGTCCTTTATAGCTCTCCCTTTGTCCTCCCCTCCAGTGCTGGTCATTAGAGGGCACAATTACAGCCCGCTGAAGAAGTCTTGCGTTTATAGGAGGAGATTGATAAGCCAGAGACCCCTCCCCCACATCCTTACCCCCCAGTCTCTAACTCTTATTGTCCTCAACCCAGACAGCCAAAATCAAAGTCAATCACAAGTCCGCACCAACTGCTTCCCCCCTATTACAACGACAGGCTTCCTCAATCCTCCGGACTTCAGTAACACTTCAAAGTGTCTCTGGGAGACACACATCTACTGTCCTGCAATGAGTTACACTACAGCGCAATTGACATTAAATGGACATCTACATTCATTTTTGCTCAAGGGATGTTTGCCATTCACCTTTCATGATGTTTTGTACACATTGTAAGCCTATATTCACTTCAGTAGGGCCAAAGGAATTTTTTTGGTTGGAATTCATTCATTTTAGGAGGAATGAAAATACACAAAGAGACCGTTTTTGACAAATAAGATTATAGAGTATACACCTATAGAATTTAAGTAGACATTATAGGCCAGATGATTTGGTTTTTTCGAGAATTAGATTATATTCTTTTGCAAACTTTTGACATCTTGGCAAATTTGAACAGTCTGAGTCATTGTTGAGTTTCTTCTTAAACTCTACAGGAGACATTTGTGAGATCACTGCGGTGCAAATGTCTCAATTTGATCTCAATTTTCTCTCAGCGCTGTCTTGGAGAAACAACTGAGACATTAAAGATGTTTCACAGGTGATTTTTCTTTCCTATGGGAGTTTAGCAAGGTTAGGACAACACATTTTTCAGGGCTATGCACTAAGACCAATCATGTTGAGGAAGTTTACACTTGTATACGTGTCAATGCTGTTGCTGGTGAGGTTTCAGTGGGGCACTCTCATGAATATTTCAGCACAGAGACTTCCTCTAATGCTCTGATAGAGAGAAAGGAAATGGTCAAATTTATTTGAAATGCTAATAGCTACCCCACTGATGTGTTTGTTACTACAGTAGGTGGTGTATGGATATGTGTATGCAGTACGTGTTGGGTGGGTGTGCTTTGACCCAAATGTCCAGGAGCTCATCTTGGATGTTAAAGGAATTTTGAGACTGACTTGTGAGTTTGGTGTACAATATTAATTGATTGATTTGGTTTTTAAGTAAAAAAAAAAGAAAAACAAGTTGACACTTTTGTTGAACTACTTCACAAATTATTCTAAATCAAAACTTTAGAATTTTGAGTTCCGTCCTCCAATATTCTTATATATATATATAATTATTATTATTCTTTTTTACATTTATTTTTTTACATATAAAGAGGTCCAACAGAAAACAATGTAACACTTTCTCTAAAAGTTTTCTCAGCACTGCTTTCTACTGGCCAGATTCGGTAACCACTATGCTCTCTCTCTCTCTCTCTCTTCAATGAACATACATTAGTAATAATTAGTCATTGATTCCAGGAGGGTGTACTCTTAAGGAACTGCACCTTTAGTGTTCAATACAGTACTTTAAAATACAAATATGAACTTCTAACTATCAAAAAGCTTCAATGTTGAACTTAAAAGTTCTATAATGTTCCACTGGTTATTTGGTAGTTATTTTTTAGAACCTTTGTTGTTGTAAAAGGTTCATATTAGAACCTAGCAGATAGTTAAGGTTCTTTCATGAACCTTTTCTAAGATGTACTGTAAAGACTAGACTGAGTAGGCCTACAGTTAGAACACCTTTTGCTCATTACATTAGTGAATTAGTGATTTACAGTACATCTTAGAAAAGGTTCATTTAACCCAAATGTTTAGGCATTGATTTTTCTGTGAGTACAGTTGATACAATGTGTTTCGTCTGTACCCCATGACCACCCCACATATCTCTAAATTGCCCAATAACCTTGAAGGGCACCATGTTGTTGTCCATTTTTAGAGCACAAATTAAAGATCACAACAATCAAAGTTCAGTTTCATGTTCGTGAATCAACAAGAATCTATTCAGTGTTAAATTGAAAAGGTGTGAAATTCTCACTCTTAGAAATAGAGCATACCTGTTCTCTGTGTCCTTCTCTAGGTCTGGAATCATGAAGCTTCATCTCTTGTCTTTGTCTTTGAACTTTTTCCCTCAGTAATGTAGCATGCTGATATGACAGCACACCTTTCAAGCACTGTAGTCTGTCGTATGTCTCTAGATGGCGCTAGAATGTAAGAAAAAGACAACGAAAGCATGAGAACATATGAGAGAAAAAGAGAACAACAATAATTTGCTCATTTGTGAAAGTGTAGTAAACTCTTTTTTCATACAGAATATTTATTCATTTATTCATAGAGAATATAACATATGACTACCAATAAATAATTATATATGCAGGTGGATGCTGGACTGGTTGTGGTTGAGGAGAGACCCCCCATATGACTGCATATAGACCCCCGATATGACTGCAAAGCAATGCACAATAAAGTGCTATATAAATGCTTCATTCATTAACTCTTCATTTAGTTGCATTGTTTAAATAATGTTATTATAAGGCTATGATTAGGCCGATTAAATTAGCTATTTTTTCATTATAATTTATTATAAACAATGATAGTATAAATTGCTATGGTAAACACCTGTTAATTGATTAAATTTACCTATTTAAAAAATGTAAATTATATGTAAATTTACAGTAAAATATTTAGCAGTAAAATGACTACAGTAATATTCTAACTGTATTTTGGGGGTGAATTTCTGGCAACCACAACTGCCCTTTTTTAATGATTTTGAGCAATTAAACAATATTTTATTATAATTTTTATAGTGCAGCTAGTAAATATTAACACACTATAAAGTGAAAAAAAAACAAATATACATATATATATATATATATATATATATCACTGTTTGTGGTCCTTTTCTACACGGGTGAGTTTCTATGGACTTCACTTTGTGTCTATGGTAATCAGTCTTGTCTTTCACTGATAGTGTTTGCACCTGGGCCTTTGTTCTGGCATGCAGCTTTAGTCTTTAGTCCATCAAGGAATCCTGATTATGAATTGGGTTTATTATATGCTGCGATGTAATGCCTATTTAAACAGACTGCCTTCAGTTTAGGTGGAAAGCAATATGATATTATGGTTTCTCTACAGTTCATATGAAGCACATTCTGATAAGAGATTGTTTGACTAGGAAGGGAATACTGATAGTACCCGATCTAGAAGAGCTTTTCGTTTTCTCTCAAGCACTTGATCAGAATCCACAGCATGAGCAGAAGTCGTCGTCATCGGCCCTGTTCTGCTGGGGCTTTGTTGTCTCCTCTGCCTCTGACATTTAGATGGACCAGATGCCTTTTGGAGAGAAAATCACACTTGGATGACAAGACCCAACAGCAGCTGTGCTCTTGTCTTCTCTCGTCACAGAGATCACAACACAGCAGTGAGTAATTGCATGGGTTTTCCTGAATTGGCAAGTAATCATTCTCAAATGCCAAAGAAACTGAGCTTGTACGATTACTAAAAGAGTGTAAATTAGAGTAATATATTACTTTTATATGTTATTACTCTAATAATCCACAAGATGCTGATGATTTTAGGACATGGGTCATTCCTTTAGCCATACTCTTTGGTGCATTTTCATGTCACTGCCATAATATTTTGGATAAAATATCTCACTCTAGAAAAACTAGAAATACATTGGCTACAACTGTCTTGTTGCTCTTGAAAATGGCAGAGCTGTTAATATGATACAATGTGTTAATGTCCAATAAATACGTTATTTATTATGGTAGCTGAAAACAAACAAACAAGTAATCCAAGTACTAATAGATGCATATTGAAGCTTTGTTACGGAAGGGAACTCAACACGAGAGAGATGGTACAAAAGGTGAGTTTATTAAAAGCAGATGAGCGTTGGCAGATGAATGTCTGGAATCGTTCAGACTGTAGAGACTGTGAGATGACTGGATACTTGACTGTTGGTTACTGGGATATTGACAGGAGCTCGTGGATGATCGCAGTGCCACACACCTCACTTCGGGGAGGACGGAGACTCGGAGGAAGGATCTGGATCCTGGACATGGATGACGACAACACTTGGAAGGAATACAAGAGGTAAGTACACACTTGTGTAAGTTACAGATCAATAGCTGAGATAGCATACGTGAGTCCACTTCGTTGGAACGAGATCGGACGTCTGATGGCTGTGAGCTGTGTGGTTTTATGGTGAATGGTGATGAGGTGATGATTCTGGTGAGGGTGCTCGCTGTGATTGGGTGGACTGAGAGCCTGGTCGATCTGTGACAAGCTTTGATATAGAATGTGTTTATTGCCATTTTTACAGCATGTGTGACTCAATCCAAATGTAGTTTTATAATGTCACTTAAGTACACAAACAGCCAGTAGATTTTTGTCAGTCTCTGTTCAGTTTCCCAGAAACACATTTCATAAGGCTGTTATTTGTCAGCACCTCAATATGCGACTGTCCAGGACAGATAATTCCCTCCTGCTGGCCCTTCTTATGCAATACTGGCCTCTTACAATGCTGGGCACTTATTATTACACAACTCGTCCTGTGCTCCACTGACTAAGGAATGCTTGGAAAATACTGGCAGGTGCAGCACGGGTTAAGGTTTGACATTACCTGCATAGCTTGCATTGTTTCAAAGGCTTAAGAACATATGCAACTGGTGTCCTGTAGATATAGAATAATGTTTAACAGATGGTATGTAAGAACATTTCCCACCAATTCTTATTACAGTTATGTATGGGAACAGATGCTAATGAAAATATGTTCTTTTTTTCCTTCATGGAAAAGCACCATCAAATGTCTACACTAATCAAATATTGAATAAGCCAATAAGAATGACAGTATGAGACATATATGTGTTTAACTAGTAACACAAATAGGAGAGCTAACTGTACTTTTTCTTGTGTAAGTACAGGCACTTCATCAGTTCATGGTGTGTCTAACTCTGGAAAAGGCCAGGTTGGCAGGCAAACATTGCTATATTTTACAGGCTCAGGCTGTTCAGGAAGTGGATGCTTTGTGGCCGTACACAAAAAGCATTAGAGGAGGGTGCATTAATCAGGTTGTTTCCACAGCAATAAGAGAAGGTGAAGGGGCACACAGTTATCTTGTCTGTTAAATAAGGAAGTGTCATTGAAGGATGACTGGAAGTGGTGCTCTGTCAGCTAGCTGAGCAACAGGACTGGAAATATCGACTGTTTCTGATTTTGATTCCCATAAATGATTCTGCTTCCTTGATTCCATTAACATATACTTTTGAGAAAGAAATACAAGCAACTTAAGCAATTCAAGCAGCATAACAGACTGTTTTGTAGAGCTAAAATAACTGAAGCGGATGACAGCGGAAGCATCGCACATTTAAGTTACTAATAGCTGTGCACAGCCACTCTTAAAAATAATGTGGGTAACACTTATCTCTATGTTAGAGCTGTCAATATGGCTTTTGAAGACCAGGTTGCTATATGCATGCAGTGGGAGGTGTTGAAGTCACAACCTCAAACCGAAAAGAGCATGACATTAAATTGTTCACAAAACAAAAATATGTATTTTAACAATCTCTAAAGCAGTTACCACTTTGAATTATTTGGCAGTAAATAGCATTCTGACCAATTTATAATTCTTTATCTGATATGAATAGCAATCATTACCTCTCCTGTCAAACTTTTGTAATGTTATTTTAAAACAAAAAGATGGATCTTTTCATATTTCTTTCTGGAACTGGACTACACCACACACTGAGTGTCCTTGGCTCATTATGAACCAACTCATTTGTCATTGCTTGTGTCTGTTTTTTTAACTTTTATGTTGGGCTGTTAGTTTCCTGTTTTAGTTTCGTGGTCAGATTTGAAGATTCTTTATGGATTAGTTCTTTCATTGTCTCCAGGTCTCCACATTGTCTCACATTGTACTTTTTAGGTCTTGGTTGTGTTCCCTGGCATTTAGTTGGTGTTCTCAGCTCCAGTTCTTGTTTGTTTAGTATGTTTGATACGTTTTTTCCAGTGTCTTGTTTTGCGTTATCTTTATTACAACGTTTGTCAGCATTTGGATCCAATCCCCGCTTGTACCTGAGTACACTCTCGTACCATTAAAAGAGCCATTTGTATACTTACTGAATGTTTAGCACTGCATAGATTCAATATCGTGTTGCAGAGCTGCAAAATATAGTGCAGGAAAAACCGTTGGAATATTTTAGTACATATTTTAGGATATGATCCGTCCACATTGGCGGAAGAATGTAATTGGTAATAGAATCAAACCCTGTTGTACCTCCCCCTGAGCAAGTAAATTGGGACAGAATATAAAAAAGAGCTTTGAAGTAGGGGTACAAAGAATCTAACAGAGTGTGGTAATGAATGTGCAAAGGTTTGTAGTAAGAATAAGGGCCTTTGACTAATGAAAAGGACTTGTGAAGCCGAACTGGGGACTGTGTTGCTAGTTGTAACCAGGGTGACATATACTAAAGTTGTTCGTTTGTACTTTGGCTTTTCTACTATTTTCCATGGATGAGGATGAGGACACAAAAGAATAGGATTTTATAAGGTTCAGAGATGTTGTAAGATGACAACAGCCACTTTGAAGCCATGCAATATACCCCATAGAGGGGGTATACAGTTATGCAACTTTTTTTTCTTTTTAAATCTAGTGTTTTTCCCCAAGATATTCAACGTATTAATCAGATTTGTTTTTTTTTTCAATCTCTACACACTTCCGTTTTATTAATGTATGTCACACAAAACAAAACGCAAAGCTGCCTTAATTAGCATCTTAAAAAGAAATATCGATATATTAAGTATTCTTGTATTATATTAGGTGCTATAACTGTTGGTGTCTAATATATATATATATATATATATATATATATATATATATATACAGTACTTCTGGACATTGTGCTGATTTGTAAGAGTCCAGGATAGGTGGCAGTGAACTGATATGATAAAAATCTTCACTTTTCATTGTCATAATCAAGCCAGTGAAGCTATGAAGATGTAAAAAAAAAAAAAAAAAAGCCAAAGACAGAAAAAAAGGTAGTTGACAAACTACATGGAAATGAACTTTTTGTTTGTCTGACATGTGAGTTGACAAAACATATATACCTATACCTTTGATATATATATACATATATATAAAAAAAATACATATTTGATTTGTTTTAGATTTGATTAAGTTTTCACCATAATAATCACATTTTTGCAGTTGACTTAAATATGGTTGGATAATTAAATACT
Source organism: Barbus barbus (assembly GCF_936440315.1). NCBI lineage: Eukaryota > Metazoa > Chordata > Actinopteri > Cypriniformes > Cyprinidae > Barbus > Barbus barbus. Next base: position 5,582,497 of record NC_136746.1, on the reverse strand, counting down.
GTAGCTCTCAACTGTGAAAATGCATATAAATAAACAGTAATTTTAGATAGAGCCAACAACCTAAATTCATCATTTTGGAGGTTTTTTGTTATCACGCATGAAAATACACATATCAGCATTGTTGAGGGGAAGTCGTGGCCTAATGGTTAGAGAGTCGGACTCGTAATCGAAAGGTTTACACACTGCTCCGGGTGTGTGTTCACGGTGTGTGTGTGTGTGTGTGTGTGTGCGCATTTGTTCACTACTCACTGCTCTGTGTGTGTGCACTTGGATGGGTTAAATGCAGAGCACCAATTTCGAGTATGGGTCACCATACTTGACAATACGTCACAACTTTTATTCCCATAAACAACTAAAATAATTAATCCAGTAAAAAATAGACTTACTAGTTACTGAAGCTTTCGATATTAGGTAGGCTACTAAATCAAACTAGTGTTCTTTGAATTTGAAGAACCACACAAGCAAACAGCTCTTCTAACAGCTAACTACACACAGTGTGATAATTGCTGTACATGCATGTTATAACCGACGCAATTTCCTAAACCTCAAGAATTAGCATTTTAAAATGACTTTGAGTATGTTTTCGTTGTTAAACTCATCTCCACAGTTACAGCTACTCCACAGAAAGAGCTCAAAGTGAAGTGTGATGAGTTTCAGGCCTGATCTGTGTTTAAGGGGTCGTTTCCATGGCGCAAGCTTCACCTCAGTCCTTTTGATAGCTTATAGCCCATTCACTTCACGTTGTGCTCAAGTTTTTCCTACTTACATTAATATTTATAAGAAATCTCCCCATTTAAGGTTTGTAATGACTAGCAACAGAAAATGGAAGGACGCACAACTGCCGTTCACATAAAATGTTTGCTAGCTTTTTTTCTTTTTTTATGTTTCTGTTTTATTTTCATATTCATCATGTGTTTTGAAGATGTAAATCATTTACACCTGAATGTTAGAATGTCTAGAATTGGAATGTTAATAAAATCAATGCAACACTTCTAGGCCTATAAGATTCTGTACCGTGCATAGGGCCTAGGTTATATAGCCTTGTAAAGTTGTATGCCATTTTAAAGCTACTGGTTGTTCACAGATGATCTTTCAATAATAATAAAAACATGTCTTTTAGATTTTTATTATCAGAACCCTTAAAAATGACTTGGAACAACACACAGCATATAAACACACCTCCACATGGCAAAATAAATACTGTACACGACTGGTTCGTCAACCAAACAGTCACTGAGTCCATATTACACACAAACTTTTAACAAGTCTCAGACATTAAGTGTCTATTCTAAGGCTTTCAGAGAGTGTCGCCTTGATGGCTGTTGTTTTCTGGCACAAAGGAAGGATGGATGCTTTTCACCGCTCGACATTCGCATCCTCTTCTCCGCATTACTTCCACAGATTGAAACAAACACCTGTCATTCAGCCCATCAAAGTGAAAACAATAGCAATGTGCAAAAACACTACTGATTCTCAGTGCGTAAAGGTAACCTGCAAAAATTCTCTGAGTGATCAGTAATACCTCTCAATGCAGAAAAAAACATTCCAGTCAGTTCATTAAGAAAGCTGAGTGTGTGTGCGCAAAGGACGCGTTCTTGCGTTCAGTTGCGTTCATGTTTATTTAGCTATTGTTGCTTTATGTGCGCTGCGCCATATGGACGTTTTTGGCCAGCGCATCGCGTCTTGCGCCACCAGGTTCAAATGGCGAGTCAAGATGAAACGCTCCATTCCAATAACTTAACATATAACCCCTTCTTTCATTAAATCTTCTCTAATTTGGTCTAACTGTTGGTCCATGTAAACATTGCGACGCATTTTTTTTTTTTTTTTTTAGTCGTACAGTCAAGTTAAAAACAGTCCACTGTTGCGCTTTTCAGGTGTTTGCGAACACAAGAACGCGTCCTGTGCGCGAGAGCCACATATGCATACAGGACGCGTTATTGTCGTTTGCGCTGTTTTGATCTAATCGTTGCTCTATCTACACATGAACCAAACGCACATGAGCCTTGCGTTTCAAGACGGTGTGTCCATTTGAAAATAGCTCAACTTTACAAAGGCGTCTCTATATACACTGCGCTCCGTCCAACGCAAGAACGCGTTCTGTGTGAACCAACATTATTTATAAAAGCATATTAGGTGACTTTTGTGTTTGACACAAAAGTGTTTCGTTATGGAATGAAGTAGGCCTAGTTCAGGTTATCAGCTTTTAAGATGAGGCAGAGATGACAGTTTATCCACTTTGCCAAAAGCAGCAGCACTTTCCACACCTTTGAGCCACTCTTTACATTTCCTCATGACAGTCTCGTCCACGTCTCCATCCTCCTCCTCGTACTCCACATCATCATATTTGTACTGATCGTTGAGGAGGGAGATCTTCACAATGGTGCTAATGTCATTGGAACCGTCCAATCTGGCAACAGGCCCGGAGCTCTTATTACTGGAGCTGCCCTGAGCTCTCTTGGATGGGAGAACCCGCCTGTGTCTCAGGTCCGCGGAAGCGCAGCACTTCTGTTGCTTGGCCATCATCTGCTTTTCCAGATTGCGCTTTTGGATGACCAAGATGGCTTCGGGGGTCAGGCTGAGGGAGAAGTGGATCTCTTGCTCGCCGCCTTCTTTTGCTAGAGAGGTCCTGGAGGCGTATTTATGGCTGGACTCTCCGGAACTGGACCGCGGGACGCTTTCGCATGAGGTAGCAAAGGGTTTGGGGACGCTCAACCACGAATGTTTGCTGTCCGTCTCGGGATCTGGAGGGACTCTGGTCGGCTTGCTTCGTGCCAGCTGCTTTAGATTGGCCGATGGCCACGATGTGGATAGTTTATCTATCTCTGATTCCTTGTCGTCTCCTGTCCTTTGACTGAACGTGGCTTGAGGAGGCGCGACGTTGTCCCTGCTCTTCTTTTTCCTGAACAGCTCCTTTCTAGGCGATGATATCCGCGAGTGCAGGTTTATCGGTGGAAAAGGCATTTTGAACGCTATCGGTGCGCGAAATAATGAAGAAACCTGTGCGTGAATGATGGGAGAAATACGTCCATTCGCCTCGGTCCACCGGATCTTTGGGTTTTAGACGCAGTAGCCCATCGCGCGCCGCATTTGACTGCTAGACTGACAAGGGGCGGGGCATCTGCGGGCTTTATGTGGTGTCGTACAGAAGGGGCGTGGTCACAGCATAAAGATAAAAACAACAAAGCCATGCTCACACAAGTGCCTCTATGAATGTATCCTATAAAGGAAGTTCATTGCATTACACACGAACCACTTGTGTAGTTCATTATTAACCATGAATGCTTTTTAAACTGTAGCTATATCTATTGCTGTATTTAAACCAAACAAAAGATTTGCTTAAAATATTGTGCTTCTAAATACATTTTTGTCTGTTTGATATTGTTTTTCTATAAATTTAATGACACTCATACCATATTATTTTCTTCATCTTCAAAAAACATAAGAAGAAATGGGGCCAATCCGTTAACATTACAATTATTTTAACATGATTTTAGTCAAATACATAAATAAAAATCACTATCACTTACCAACCTTTTCATTGCATAGTTATATTTATTTTTTGGCTTGAATAAATTAGAATAGATTTAAAGCTTAAGATAATACACACGTTTTAACAGAAAAAATGTATATTTTTACATTTTAAGCTCTTCATTTTTGCTCTCCATTCACTTCTACTATTCAAGTCTAATTATAACCTTGATTTTTGCTTCTTTTTTTTTTTTAAAGAAAAAGTTTATAAAGACTTTTTTATTGTAGTCAGCATTACACAACAAATGCTGTTATATTGAATACTGAATCTGAAATATGAATTTGCACTTAATTGTCCGAATCGTTTTGGGACACTGATTATCTGCACATTAGCATTACTCTTTAAAGAATTAGAACAGAATAACAGATTTGAAATAGTGATGTATGGGAATGCGGCTATAAAGCAGATGCAATCAACGGCACTTTTTTTTTTTTTTTTGCTGATTGTCAATATTTTCTCCTTGGTGACCTTGGCATAGCACAGAGGAGGCTAAAGACAAGCAGCCTCCATCGTTATTGATCCGTCGCCCTCCTTTCCAGCAATTCGTAATTTCACAATGACAGCTGTTCTGTCACCCAGCCACAGTGAAGCGTTCAGTCAAATGAGGGGAAAAATCAATAGGCTTATCCTTACTATTAAGCAGCACAAAGAGAGCTTCATTCTCACAAACAGATTGCCCTCAGAATGAAATCACAGAGATTACAGTCAAAACACTTTCATCTTAATCAAAATGAAGCAAGATGAAAACTGATGGTTTGCAACCTGATGTGAAACGGCCTACATATTCTCACTTTGTGTTTTTGGGAGTGTAAAATCTAAAGCATCTTCACAGCCATAGGTCTTTCGACAGTTATACCCACAATCGCACCACGGTAATTACTGACACATGATCAGCATTGTGCATAAAAGTGTGCTGTGGAGGAGGGATGCTCAAGAAAACAGAGCACTCCCACAGTTGTCATGGAAACCGCATCTGTGGAACCACAGCCTCCTTGCTTAGGCAGTCTAAAAACAGACCAGCCGCTCCAGGTTATTAGGTCATGTGAAGAACACGTGATGCTCGGAGGTAAGGAACAAACCTGTACAATGGTTTATTAAACAGAAACATATTGTAGATGAAGCACCAAATGAAAGCGCAGGTTAGACGGATGGAATCCCATCAGCTGATCTCCAGAGACTCGGTGCATGGTGAGACAGCTGTCTGAGTTGCCCTGGGCTCAAACAACCAACATTATACACATCACTACTCTGAGCACATCAGCCAGAAGATTAGAACATTTGACACGTTAACTCTCAGTTAAGCAGACAAATAACATCACAAACCAATGAAACAACAAATTGAGTATTTCATTTATTCATTTGGCATTTTTTGTTATTATATTTGGTAGAAATGCATTTTTTATGTACAAAAGTGAACAGTAGTAATCGAGTTCATTCATAAACATCATATGCAATAACAAGGCACTTTTTTTTACTGGCAGTATATTGAGCATTTATCCGCCACACACAAAATAAAACAAAAACCAAAAAAAGCCTTAGAAAGATTTTTTTTTTTTAAACAGCAAGGCTCGTAATAAATGCAAATATTACATATTCACCCTTAATATTACAAAATGTTCATTTAAAATTATTATATTAAGACAAAAGAGGAAATATTTTAAGGTCATGGAGGACAGTGTGGTTTGGAGATGAAAGTTTTTTTTTTTTTAAACATTTACTATGCAGGTCTGGTCGCCAGATGAAATACTGGATAGTTTAGCTCAAACAGGAGGTGAAACACTTCATAACAGCATCCCTGTGAAAACAGAAAAGACATTTGTTTACAGCTGACGGCTCTATAAAGAGTATTACGTGTGGATGGGGGGGGGGGGGGGGGGGGGGGCTGACAGCAAAATCCAGAGAAACATGGATAATGAAAATACTGATTATGAAAACCATACTTCATCCAAAATAAACCCATAGCTGCATGTTAATGCACTTTATTACCTTAACATTCAATTGAATTGTTTGAAAAAACCAGGGCTTGTTTTGAACTTTTTTTTCTTTGTTGTAGCTGGGCAGAGCTCTTGCATATTTTATTGTGTTTTGGCGGGAAACCGTCGCATGACTAACCCCCTATTGCGCTTATGGAGTGAAGGTTATAGATTTGATGACTGGAATGCACTTTTTGGGGCAGTAATTGTTCTTAAGATCATTTGGAGCATTTACAATAAGGCTAACATGATCTAACAATTAACAGTTGTACTTTTATTAACTAATGTTAACAATGATTAATAAATACTGTAACAATAGTATTGTACAATTTGTACAACAAAAGCTTGTTGTAATACTTTATCTTAAGGTGTCCTTGTTACACGTTACATGTACTTCCTATTATAACAACAATAAATTATGAATAATTACATGCAAGTAACCCCAAACCGAACCCTAATTTTAAAGGGATAGTTCACCCAAAAATGAAAGTTTTGTCATTAATTACTGTCATTGCTGTCTATGGGAGGGCCTGACAGCTCTCGGATTTCATCCAAAATATCTTCATTTGTGTTCAGAAGATGAATGAAGGTCTCACGGGTTGGGAACAGCTTGAGGGTGAGTAATTAATGACAGAATTTTCAGTTTTGGGTGAACTATCCCTTTAACACTAACCATATATTAAACTGAATATTACTCAGTACCTAAAGGTATAATCACACTGTAACAAGGACACCTTGAAATAAAGTGTAACCCTTGTTGTTAGTAAATGTACGTTAATGTATTAACTAACATCAACTAATGGGGCTTTATTGTAAAGTGTTACAGATAATTTTATTAAACTGCTTCTGTCCTGTTTTTAGGCATGTTTCTTTGATGTCTTATGATTACTTCCAGTTCTTGTAACAGAATATTTATAGTATTTGCAATAATGGCTTTTTGATCGAAAATGATGGTTCTGTCTTATAAGGAAACAAAATATTGAGATGAAATTATTAGGCTGAAAAATATTTTTTAGCGACGTCGCCAGTCCTGATATGGAGCTAAAAGATGAGGTAACCATCACGGTCTCCTAGGCAACAGCAGAACAAGGTCACAGTGCCTTCCTCGCCTCAGCCTCCACCCTTTTTCCTCTCTCCTCCGCCTCTGTCACCCTCTCTAAATGTGTTGCTATGCAGACTTTGTCATGCTCAAAATTCACAGGAAGTGGAGGAGGCGTGAAAGCAGTCAAGGTTAAAAGAAAGAGCAGAGAATCAGAGAGAGAAAGAAGCACAGACAAGGAGGGAGACTGACGAACGTCTGCAGATCTGTTCCTCATCCCTCCTGCATTACACGCACCCACACAGCAGCGTGATCAGGAGACTGTTTAGTGTTTAGCCTTAAAAGCTCTGCACATACAGCACATAAATAAATGATGATTAACTCCCCCTGCTTTCTGATGAAAGATCGGAGCAACGGAAGCCCCGGCTCTCCAGCGCAGCAAGCGGATTTCCTTCAACAAAAAAGCTGAATAAGCCGGAACTTAATGACCAGAGAGCAAAAACATTTGGGGCTAATACAAAAGCAGAGACATTAAGGGATTGTTTTTGTAGCATATTATTCCCATAAATATAAATATGTTATGTTGTTACACATAAGGACAATACATAGAAGGAGGGGTAGATATCAGGGCTGGGCCATAAAGCAAAAAATGTTGTTTACAATCAGCGAGACATTTCACACAAACCAGGATTATTATACTTAACTGAAACTAAAAACATTTGTTATTACTTGAAATAAAACAAATATTAACTAAAATTAAAAATGAAATATAATTTTTTTTTTTTTTTATTACTTGAATTTACATGAACTTACATAAAAATATAAAAGCTTATTTTAATTTAGTTTAAGTACTAAAATGAAAACAAAATAAAGCAACTCCTAATTCAAAATATTAACAAAAACTAAAGTAGTATAACAATGATACTGAAATAACTTTTTAGTATTTGAAATGTTCAATATATGAACGTCACGCAAAGATTTCCATGAAATTTTTTGAGGGATTCTACTCTAAATCGTAGAATTAGTTTTGAATCAATGGAAATTAATAATTTGTCCGTTTCAAAAATGTACATGGAAATGAATCGAACCTATGATTTGTACTGTGCACACACACACACACACACACACACACACACACACACACACACACACACACACACGTTCATTCCATAGGCTTAATGGGTTGTATACAGTACAAACTGTATTTTCTATCGCACTACACCTAAACCTAAACCTACCCCTTACAGGATACTTTGTGCAGGTTTAAATTTTCAAAAAAATTTATTCTGTATGATTTATAAGCTTGTTTTTTAAATGTTACCGTGTTACCTCCCTACACTTTAAAAAAATGACCGTGATTTTAATGGTAAAAAAACTGAAAATGCTACACAAAAACCTGTTAAATGGTTAACGGTAAGTTCCTGTAAAATTTACAGGGAAAAACCGTAAACTGACCCAGAATTCACTGCGTTGCATTTCAAATTTTGTTTGAATTTGATGTTTTTTCTTTGAAATAAGTATGTTTCTTCTTAGTTTTTTATTATCAGTTATGTTTATTAGGGTTGTATGTTACATCTGATGTTGTTAAATTAATGTTTATTGCATATTTCAGTTTAATGAGTCTCACCATGATGGTGTTTAGTGTTTGTGTGAATGACACTGTGCACTTTCTATATAGGTTATCATTTAAAAGCAGCTTGAGATGGGCTTTGGTTCATCATGTGACTTTCTCATCACCACCTGCATTTGGTGGTTATCAATGTATTTCAAAGGTACAAAACAGATTTCAGTCCTTCAATAGGTTGGTATATTAACATTATACCAGAAATTGAAATTACAGTATTTAACTGTAAATTTAAGTTAAAACCGTAAAACCTAAAATGTTGTTACCGTATTTTTACAGTAGAATTCCAGCACCCACAGCTTGTTTTTTTTTTTACCATAAATTTTACGGATTTTTTTTTTTTTTTTTTTTTTTTTTTACAGTGTACAAGGTCAAAATTTACTGGTATTACTATCCTTGTGGGGACATTTGGTCCCCATAACGTGATGAATAGCAGGCACACACACACAAAAGATATTTAGAAGATTGTTGTGATCCAAACTTTCATTATAGACCAAATAAATTAATAAAACTCAAGAAAATCTTTTTTTTCACAGAACAAATAAAGTCATATAGGATTGAAACAAGTTGTGGGTGAACTGTTTAAATCACTATGTAAACATCTTAACACTCTCATACTCGAGAGACAAAGAACAGTGAATCTAATCTAATGACGTGGTCTTTAAGAATCCTAATGGCCAAATAAAAAGCGCATTAAAATCATCACGATATTAGATTGCGGATATGCAGCATGCTCATGAAAAAACATGTGCACAGCTTAATGTTCAAAACAGAGATCAGCAGGATAAACAGCTCATGACGTGGAGCCTGCTCATGCTAATCCAGCAAAAACACAACGAAAAGAGCCCTAACCCATGATTCCCAGCCGCTCAACAACAGCATTACTGAGCTTGTCAAAGGGTGCGGTTATTTCAAGGAAAACAATCATCAATGAAACAATGGTGAGAGAGGCATCTAAAGATGAAAATCTACAGATAAATGGAAAAATGAGTCAAGGGCTTGGTCTTTGAATGAAACTAAAGCAGCAGGTGGATTACAGAGGGAATCATTCAGGAGGAATTGATTTCTGAAGCAGGCAGGGCGTAAGGTTGGGGGGATGGGGCATCCAGGCTGTCAGAATCCAACAGAAACATGCACCAGCACCTCTGGCAGGAAAGGAGGGGGTTGTCGGGTTCAGCAAGAGATGCTATATGTTATGAAGATTATTTTCTTTTTTAGAGATCCAATGATGCTCCACATTCCAGTCAAAGCCCCTTGAATGCTTTGTGTGTTGTAATTTGTTTAGAGTGTTACCACAGGCTATATTTTACATTAATGTTGCACCACCCCTTTTTATGACTTTCACTTGCAATTTTCTACACCACATTATTCTTCTTGTTGCTTTCTTTCTATTTTGTGCTTTCTGTACAAAATAGGAAATTGTGCCCATGATGCTCTTTTCTTTTTTGATAAACAGACCAAAATTCATTATACACCGATAACCTTCCTCTCCACTGAAGTTGCACTATAGTCTAAATACAAAATATTGGAGAGAGTTGTTTCTCCCGCCACTCCTCCTCAAACTCGACACTCACGCGGTTGCCATATTGAAGCCATGCAACAGGAACGAGCACGATTGACAACAGAAGGCAATGAGCCCCGTTCACACCAAGGACGATAACAATAAAGATAACGAAAAATATATAGCTCTAAAACTCGTTCTCAATATTAAAGAATAGCAGAGTCCACACCACAACTATAACGATAAAGGCATAGAGAAACGATATCGTTGGAATCACTTCCAGAATGATGTTTTCCAGCTGATGAACGATAAAAACACTGACATCCAATCAGAATCCATCCTGCTATAACGAGCTTGAGAATTTAAAGCGGCAGATCAGTGTGCGCTTAGCATAAAACAGATGATATCGTTTGTTGGTGTGGACGCTAATATTGTTATCTTTATAGTTATCGTTCTTGGTGTGAACGGGGCTTAATCCTGTATGGTATGCCATAGAAGTTTATTTTTAGGGTAGAACCTGCAATCTGTGGCCGTTTGTTTGCTGGATTCCATGGCTACAATATGCTGTGTTTTCCACCATCTAGCATCCCAGGGTGTTGAAATACTATTGGGTAAATTGGCAGTGGGTGGAATCACACAGACCAAAACAAAAACAGACATTCTGACACAGAACGCAAATTTTAAAGTAGAATAACTGGCTGTAGCATTGTTTTTCAGAGAAAAAAAAGCATGTGAACTTGGCATGTTTTCTAAATATCCACAAACATATTATGGTATTTTTATTCTTTAGTACAGTCAAAAAGGATGACATACAGCACCCCTTGGTACTTTTATTCTGTCTGTTTCTGCAGCATATTCACTTTAAAAAATTAAGTAATGCAAGTAAGCAGACCATGACAGAATTTACAGTTTAGATGAACTATTCCCTAATTTTACTCCATATACTGTATATTCCTACCCTTTTAGGAGTCGTGACATACACGCTTATGGAAAAGATTTCTAAAGGACTGATAATATCCTCTTAAAATAAAATAAAACCGTTAACTGCGTATTAACTAACATTGTCTATCCAAGCTATAACAAACTTTCAACAGGTAAGAGCATACATTCTTTAAATCAGTCTCAGTATACTCTCAGAAAAAAACAAAAGCTGTCACTGGCATGGTACCTTTTCAAAAGGTACACCTTTGCATCAAACGTTTCCATATTGGTACCGTAAAGGTGCATATTAGTACCTAAAAGCTACCTAAAGTATATCTTTTGAAAGGTACCACCCCAGTTCCCAGAGAGTGTAGGTTGCCACAATAAGCCCAATCAAAGAAACAGATATGGATAAGCAAGGTATCAGATAAAGAACTTTACTGGGTTCATGCTAGCAGTGGAAAAACAAGCAGCCGTCTGCATGGCCCCGGGAGAGCGGCGCTCCAGCAGGGGATTAGTGGCATATGGTGAAGGCCAACAGCCGCAAGGCCATGAGTAAATAACAACATGTTTTCATTCAGGGAATTCAGCTCCCCATGTGTACACAACCCAATCCCATCCAACAAACACGAACTGAGAGAGAGAGGATGTCACAGTCTGACACCCTTCCATTTGGAGACAAACTTCTGACTTCCAACGAAGTTAACTGGGATTTAAACTGGTGTATGAGCTAATCTAGTTTGGCTGATTTATCAGACGGCTAACTTCGGTGTCGCACATGATGGATAGAGCCCATACAATCAGACTTAACTAGCTGCAGGACTACAATAACTGTAAATATTGTTTCTCTTAAACTTTTTTTACCAGTAGAACTTTTACAGTTGCCAGGCAACATTGTACACTTCATTGTGCTAAAATCATTGGAATAAACTGCCTCTCATTGCCTTAATTTACAACATCGACATGGCTTCTTAAATCATATTTCAGTGATATTTCATTATCTAAATAATAATAATAAAATGCACAAATCAATTTTGAAGAACACAGGTGAGGAGGTGTTTACTTACCGTGCAAATGGAATGTAGGAAATGCTGTACCTAAAAACACAAACACAGTGTTAATATCTAATGTCCCATTAAACGCTTAGCAGATTCAAAACAAAACAATCTGAAAATAAAGGAGGAAATCCATTAGTACGTCACAGATGCCAGTTACAGCTTGCTTTTAAAGTAATGACGTAATAGTAGATGTGCTTTTGCTGAGAGTTCAAGTGTTCAGGCCTTTATGCTCACCAATGCTACATTTATTTGACCAAATGTACAGTTTACAAAAAAAAAAAAAAAAAGATTTGAACATTCAGGGTTTTCAGTATTCTTTGATTAATAGAAAGTTAATATATTAGAAATATGATGTATTTTAGTAATATTTTGTAACATAACAAATAAATGCCTTTACCGTCACCTTTGATCAATTTAATGCATACTTGCTAAAAGCATTGATATACATTTAATTTCATTTCTATACAAATAAATACAATTTATGCATGTGAATTATATAAATAAACTTATAATAAGACACTGACAGATAGATAGATAGATAGATGATAGATAGATAGATAGATAGATAGATAGATAGATAGATAGATAGATAGATAGATAGATAGATAGATAGATAGATAGATAGATAGATAGATAGATAGATAGATAGATAGATAGATAGATATCGTACAAAAATACAAAGTATAAAGAATATACAGTCTAAAATATGTCCTAAAATAAGCCCCATGTTTCAGCTGATTAAAAAAAAATGATTATGGTTTATGGATTTGTTACACACAACTGACTTCAAATGTAATTCTAATGCACTGACAGCTTCCCAGTATCCTCTTCATACATGTGGTTAAAGTGGTTGCCAGAGCGACTGCTGGCAGAGGAAGGCTGGCGGTGGTCTGTGTCACAGTGTGAAGGAAGAGAATGTCCTCACAGTGAAACTGACGGCAATTACATGGCCAATAAAATCTGGCCCATTGACGTGTGAAAAACTGGGCAGACAGGAGCACTCAAATGGCCATGCTCTCTCTCGCTCGCACACACACACACACACACACACACTTTCCTCTCTGTTCCTCTGACTATCTATCATACCAGAAATGCTGTGTAAAATATAACATTTGAAACATATTGAAATTTTTCTTAAACTTTCAGGCATAGCTTTGTCAAAGCAACAGCCAAAGTTTGTTTTGAAGAACTTTTCTAGTTGTAACAGAGAGAAACCATATGTGTGGAATGCATATAAAGTTAAGACATTTAGGTTTAATATAGCAAATAAAAATCACTCCACAAACACACAACATTCCTCTCTCGTCTTGTGGAGTTTGTTTCAGAGTAGTGAAGCAGTGAGCCTCGTCCACCTGTTTCTGCACCTGTGCGCTGCTCGTGGCCAAGTAAAAGGGTTCGGACACACTTAGAGGATCAGATTATTTCTGCTGCCCAGTTCCACTTAACAGCTTTAGTGGCACAGGAATACTGCCCATCTGTCCGTCTCTCTCTACCTATCATTCTTGGGCAGTGAGCAGCCTTTAAGAGCTCCCTCATGTAAGTCACAGCGTGAACAAACTTACAGTTGAAAAAAAAGATACATTGAAATAGATGTGGTTCTCTATTATAGTCTCTAGATATGGCCCTCCTTCAGTATAGGTCTACGATTATTTTTCTTTCATCTGTTTTAACACCCAGCAGATGAAAATCATTTGATTGCTTAGAACAGAAATAGCCAAAGTCACACAATTTAAGGCATTATTTAATTTCTTGGCCAAAACAGTGCAGACTGAATTACGTGCAAAGTTTAAAAGCGTTTTGGGTTTGTTTAAATCCCTAAACCTAAAGGTGTGGTCACATTTACTGCCGTTTTGCAAATTTTGGAAGCAAAATCCAAATTCAAATTCAAATTTTATTTGTCACATACATATACATACATAGTACGACATGTAGTGAAATGTATTGTACGACTGTCCAACAAATTGTCCGACAAAATTAAGAAAAACCTCGAGTTTACAAAAATACAAATAGAAAAAGTACAGTAAACATATATACAGAAATAAACTAGCAATAAAATAAAAAATAGATATGAGAATAAAAGGATATGAAGAATAAAAATAGAATATGATTCTATATAGATTCTATAAAAAGTAAAGTGTATGTCAGTGATAAAGTGTCCGTGTGCTGTGCAGTGCAGTAAAGTGTATAAGTGAGTAAAAGGAATACTAAAGACAAAAGACAAATGGTATGTAAGTCCCACTCATTTATCCTTACGTAACCTTCTACAAATTAGTGCAGATTGTAATTGAAAAATGTGCAAAGTGGAAGTGTGGGGTGATGTGATTAGAGTGGAGAGAGGTTAAGACTCCGAATGGCCTGCGGGAAGAAGCTCCTCCTCATTCTCTCCCTGAATGCAGCAGAGAAAAGAGTCCATTGTTGGGATGGCTGAGGTCCTTCACTATCTTCCTGGCCCTGGTCAGGCACCGCTTGCTGTAGATGTCCTGCAGGTCAGGGAGCTCGGTGTGAATGGTACGTTCCGCTGAACGCACCACCCTCTGGAGGGCTCGTCTGTCCTGCATAGTGCAGTTCCCGAACCAGGAAGTGATGCTGCCCGTCAGGACGCTCTCGATGGTGCAGGTGTAAAAAGTCTTAAGCACCCGAGAGGGAAGTCTAAAGTCCCTTAAGCGTCTCAGATGGTACAGACGCTGCCTGGCCTTCTTCACCAGGGTGCTGGTATGACAGGACCAAGTCAAGTCCTGTGTGATGTGAACACCCAGGTATCTGAAGCTGTCCACTCTCTCCACTGGAGTCCCGTTGATCGTGATCGGCTGGTATGACCGCTCCTGCTTCGTACTGAAGTCCACTATCAGCTCCTTAGTTTTGCTGATGTTCAGGTGTAGACTATCTCCTGTATGTAGGCCGCCTCGTCGTTGTCTGAGATCAGGCCCAACACAACAGTGTCATCAGCAAACTTGATGGTGGTGGAGTTGGAAGTGGCCACACAGTCATAAGTGTACAGTGAGTACAGCAGGGGGCTCAGAACACAACCTTGAGGGGCTCCAGTACTTAGGGTGATGGAGGACGAGGTGTGTTTACCCATCCGTACGACTTGCTGTCTGTCCTTCAGGAAGCTGGAGATCCATTGGCACAAGTATGCCAATTTAACACCATAATTTCCTCCACACTCACCTCCAAGTTGGAGGTCCTTGGTCAAATCCAGTCATTTCAAGAGTATAAACTAGATTGAGAATTTCCCATAAGGACAAAACATTTCCAAAATCAACAGTTTGTTCACATGGATTCACCGCAATGAGCAACAGAAAGCTGATTGGTTTGGCTTTTGTACGAACTGTACTTCATACATCGCTACACTGCTGACAATACAAAATAGCTTTTTTGTCTGCAAAATAATAATAAAATGCTTGCATTTTTTCCTTAGTTTCTTGACAGAACGTTTTACTTTAGTCTTAATGAACACCATCTTCCATCAGATACACCTACAATAATCTACCTACAGTATATAATCACTCCTCTCATTAGTCACATCACTCATTCTGATCATGCGCCTATTTTTGGTCCACTTTCTCACCTTGCCAAGACTCAGCCACCTGCCTCTAAACCTGCAGCCAAACATTGATGACAAATTGCATGCATGGTTTAATTAACAGGTAATCAGCCTACACTAGTAGATGTTCACACAGCAGGGTTCCAGGGAAGAGCAGAGCAAGCTGCTAATTTGTTTTAGGTACCCTGGGCACAGCACTAACGAAAGTGCTCAGGTCTTTAGCTGCTACTGTGATTTAGCATTTGGCCTATAGTTAAATTCCAGGATAAGCTTCATGAAACACTCATACATATACACAAACACTAATATCATGATATCACCAATACAATGAAACTTTATCTTTAGATGACAGGTCAGCAGGCTAGGCTACTGCATATTATCACATTTAGATGCCAAACTAAATGAAACGTGTGATTTATGCAGAATCTATTATAACTAAAACAATTATATTTAAATGTATAAATGCATGACTTTTGAAAGAACATAATTTATATAAAAAAGGCAGAATCTGTAATTATAGGGGAGATGATTATGCATTCATTCATTCACTTAGAAATTTATTTAATTTGAGGCTTTGCCAAGCTGGTTTATTTTTTAAAAACAAAGCCTTTTCTAGTTACTTTCAATTACACTAACAGTACAAACAACTACTTTAAAATCTTTTAGAAACCATCTTTAACATGTAATCCACTAAACATAAACTACTAAACTGAATGTCTCTGAGTAATACAAACATTTTAACAAAGACATAAAAGGTTGTTTCAAACAATAATCATTTTGATTATCTGAAACAAATCTTATAAATATACATGCATATTGTTTTTAAAGATGATTGACAGTCTATCACTTACCATGTCATAGCCAAAAATTGCAAAATGCAGAAGATGATCGCCAGACCCTTTTTGCCCCACTGCAACAAAGAGAAATAAAATATGAATAATGTACATTTTCTAACGTGAACAGTCAACCAAATATCAGCAATAAACCTGTTATGAAGAAAGCTTACCCAAAACACTGCACATAACGTCAACACAAGGAATAGCTGGGGAAAAGCACACACAGGTTAAGAAACAATGATCATAGATGTTTATGCTTGTATATAGGTGGAAACAATGAATCTAATAACATGTTTTGAAATTTGAATGGGAACTGCAATCATAAACAACATCATAAGAACATGCCCATCATACTTCTGCATAGAAATATGTAGCAATCATTTGGTAGTCTGGTTACAACAAGCTTCCTATTGTGTTGTGCAGGAGCAAGTGTGAACAGATTCGGTCCAAATACAGATTATATGGGAAAGTGTCACACAGAGCCACTGTGATTTTTCTGGATTACTACAGCAGAGCTTTGAATATCTTAATGCCTCGTAGTCCCTTTAAGAGCCTCCAGATTTGTGACTGTAAAAGGCTGAAGCATTCCTTCTGTTCAGCCTGCATGTGTATATCTGTAATGTCCCAGGCAAACTGTTGCCTATGCAGTATATATATATATATATATATATATATATATATATATATATATATATATATATATATATATATATAATAGATAAAAACATCTTATAAAATGGTTTGTTTGAAAAGTGTGCTTGTGCATTGTTATTTTCTTAAATACACTTTGTTCGACATTTTGTAATCTAATATAATGACAAGGTAAAAAGAATATCTAACAAGGATGAGTCAACTGTTCTGCTACGAAAAGACATTTTCGCCTTTCCAAAATGTCTTTTCTCATTAGCTCTCCGGTGCTGACGCAGTGTGGTGAGCCAGAGGCTTTCTTACCAGCATCATAATAGTGGCTATGAGCCTGGTGGGCTCAAACATTCGCTTCAGCTGTTTGAATGGGCCCATCAGGAAACAGGTGCTGTGAATAGAGAACAGACACACAGAATGAGCTCACTTCACAAGGCACATGTACCCATCACTCACAGTAAACACCAAAGGTGCTCATTAGGTGCATTAATCAGTCATTAATCATTTAGGAAAAGAATATGTTGATGATATTCCCACTTTCATGCATTTTCTCCAAACTTATTTCTATACAGATGTCAACAATAAGTAAAATACTACAATACTATATAGTACACAATATGCGCAGTTGTATGCAGTGTTACATGCAAACAAAACATTCCATGCTATTTATTTAATATACATGCATATCTGACAGATTTTGATAATTGAATCATTTTGCATGTGATGGCTCACGTGATGAAAGAATGTTCAGAAGTTGATAAGATTCAACTGAGATTTAATGTGTCAGGTTAGATCGTCAAGCAATTTTATTGTTATTGTGAAAATTGTAGGTAATTGTACTTTCCAAAACACATGCAATTTGCCTAAATTAATAACAAATTTAAATCTGATGTGAATAAGTAATTCATTGTTCAGAGATATGAAATTCTAAAATCAAACCAAAGTGATTTAGAAAAACTGAAATAATATTTAATCATTCAATCATAACTTATTTACTTTATTAATCAGATTTTTGAATAGTAATCTAATCACTGAAATAGAGTTCAGACAGACTAACTAAAATGAACTAAAAAGATGCTCAAATCTGTCAATGGAGGAACATATGATGTCTCGTAAATTAAAAACATATTCAAATCATTATTTTAAGGTTTCTTAACAAAATCATCACAAATTTATCATGAATATTACCAAGCCCTTGGTAGTAGCTACACATTTTAATTATTGATTTTCACTTGAGTGACAGGAAGACACCAAAGGCACCAATTAGCATAATTCCTGAATCTATATAGATACATATTAATTTTTAATTATTAATAAAAATATATATATTTTTATTAATTTATGCTGTGCGACATCAGCAAAATCAGTTAGCATCACAATAACGCAGACGGACTCCAGACTTGCTGAGAGTAGATGGTCTGTGCTCAGGTCCCAGGGGGCTGAACCCATCTCCCCTGCATTACTCAAGCCACCTGAACCAGGACACTCATTAGATCACAGAAACACTAATGCATGAGCCAGTCATGATGTCATCCTCTCTCCTACGAGAGCAGGCATGGAATCTGACATCTGAATCTGGCGGCCATAATCTGACATTTTCAAACGCAGTCTAACAGCCTACAGAAGAAAAAGGGCTTGCTCGCTTGCTTGTCCTCTACCGTATGAGTTCCTTCAAACTAAATGCCAAAAACAAAGACCAAGTACAACATGAACGGTCTGCATTCACAAAACCTGTCAAGAATATGCTCAGATCATTTTTCAAAAGAAATAAAAATTATATTTTTCTTCACGTCAAGTCATCTTTATTTATATAGTGCTTTTAACAATACAGATTGTGTCGAAGCACTTAACAGTATCAAATTGGAGGATAGAGTGTCAGTAATGTATAATAATAAGATTAAACACTCAATTTTCAGTTAAAGTCATTTCATTATTGAATTCAGTGATGTCATTGTCTAGCTCAGTTTAGTTTAAATAGTATCTGTGAAATCAAATTGACGATATTCACTTAGAAGAACATGAAACCTATTTTAGGATTATTTATTTGTCATAAAAATTGAGCCCCCCCAAAAATACAAAATGCCAAAAACAACTCAAACATCATTCTCATTACTATATTGCAAAAAAGAAAATACTATATTGTCAACAGGTCTTCTATGTAAATGCAGAGTAGTAAATAAACACCATGATCTGCATCATCTCTTCAGTCTGGGTCACGGCCTTTAAATGAGGTTTCCTGATGCTACCTGCTAATATGTCATGCCAGTAGGTTTCCAAGCCGCTACCATGCCCAGAATCAATGTTGTGCATTTAAAGCAGGTAACCCAGACAGCATGACCCTTCACTCTAAAGACTTCACTTCTGTAGCTGTGTCAGGACAAGTCTGTGATTAAGGACAGAGTCTGGTTACTAATCAAACCTGATCGGATCTTTACTGAAGTGGCCGAATGGCTCAGTTTAATGATTTCTCACAGGGTTTAGTTTTTCAAAGTAAAAAGCGGTCTCCAGATATGCAGAGTTGCAGTCTGGGAGAATGCCAGGGGAATTCTTCTGGGTCACTTTTCCATCTCATTGCCCTGGTTACTAACTGGTTGTCTTCCTGGTTCCTGCATCATGACTGGAAATAAGTGACTGCAATGTCATGCTTTTCTGGAATTTTAGCTACATTACCCTTCATTTACATCCAAAATATTCCAGGTAGTATTTCATCCCAAAGTCAAAGGGGGAAATTTATACAGTATCTCAAAAGTGAGTACACCCCTCATATTTCAGCAATCATTTTAGTATATCTTTTCAAGGGACAATACTATAGAAATGAAACTTGGATATATTTTAGAGTAGTCAATGTGCAGCTTGTATAGCAGTAAAGTTTTACTGTCCTCTGAAAATAACTCAACATACAGCCATTATTGTCAAAAAAGGTGGCAACAAAAATGAGTACACCCTAAGTGAACATGTCAAAACTGTGTCCAAAGTGTCAATATTTTGTAGGGGCACCATTGTTATCTAGCACTGCCTTAATCCTCCTGGAATGGAGTTCACCAGAGCTGCACAGGCTGTTGCTGGCATCCTCTTTCACTCCTCCACAATGACATCACGGAGCTGCTGGATGTTAGACACATGGTGCTTCTCCACCTTCCGCTTGAGGATGCCCCACATGTGCTCAGTAGGGTTCAGGTCTGGAGACATACTTGGCCACTCCATCACCTTCAGCTTCATCAGCAAGGCAGTGTCATCTTGGTGGTGTGTTTGGGGTGGTTATGTTGGAAAACTGCCGTTCAGCACAGTTTCTGAAGGGAGGGCATCATCTTCTGCTTCAGAATGTCACAGTACATGTTTCCCTCAATGAACCACAGCTCCCCTGTACCAGCAGTAGTCATGCGGCCCCATACCATGATGCTACCACCACCGTACTTGACTGTAGGCAAGTTACAGTTTTCTTGGTGCTCCTCACCAGGGTTGTCGCCACACATGCTGGACACCATCTGAGCCAAACAAGTTTACCTTAGACTCATCAGACCACTGGACATGGTTCAGTAATTCAAGCTCTTGGCCAGGTTGTCTTCAGCAAACTGTTTGCAGGCTTTTTTGTGAGCCAGCTTCAGAAGAGGCTTTCTTCTGGGACGATGGCCCTGCAAACCGCCTTGTTGCAGTGTGTGGCGTATGGTCTGAGCACTGAAAGGCTGACCTTCCGCTTCTGCAACCTCTAAAGCAGTGGTTCTCAATTCCAGTCCTGGAGGCCCCCTGCTCTGCAAATTTTGCATGTCTCCCTTGCTTAACACCTGATTGAGATCATCAGCTTGTTAGTTCAGTTCATGGATCTCTCTCCTAACGAGCTGATGATCTCAATTCTAATTCTCAAATCCCCAGAGAGTTCTTTGCCATGAGGTGCCATGTTGAACATCCAGTGGTCAGTTTGAGAGAATTGTACTCAAAGCACCAAATGTTAACTGCTCTAAAACAAGATACACACATTTGTATGGTCCTGTCAAGCAGACAAAAACATGAACATGATGAATAGGACATGTGGCTTTGCATGGTTAAACAATGTATAGCTGTTATCACTTAGGGTGTACTCACTTTTGTTGCCAGTTATTTGGACAACAATGGCTATATGTTGAGTTATATTTAGAGGACGGTAAATGTGTACTTCTATACAAGCTGCACATTTACTACTCTAAAATATATCCAAGTTTCATTTGTGTGGTATTGTCCCTTGAGAAGATATACTAAAAGTTTTGCTGAAATGTGAGGGGTGTACTGACTTTTGTGAGATACTGTATATAGTTTTTTTTTTTATTCACGACATTACAACTGCTGACAGTTGTAATGTTCATGACAGCCATGGTGTGAACGATCATGACCAGCAGGAATCATCTGGCCTTGATGAACTTTGTTAGGCTATTGTTCGTTCTCAAACTGTAACTAGGGGTCAGGGCTCACCATGCAAGAAGTCCTGGTTTCTTTCTTAGTGCTTTGTATCTTTCCTGTTGGTAATAATAAAAGTTAACGACACCTGTCAATAAACACTGACAAATGAATCATCAACTGATTCAAAACTAGACCATGAAGAGACAATTCAATCGTCCATTTAAAATATTGTACTGATTACTGAGAACGTTCAGCCTGCTGGTGATTTCAGAGAACCAGACAGACCTGCTTCAGTCTTTGAGAACAGAACATCTTGCCACATGGCAACCCAACAACACTGTAAGAGGAGAACAAACATCTAAGCCCTACTTAAAAGACAATGCATGTCAATGGGAGTCAGAGAAAGTTACAAGGGAAGGGAAGTTAGAAGACTTTGACAACTTGAAAAAGAGTGTTATATTGCCATCCTCTGAGATGGTGCGTTGACAAAGCACAAAGTTATGAAACTACACCAAATGCATGGTTTTAGAGGACTAATCCTGCCAGCCTCTTTATGCAATCAGCTGACATGTAACAAAGACATGAACAAATTCCTGACGTCCAGGTCCATTTTAGGACATTTTTTGGCCTAGGGCAGTGAGTATGCAGCATGCATGTGGATGTATGCATGTATACATCATTTACATGCTGTGACCAACTTTAAATAAAGAACTAGGTGATAATAGTTGCATTTTTTGCAATGAAAAAAAACCCAACAACAATCAGCTGACATTTGCTACATGTGTGCATATATATATATATGTGTGTGTGTGTGTGTGTGTGTGTGTGTGTGTGTGTGTGTGATTGCTACAATAATTTTGGTAGCTGGGTCGATTCGAATGGCGAAGCCTACATGCCATCCAGGCGACGACACTAATATTTTTGACTAATTATTGATTTTGTTTGATAACATTTTATGTAGCATACCTAGGGTGGTGGTGGCGCAGTGGATAAGACACATGCCTTTGGTGTGAGAGACCTGGGTTCGAATCCACTGTGAGACACCAATGTGTCCCTGAGCAAGACACTTAACCCCTAGTTGCTCCAGAGGCGTGCGACCTCTGACATATATAGCAATTGTAAGTCGCTTTGGATAAAAGCGTCAGCTAAATGAGTAAATGTAAAGGTAAATGTACCTAATAATATTCACAATAAAAATGTGGGATTTGTGCCTCTTACCTATTTTATATCTGTAGAAAGTGTCAAAACTATAAAGCACTTAATACACAGTAAATCTAATCACTAATGACACTGAATCAACATTTAAGAGACTGATCCATTGCATGCATGCCCAACACCCAGCCATAATTACACTTACCTTGAAATTGCTGCAATATTTCCAAGGGTGTAGAATACAGCAAACAAATTAATACCAGCTTTGGGCAAGAAGAGGAGTGCAGTTCCCTGTTTCAGATGTAATAAGACTTTAGTAAATTTTCAAACATTTCTCTGAAACAACCTGTCTGTGCTAAAGAAAACCACTTTGATTAATCCACTATCAAATTCAAAGTTTGTACATGAACAAATTAAGCAGTCCTGCCACCTAGTGGTGTTACAAAGCTTCTGCGCTGCATAAAATATACAGTGGCCCCAATTAGTGTTTGGAACTTACATCACATTTCAAACTGTATGAATGTTGTTGCATGCGATCACAAAAATATCACACTCATGAAGTGGTATCTTAAGTGAAGCTAGAGCTTTTATTACAACTAACTTTTTAACCATGTTTGCATGCAGTGAGCAGTCCACAAACAGGTGTCAAAGTGATTTTCAGTGGATTTCTGATTCACATATGCTATAGTTTAAAAAAAAAATCCTCCCTGGTATGATGTACAGCATAGTTTATGGTTGCCGCTGTAAGTGTTATCAGTAATGTGTTATCACTCTGCTGCGGCCGAACCACACACCAACTGAAAGCAATTGGCAGGGGCAAGAAGAACAGGGTGGAGTCATTAGTGCGCGCAATTCACCCATTTGTGATCATGGTTTCACATGGGTTGTACTGCAAAAAGCAATGGTGTTTTTTTTTTGTGCGTGTGTGAGAAACACAAAAATCTAACCTGTTATTCAAACTTCTCAATTACATTCACAATCGTATATATATTGCATGGCAAGAGCTTAGCATTTCATCATTTTTAAATTAAAGAACAGTGTTATATATTTTGCTGACTTGTGTACTTCCATTATCCCAAATGCTTCGAAGAATGTTTAAACCCAGAGAAATAAGCAATTTTAACTAGTGACGTCATACACCCTCGACTTTCCGGTTTTATTTTGTAGAAAACAGTATTATATCTGGAATAATAGTAATATTCTGTATAAACACAAGAGTATATTTATGAAAACCTGGTTTGATAAAGGGATTCTTTTGGTAGGACAGTTTTTGAATTCTCAGGGGTATTTAATGACTTATGATGAACTTCTTTCATATTCTAATTTTCCTGTAACGCCAAAAGAATATGCCTCTGTTATTGGAGCTATCTCTTCTAGTATTGTGTCTTTATGTAGACGTATTTCATACTTTCAACATGCTTCTTTACTTCACCCTGCTGACTCTTTCTGTGGCAGAATTTGTTTTTCATCTAGCAAAAACATAATAACAATAATAAGGCTATACATTTATTGTTTCAAAAAGAGTGTTAGTAAACCTAGTGCTATTTTCTATTGGTCTACGTTTATCGGAAATATTGATTGGAAGAAAGTTTGGGTATTACCTAATAAATATCTCATTACAAATAAGATTAAATTTCATTTAAGATACTGCACAAATGTACCAGATTTATTGAAAATATAGATATAAATTGTTCATTCTGTTCATTACACTCAGAAACAATAGCTCATATTTTCTGGCATTGTAAATATACAAAGAGGTTATGGTGGGAGGTCTCTAGATTTATAAATGACAAAGTGTTGTGCAATTTTCTTTTACTATATGAACATGTAATATATATATTTTTTTTAGCTATTACAAGAAGTTTGAAAATGTGGCTTACATTTATCAATCTCTTGATTATACTTGTTAAGCTTCATAGTCATCGTTGTAAATTCAGCAATCAGAAACCACGTTTTTCTGTGGTACTTAAGGAATTCGATATCTATATAAGCACCATTAAGGAGAGTACAAACAAAAAAAGGCTGTAAAACTGTATTTATTTGGTATATTTAATTTATTGTGATTCAGCAAGGCCTTTCATTATTTTATTTGATTTTTATTTATTTGCGGGATTTATATATATATATATACACATGTATAGTTAATATGTACTTTTTAATTTGTGCATACCCTTGGCACTTTTGTGTTGTATTTGTTGTAAAAATAATAAAAAATATATAAATATTTTTTTTTAACAAATTGTAGAAAACATAGAAACTCCAAATACACTTTAATATTTCATTAGACAGGTGAAGAACGCACAGAAGTAGCATTATAACTTTTTCTACATACGCTTTTTTCTACATACACACGACTTTAAGCCCCACCCTGCTTCATACTACAGTGACCTTAATAAGTCTTTAATACATTAGCTCATCCATGGACATGATTTTTGCCCGAGTACCGGAGATGGCAGGGGGGGTGGCTGGATCTAGATTCAACTCCTCCCACCTTACATATACCTAAACCTACCCATCTCCACCCCTGATCCCTAAACCCACCCATCTCCACCCCTAAACCTAGCAATCTCCACTCGCCTTCCGCTCCTTGAGTTCTCTCGAGCGCTGGAAAGCTGATCCGATATTTACACGGGTCCTACTTCTTGACTTATCAGACATTTTCCTCTTTTGTTTTTTATCCACCATCTCTATCTTTCTGTCGCTCGGCTCAGCTGTTCACTGAACGCTCTCTCCTCCATATCATGAGTAGACACGCCCCCTTACTGCTGATTGGCTACAAGTTTGTTTTGGTACTCGGCCCCGACTCAGTTTTCTAAAGCGTTTTTGAAAAATTACATACCCCAACTTTAAATGGATTTAGGGGAATACATAGAAAGAAAAGAAAGAACTGTAAAAACTAAGATTTTTGGTAATCAATCTTAACTGGGTGCACATTTAAAAAAAAAAAAAAAAAGTATTTGCAGACATTCAATCTTGTTTGTATGAATAATAAAAATGGAAAAATCCTTGTCTCATCACATTCAATTGAATCACATTCAATTGAGCGACAATTTGGCCATCAAAAATGGCATGTAACTTTTGTCAAATATTGTCAAACATCAAATTGGAGGAAACATTTTGGTCATTTCTTATAATTGAGGGGCACTCGTCTCCCTCAATGTCTATGGTAGTTACAGTTCTGGGGTGAACTATTCCTTAAAGAGTAACGCAACAACAAATGATTGAGAGGCTTAGAAATCAACTAGGCCAGTATGGCTGCAAATTGTTGGACAGATAATGGGGAAATAATGAGGAAAGTTAACTCACAAGTATTGAGCACAGGACTCCCCCTGCAAAACAAATGACAAACCACTTCACCCGTGTGCCGAAATTGAGTGTTGTGCCGTCCATGATCTACAGAGAAGAATCACAGGATGTCACATTGTTCATAATGCCCCACAAACAAAGACCAAGAGTTCATGCTTTTAGCTTTCGTATCTCATCTGATTCATAAAAATGCCTCTTGATTTATATATGCACAGACCCACAGGAAGAAAATGTACTATTGTTCTTGCTTTTCCCTATAAAGCTTCCCATGATGACCATGCATGCATTACACCCTAAACTGTTCAGATTAACAGAATGGCTGGTACTTTAGAGAGGAATAGATGTGTAGCATATAACTAAAAACAACACATCACAGCACTGTATGTGTGGAAAGTATGAACGGGATCCCATAAAATGCGATACCTCATGATATTAACCCTTTAAGACACTATTGTATGCAAAACAGTGTTATTTTAAAAGGAAAAACAACTAACAGTGTTTAAAGCCCAGTTTCAGACTGGCTTGCAGAAACGAAACAACATCCAGAGGTCATGACCTTACCTCACGTGATCCTTCCCATCAGGAAGCATGTAAAATCAGCAATGTTAACAAATATCATTATCACATAATTATTAGCAAACAAACATCTAATATCAGTACGGTTCAAGAGCAACACTACACTGACTAAAAAGTACTGTGGTGATATGGCACTATCATGTTGTTTTTGTTGTTTATCACTGTCATGATGGTAATATAACATACTAGCATGCTATTCTTTGAGTACCTTGCTGAATAAATATGATATTTTTCTATTAGCATCTGCTACCTTTACTGTATCATAGCACTTTTGTAAGAACTAAAAGAAAGGTAAAATACCACTAATGTGAATCTACATAAACTCTACAGGGCCTATGAATTACAGACGGAGACACACTGCAAATAAACACAATACCTGTGCTGTAAGTCCCACTTCTTCATTCTCATCTCGTCCACTCAGTACACGACGCAACTTGTCCATCGCTGCTCGACAGGTGAAACTTATCTGAAACTATTCAACACTTCCTCGAAGTTCAGCATTGACACAAACCAGACGTTACTTTTCCCTACCCGTGCTCCAATAAGCCCCGCCCTTCATCTCATCTCTGCCCACAATGGTTGGGCGTACTAAAATGAGTGACCCTAAACTGACCAATCGTAGACAGCTTTTAAATCTCGATAGCCAATCCGAACATAGGAGGCGGGCGTTTTAAAGTACCCGTCAAATTCTGACCGACATACAAATATGTGCTAATTAATTCTTATATATTTTTCTTTAAATGACAAATGCATATTCTTAGCATCTAAAGTGTAAAAAAAAAAAAAAAAAGAGATAAAAAATTACTCCGTTTAATTCCATTTTTGTACAGTTTGTTTAGATACCTGTCGTTATTAATGTTGTCAGCATGGAGACAGTCGTTCTGTTCTTTCACTTTAAAAAGCAAGGACATCCCAAGTCCCTATTTTTGCACAAAAGTATTTGTGTCCCTGGACTACAAAACCAGTCATAAAATCTCGAAACTGATTTATACGTCATATGAAAACTGAATAACTAAGCTTTCCATTGATGTATGGTTTGTAAGACACTATCTGGCTGAGATACAAATATATGAATATCTGGAATCTGAGGGTGAAAAAAAAAAAAAAAAAGATTTAACTTTAAAGTTGTCCAAATGAAGTCTATTTTTCTAATCATTTCACTAATCAAAAATTAAGTTAATATATTTACAAAATATCTTCATGGAACGTGATCTTTATATACTTATGATTTTTGATAAAAAATTGTCCATTTTGACCCATACAATGTACACATTTTTCAAGTATCTGTACTTTACTGGAGTAGTTTTATTTTGAGTAACTTTTACTTCACTACATTTCATAAAACATATCATTACTCCTTATAATATATCACGAGACGCAGAAGCGGTGTCTGATTCACGAACAAACTGATTATTTTTAATGAACCTGTTCAATCGGTTCTCAACCAAATGATTCATTCACGAATTGGAATGATCCGATCGCAGGTGTTCTCGAGTCGACTCACTGATTCAAAGGAACCGTTTAGAGCGAGTCTCCAGTGAACTCAACTCACAAGCTGCGAAAAGTAAGTTACTAATGTTAAATTTTAGGATTAATTATTGTAACCGAAAATCATATTTAGGTCAAAACTGTCAGTTGTCTGTGAAGTAAATCTGCTGTAAAGGGTGATCTATTTAAGCTCACTGAAATGCTTGAATGCAGACAGATCGATGTCAGTGTCTCTATGTTTTAGGTCAAAAAACAAAACATTAAATAACACAGATTAAATAAAATAACTCATGCACGTTCCTGCTGCTGTAACATTATCAGTTTTATTAAAATGCTACGCATTTAGCCCTATGTGAGGTCTGTTTTTATATTGTTTATCAACAGTATAATTTTTCATATTGTTTGGATAATCTAGCTGAGTACACAGATATGAATGTTTATTCATTACCATACTGAAAATAAGTAAATATTGTTAGCTAATGCTAGCTAACAAGCTTGCTGGTGCTAAATTGAGGAAATTTTTAGATATAATTCCAAATATTTTTATTTTTTATTGACCTAGATAGATTACATTTGAGGGAAAAAGAAAGGCTGTGATGTTCAGAACATGGTAACTACAGTCATTATCAGAGTCATGCCTTCTGGGGGCATTTGGCCACAGACAAGGTTTCAGAATAAAAAAAATCATGAAAATATAATTATATTTTCCTTAAAATGTTTTTCCTAACTTCAGGCATAATTCTCATGTCATATATAACTGACGTTCTGCAAAACAACAAGTTTTAAAACACTTTTTTTCTTACTGGTGAACATTAGATCTGTTTTCTCTCAGTATAAGCATCACTCTCGTCAGCATATCAACAACAAATATATATCTTGACTCCATATAGGGCTTATTTTGGGAAAATTCCAGGTATTTTGGGCTGTAGGATTATACAAATATGAGCTAATATCAAATTAAATAAAGTAGTCTATATACACTCACCTAAAGGATTATTAGGAACACCATACTAATACTGTGTTTGACCCCCTTTCGCCTTCAGAACTGCCTTAATTCTGCGTGGCATTGATTCAACAAGGTGCTGAAAGCATTCTTTAGAAATGTTGGCCCATATTGATAGGATAGCATCCTGCAGTTGATGGAGATTTGTGGGATGCACATCCAGGGCACGAAGCTCCCGTTCCATCACATCCCAAAGATGCTCTATTGGGTTGAGATCTGGTGACTGTGGGGGCCATTTTAGTAAAGTGAACTCATTGTCATGTTCAAGAAACCAATTTGAAATGATTCGAGCTTTGTGACATGGTGCATTATCCTGCTGGAAGTAGTCATCAGAGGATGGGTACATGGTGGTCATAAAGGGATGGACATGGTCAGAAACAATGCTCAGGTAGGCCGTGGCATTTAAACGATGCCCAATTGGCACTAAGGGGCCTAAAGTGTGCCAAGAAAACATCCCCCACACCATTACACCACCAGCCTGCACAGTGGTAACAAGGCATGATGGATCCATGTTCTCATTCTGTTTACGCCAAATTCTGACTCT
The DNA here is from genome assembly GCF_936440315.1 of Barbus barbus. NCBI lineage: Eukaryota > Metazoa > Chordata > Actinopteri > Cypriniformes > Cyprinidae > Barbus > Barbus barbus. Next base: position 5,553,387 of record NC_136746.1, on the reverse strand, counting down.
ACCATCTGAATGTCTCAACAGAAATCGAGACTCATCAGACCAGGCAACATTTTTCCAGTCTTCAACCGTCCAATTTTGGTGAGCTCGTGCAAATTGTAGCCTCTTTTTCCTATTTGTAGTGGAGATGAGTGGTACCCGGTGGGGTCTTCTGCTGTTGTAGCCCATCCGCCTCAAGGTTGTGCGTGTTGTGGCTTCACAAATGCTTTGCTGCATACCTCGATTGTAACGAGTGGTTATTTCAGTCAAAGTTGCTCTTCTATCAGCTTGAATCAGTCGGCCCATTCTCCTCTGACCTCTAGCATTAACAAGGCATTTTCGCCCACAGGACTGCCGCATACTGGATGTTTTTCCCTTTTCACACCATTCTTTGTAAACCCTAGAAATGGTTGTGCGTGAAAATCCCAGTAACTGAGCAGATTGTGAAATACTCAGACCGGCCCGTCTGGCACCAACAACCATGCCACGCTCAAAATTGCTTAAATCACCTTTCTTTCCCATTCTGACATTCAGTTTGGAGTTCAGGAGATTGTCTTGACCAGGACCACACCCCTAAATGCATTGAAGCAACTGCCATGTGATTGGTTGATTAGATAATTGCATTAATGAGAAATTGAACAGGTGTTCCTAATAATCCTTTAGGTGAGTGTAAAACTGCTAAATAAATCCACCTATCAGTACATTAAAAAATGGAGTACTTTTGTACTTTCACTCGAGTAAAATTGAAAAAGCATTACTTTTACTGGAGTAATATTTTATTATACGTATCTGTACTTTTACTCAAGTACTTGATCTGTGTACTTTGTCCACGAATGCAACTTATGACTGGTTTTGTGGTCCAGGGTCTCATTTAGGAATTAAATATAAATCCATTCGCTGTTATGAATATGTGAATGTACTTATTTATATCAATTCCAAGAACTGACATGGTCCACCATTCATTACCCCACATAATAATACTGAGACCAGTTTGATCACACTTTTATGTTGTTTATTTATAAATTGTTGGTGTACAAGCCAACACGGGGCATAAAAGTATCATTTATTTTCTAGCAAGGACAGATCGTAATGCTATTGCTGTTTGGTAGGTAGTCACTGTCTCTACACCTGATGTAAAGCATTAACTTAAGCTAGTAGAAGCAATGATGCACTATACCTGTTTCGGGGTATTGTTAAAACAGAAGGGCAAAAAAATCAGCATCAACAACAACGCAAATCTAAAGCTTTTCACGTTTAAAAAATAAGCCACACCAACAAAAGATAAAGTTTGGCTGAAGGTCCTCAAACAGCCCAGAATGTGTTTCTCTGCGTATCAGAGCTTCATTTGGAAAAGGTGTTTATCATATTCATACAAAAATACTGGACTGTCACTTTATCATACAAAATTAAGGTTATTTGCATCTGTACTGCTATCATTAATCCTTCAAAAAGCTGATACAAATTGTGTATGGCATGCAAACATCATTTCTGAATATCCTTAAGTAAGTTTCACAGAGCAGAGCGTGCTATGTGTGGAAAACACATTTCCTTATAGACTGTCATGAGCTAATGCATGTAACATTGGTAAACTTTTAACATAAACTAATTGAAGATTATGATGGACAAACATGTGTGTAATAGCAATGACCTCAGTACATAAATCATGTCTTGTGTTTTCAAGATTGTTGATCTAAAGACTTGACTTAATAATTTTTGGTAGTCTAGTTCAAACTGTATTTACACGTGCTTACATTTCCATGAAAGTGAAAATGCATGCGCATGTTTACAGTCTAAAGTTTTTATTTCTTTATCATCATTCAGTCAATCTAGTGCAAAAGTCTGGCACTTGTTTAGGTTTCATGTTTATGCATAAAGGTCACTTAAAAAATAAATCGATAAAAAAAGTAGCGGATACATCTTCGATAAACATCAATATTTAAATAATTAAACAGAAATATAAATAATCAGGCATATTAACAAAAAACATTTATAAATAAATAAATAAAACCAGTGTGGTGCAAATACGCAATATGAAAAAAAAATACACATTATAATTAAAAACAGCTGTTTTCTGTTGTCTCGACATTACATAAGACCACTAAAATCACCAAAAAGATCAACTAAAAAAGTAAAGCTGGGACAAAAACAACATGAAAGATGTTCCTTGTGCTTTCATTAGCATGTTAGAACCATTTGCTTGTCGTGAAAATGCATCCTGTACATGGCATGCATGTTCAAAAGATGCTCATAATGCTGGCACGTAGCTAAAGGTGCAGCACTGTCACCATGATAGACCAAAGCATCTTCTACATGGCTCTAATTGAAGTGTCTGCAGCAAGTAGTTGCAACTGTTATGAACGACTGGGTTTCCGACCGCCTGCACACAGTTTGGGAATGATCTTTGTTATGCACCGTTAAAACTCATGATGCTACACTCCTGAAGTCCACAGGGGTGGAGCGCACACACAAAACCACACATGCTCTGAAAGATCTGCTTTTGAGCCCCGGCAGCTGTGATGTTTGCATCTGGCCCTCATCAATCTCTTGCCATCAGCAGAGACACTTGGCAGATCGTTTGTCGCTCTTTGGAGATTGCTCTGACACTCTGTGGTCAATCCATTTTTTCCACTCTGCTCTGGATGCTTCGGCAGTCGTCTGGTGCCTTGTCCGAAGCCGGTGCGCTCTGACATTTCTTAAAGCTGCAGAAGCTCATGTGTCTGGCTGGAGTGCTATAAACGAGTGGATGTGAGTCTTTTCATGCCTCTTCTCTGTGCCAGACAGGAAGAAAGCACTGGCTCCAGTTTTGGGGCCTGAGGTGATCGATTCAAAGCTGAGTATGTGGCAGCCATCGCCCCCTAAGAAATAATGTCATAGGTTGAATTAACATATCATAAATTATACACTGACAAAGTACAAATAGTAATCTGTGATCATTTAAAGTGACAGTGAAAAATGGCAATACTTGGTAAGATTTTCTTTTAAAGAAAATAAAGTGCCCCTCTTATGGATTTTTCCGTGAAATGTGAAACACAGCTCTAAGTGAGTGAAAACATCCTGCAAAGTTTTAAATCTGAAAGTGCACCGTGTATAAATTTATTGTCTCTCAAAAGAAAGAGTCGTTTCATGTTGAAACATTAGCATAGAACGCTGTACACAAAGCAGCACTGCACTCACAAGCGCTGCTTTATCAGGCATTACAGCCATGATGAAATGAAAATGAGACCAATCGGACCAGTCAATGAATCGTTGAGCGTTTGGGAGTTGTTGAGCAAGCAAGGTAAAAAAAAGAAGCATATTATAAGACAATGATAGTGTTTTTTGATCTTGCATGCATGTCAAACTGTTGTTGGGGACTCCCAAAACCAAAATATGAACCTTTCATTACCCATAATCAGGGGCGCAGATGGGATTTTTTAACTGGGGGGGACCAAGCTGTCAGTACAAGACACGCCCCCTTACTGCTGATTGGCTACACGTGTTTTGGGACTCGGTCAGACACAAAAGCGTTTTTCAAAAATGCCTTAGTGCATGTGGCCTGGCCGCCACTACTTAGGCTAATGTACATAGCGGAAACCCTCATTTATCCTCCGTATACTGATGTTGCCTTTCGTAGAGACAGTGAGGGGGACGGATCAGGTCACTATGAATCTGGGGGGGTCATGCCCCCCCCTCCCTAGTGCCATCTGCGCGCCTGCCCATAATAGGGGCACTTTAAAACTTTTATTCAGCAATGGTGTATAAAATGAATCAAAAGTGACAGTAAACACTTTTTTTTACATTGTTACAAAAGATTACTATTACAAATAAATTGTTTATGTTGATGATTTAAGCTTTTTATTCATTAAAGAATCCTTAGAAAAAAGTATCACGGAAAAATGAAGCAGCACAACATTGATAATAATGAGAATTGTATTTAATTAATATTCAATGCTATTAAATGATTCTGAATAATTATGTTATACTGATGCCTGAAATAATGACGGTTGAATATTTAGCTGTGCATCACAGGAATAAATTACATTTTAAAATATATTCAAATAGAAAATACTTGTTTTCATTTTTAATATTTTAATATTCACAGTTTTTCACTGTATGTTGATTAAATAAAAGGCAGCCTTAGTGAGCATTAAAAATGTCTTTTGAAAACATCACAGTGTTTGTGAATGGTACTGTAATAAATAAATGAACAAAATAAAAATAGTTGATTTATCCTCTATATTCCTCCTCTACATAGTTAGCCTATTTGCTTTGTTAATACAAAGTGGCAAATGTTCCATTTTATTTTTGTAGCATATAGTTATGACTCCAGAATTCACTTAAGAGGACTAAAAATGATAATCTGTAAAGCGGATCAGGTGCAGTTTTACAGGTAAACATGAGGTGGCGATATTGCACTTTGATAGTGGAGCGTGGATCTGGCTACAGCTCAAACACAGCAGCAGGTGGGATAACAGGAGCAGTACCTTCACCAGCTGCACATCCTGTCTGATCAGCTGGCTCTGAGATAACTGATCGCGGTTCACTATCCAGGGATGTCTGAGAACAAGAGGTGCCGTCAGCCGCTGATGAGGGTCCACATGCAGCATTTTAGTTACAATGTCCTGTTCCAAGATGATAAAAAAGACATATTTTGAAGCTGAAATCATGTAGAACCTAATAAAGATGATTTAGAGAATGAAGCGTCTTCACAGCTGATGGTAAAGACTGAATGCACAGTATTTCTAGGGCTGGGCGAAGAGTGTGTTATCAGACTAGTTTTGCAAACCTTCCTTCTCTCAATACGCGGTCGATGAGTTAATTTGAATCAAATAAAAAAATTCAAAAATATTTGTGTCACCACTCAAAAATAATCATGGCTGTCTCTGCATGGCTTTTATTGCCTAAATAATGATCTACACTGCTGTCTATTACTGTGAACTGTAATATTGATATACACTACAGGTCAATTTTTTTTTTTTTTTTATAATTTCAAAAAAAGTATTTTATGCTCAAAATAAATACATACACTTTGGAAACACCCCTGGCAAAAAGTGTGGTTTTGGACGATATCAGCATAAATCCTTATCCTTTTTTGGTGCAAATACATTAAAGTAACTTGACATTATCATTGAAGACCTGCAAAGAAACATAATAATGGCAATATACTGTATACACATGTCAAAATCAGACATGCCCCTTTGCATGCCCCTTTTTTTCTATGTATAAACTGTTTATGTAATAAAATATGTTTTCGTAGTTTGTGTTGTCCCTTATCAGTGCAAAATTATCACAAATTAAAAAGGATTCATGCCAATATTGTCCAAAACCCCACTTTTCTAGGGCATTTCCAAACTTTTGGAGGGCAGTGTAAATAAAAGAATCAACAGTAGCAGTAAACACAGTTATATAAAGTACTGTTTTCAAAGTAAATATGTTTTCAAATGTAATTTATTCCTGTGATGGCAAACTTGAACTGTCAGCATCATTACTCCAGTCTTCAATGTCACGTGAAACTTCAGAAATCATTAATATAATGATCAAATATGATGATCTGGTGCTCAATTATTGCTCAGGAATAAATTACATTTTAAAATATATTCATTTAATGTAATTGTTTTCAAAATATTACTGTTTTTACTGTATCTTCGGTCAAATAAATGCAGTGTAAAAGACTTCTTTCAAGAAAAAAAAACAGTTTTTATTTATGTAATTAAGTAGAATTGTAATTATTTCAAGAGTTTGACCGGTAGTGTAAATAAATATAAAACTGAAAAGGATAAAACTTTTTTTTTTTTTTTTTTTACATTTATTTAGTAAAAGTAAATGTGGAAAACATGCCTTTATTATTTATATGAACTCATTTTGACTTTATTAATTGAATTAAACGGCAAAAAGATGTTAACAACCATATTGAACATTGTAAAAAGTCAGAAAAATATTGAGAAAAAAAAACTTTTGGTTTATGGTCTATATACAGTATTGGTCAGACCTAATCCCAACATGCAAAAATCAGGAAGCTGACCTTGGCTGCGTCAGACACCGTGTCCCAGTTGCCTCCTGACAGGGCAAATTTCCCACTGCCAATGCGAGCCAAGATCTCTTCTGGTGTGTCGTCAGGGCCGTTAGCGAAGGGCGTGAAACTGTGGGACAGAACGAGTGCTGAGTGTGTGAAAGAACTTGTGAATGTGCTCTTACAGACAAAGGGTGAGATGAGAAAGAAAAGAGTGGCTTTTATTTTTATAATACCCCATTTCCACTGTGTTATTTTTAGCGTACACATATGGCTAGGTCAGAAGAGTGAGATGATTTTTTTTTTTTTCAAATCTTCTGATTACACACAGGTTTAAAGCTCAATCCATAGTCAGGAACATTAAATTGAGAGAGCTGCTTGGCTTCTGATAGCTCTGGTATTGTGTTCAGTACAATTACTCTGACTTGACCCGGCTTACCTAGTAATCCCCTCCACCCCACTCTAGAAATCAGCCCCTCATCCGGGTAATGGGAGAAAGGATGTGCTACATAGAGTTTTGATTTGCTTGTTTTGACAGGTCGATCAAAATGTCATAGAAAATTGAGACAGGGCTCTTGGGTCATGTGGGCAGATTGATGGCAGAAACAATGTTAGCATACCTAGATGAATACTGTCAGTTCATTTAAAGCAACAAATAGAATCAGTTCATACTGAGATTAAGAAAAAAAAAAATCTTTTATGCAACCGATTGCTTATTTTGTTTAGCTAGGGCTACTTTCTGCTGCTTTTTAAAGTGAGATTTGAACAATATTACTATAGTAACTACCAGGTTTGGACACAGATACCTATTTTTAATTTGATTAACTAATAATTTCTGCAGTGTTGACCTCGTCTTTTTTAGATTTGCTCATACAGAAGTGGTGCATTCTGGGATGCATTTTAAACCGTAAGGAGTTCACATGTATCCTGGACACTTGTGTCTGCTTTTCCTTCATTATTTCAGCCATTTAACTGTCTTTATTATAATTACTGTATAGTATGGTAAAAAAAAAAGTAAATAGAATTCATAACTGCCTACAAAACTATTTTGTTTAAACTAATTAGATCTGAAGATTTTTTTTAATATTTTAACTTTTCTATTTTTAAAATGGTATTTATTTTATTTATTGATGGCAAAGCTGAATTTTCAATAGCTATTACTCCAGTCTTCAATGTCACGTGATCCTTCAGAAATCATTCTTATATGCTGAAATTTAAAGAACGAAAATAAATGAAGTCTTTATGGTCTCTTTTGTTAAATTTAAAGTATTGTATAGCTGTATTATATATCTTTTTTTTAATAAATCAATAAAAAAAATACATAAATCCAACTGATCCCAAACTTTTGAATGGTAGTGTATATGTAATATATAACATATATCCTGTTAAGACTCTTACCCTGCCAGCATGGTGTACAGTAAGATTCCCAGGCTCCAGATATCGCAGGCGGCATCATACCCCTGTTTCTTCAGGACCTGTATGAATCACAGGTTTGTTGTGAACATATATTATTAAACACTTAGTTTTAACCCTTAGTTCTAATTCTGATTGGATGAGTTGCATTTAAAGATATAAACTTTTGATTTTAGCACAGGGTCGTGCCTAAAAAAAACACTGAATCCTGTTGTAGACTCACTGCAGTTTCTGTCAATCAAGCAATATAGTTTGGTCATCTTTAAGTAGACTTTTAAACAGCAGTCATTTTTTAAGAGCAATTGTTATTTTAAATAATTTTACATTTGTATGACGTTTCACAAACATTAAAAAAAATTCCAGAGATGAATAAATCATAACACTAAACAGAAAAAATGTATCTAAAAGTACCTCAGGGGCCACAAAGTTTGCAGTGTAGCACGGTGTCATGAGCAGACCATTTTCAGCCCTTAACTGTTTGGCAAACCCAAAATCACATATTCTGATGGACTCTGGGTCGCCTATTTCATCGACATACAGGATGTTACTGGGCTTCAAGTCTCGATGCACAACCTGGACACAGATGAAGAAACAATGATGTAGTAGTACACTCCACAAAGTGACCAAAATCTGTGACATTTGCTGTATTAGAACTCCTATGGCACATTTGTTACCCTGGACCAAGTCGCTGGGGTATATTTGTAGCAATAGACAAAAATACATTTGCATGGGTCAAAATGATAGATTTTTCTTTTATGCCAAAAATCATTAGGATATTAAAGATCATGTTCCTTGAAGATATTTTGTAAATTTCTTACTGTAAATATATTAAAACTTAATATGCATTGCTAAGAACTTCATTTGAACAACTTTAAAGGTGATTTTCTCAATATTTAGATTTTTTTTGCACCCTCAGATTACAGATTTTCAAATAGTTGCATCTCATCCAAATATTGCCCTATCATAACAATGGAAAGCTTATTTATTCCGCTTTCAGATGATGTATAAATCTCAATTTCCAAATATTGACCCTTATGACTGGTTTTGTGGTCCATGGTCAAATTTATCTTCAGTAGCCAGTAAGTATTTAGCGTCCCCACTGTGAACACATGCAAACTGACCCCCTGTGAATGCAGATACTCCACAGTCTTGGTGATGGTGCAGAGCACAGCTGAGGCCTCGCGCTCTGAGAAGCACTTCTGCCTCAGGATCCGGTCCAGCAGCTCTCCTCCTCTCATCAGCTCCATCACCAGATAAACAAACTTGCCGTCGTCATAAACCTGCAGCACACAGAACAGCACAGCTCACTCTCTCCACCACACTGCAGTGATGCAGCTTTCAATCACAGACATCAGCAGACCAGAGGGAGCCCACGAGGCCTCACGCAACCAGAAGACTACTTGTGAAACTGGATCAACGGTAATGCAGGTTAACATGGTAAGACAGCTGAGATAAAGACATTAAACATTCTGTTAGTAGGCTGGAGTGTTTGGTAAAATTCTGAATTCTGAGCTCCTTTTTTCGAGGACTACAACACACAGGAAGTTAAACTGGAATGACAGGAAGGGAATTTGAGGAATTCCAGCACACAACAGAAAGTTTATCAGCTTACCCAAAGGGGTATATAGGTGACTTTGTTTCTTCAGTAGAACACAAACAAAGATTTTTAACTCAAAAAATCAGTCTGTCAGTCATATAATGGCAGTCAATGGGACTCACGGATTTGAGAGTCAAAAAAACATACACAGACAAAACCAAATTAAACCCTGCGGCTTGTGACGATACACTGAGGTCTTAAGGACAATTGGACATAGCAGTGGAACAGAGCTAAAAATGATATAAATACTGTTTAGTTTCTTGTACAGACCGATTGTTTCATGTCTTAAGACCTCAATGTATCGTCACGAGCCGCAGGGTTTAATTTGGTTTTGTCTGTGTATGTTTTTTTGACTCTCAAATCCGTGAGTCCCATTGACTGCCATTATATGACTGACTGACTGCAACGGTTTGAGTTAAAAATCTTAATTTGTGTTCTACTGAAGAAACAAAGTCACCTACATCTTGGATGCCCTGGGGGTAAGCAGATAAACATCAAATTTTCATTTTTGGGTGAACTATCCCTTTAAAGCAAGAAAAAATATCTGCCAATGGGGCAAGAGAAATAATCTTGTTTTCCCTTTGTTAATTGATTTCTTTTTCTTGTTTAAGCAAAAACTAACAAAATATTGACAACATATTGATTTTGCTTCTGAAGTAAATTCACCTATGTTTAGATATTTGTACTAGAGACCTAGTCAAAAAATACTAAGAAAGAAAGTAATTTTAATTTGGACTAATTATGTCTATTTAAAGCTTTTCTACTTACTTATTTTTTGATTAGTCATTTTTCCTAACTAAGTTTTGTCCAATCTAATCACACCAAATTCAGGCTTAACTTCATCAAAATGAATACTAACATCTTCTGACGATAATGTATTTAGCAAATTAGAGCATTCTAGGAAATTGTCTCTTACTATAGTTCATAAAATTTAAGTTAGTAGTTATTAATTTAATAAACATATGTATGGGCAAAATAAAATTGTCTAATTGAAAACTACACTTCATGAAATTGTAAATAGGAAACCTTTATTAACTAATTTAACATAGTTGTATCTTCAAGATAAAATAGTTATTTTCAGCCTATTGTGAAATAGTTCAAATCCATGAGTACAGTTTTGAAACTCCCGATCACAAAATCATGGGCACAGATTACATTTTCAAAAATACTCATTTGCATGGCCTAGTAAGGGGTTTCCATTAAACTAAAGTAGCATTTCTTTCAAAGTGCGACTCACATCTTTCAGAGTAATGATGTTTGGGTGCTGGCCGTATCTCAGAAGAATCTCGATCTCTTCAGACGGGTCCTTCTTGGCTCGGTCAATAATCTGAAATGAAGTGGGCTGGTCACAGCGGTGTCTGATAAAGCATCGACTGACACTGAGTGATGCTGTCCTCTACGGCAATTCATCAAAATGCTCATATGAAACCGCCAGTACCTCTGCTGTTCACTAAATAACACTGTGCTTTGTCACACAAAGAGCATTTGATGGAAGCCAGTGCTTTCAAAGATTAGATTTCATACGTACTTTGACAGCATACTCCACACTGGTGATTCTGTGGACACAACGTTTGCAGACCGAATACGCTCCAATGCCGATATCCTCCTTCAACTCATAGCCGTCAGTGAAAAGAATGTTGTTGCCATGAAGTTGCTGCAATAAAAAAAAAACATGCATGAATATACTTATTATTTATTTGATATTATGGGTGGTAAATGACAACATTACTTCAACTATGGACATATTCCACTAACTTTCCATTAACAGTCTTCATTTTGAACAGTTGTATCATTTATGGTAATCTAATACATTTTGAATTGTGGTTTCAGTGTCTACTGTAGAAGAAGATTTAACCTCAAGCATCTTACAGCACACTCACTGCCCTGACTGTCCTCCAGGAGTAACCTGAGGTTAAGTGTCTTGTTCAAGGGCACAATGATGATAATTCACATCTCCCTCAGGGGTTTGACCATACGACCTTTCACTTACCAGCCCACATCTTTCACCCTGTATACCTGAAAATGACTGAAAATTTCACCATCTGGTGTTCTTTAACAAATAATTTCTTTAACAGCTTATTTTTCAAAAAACCTTGACCTTGTTGAATGTTCAGTATTGCATCATTGTAACATTTGCATAATGAACTGTGTTTGGTCCATTCTTTCTTGCATCTATTTAATGGTGAATATCACCTTCACACTGCGATCACATGTTAGGTGTTGTACTCATGCATAGCTGACAAACAACAAGACTTGACAACGACAAGGTGACTCTGACGTCGCATTTGATTTATACAGAACCATGCACCATTAAGCTCACGGATCTCTGCTTGTTTTTTATTACATGCATAATAAATTGTGAAATAATTGCATAAAAATGACTGAAATTTAGTGCTGCAAAGATAGTATACATCGACAAGATAATCAACTTTCTTACCTGAGCTGATCAGTGCTCTAACAGCACTCAATTTAAATGAGCCAATAACTTAAATGGCCAATCAAATCAAATGTTTACAGCAGCCAAGCACAAATTTCAACGTGATGCTTCAGTTTTAACAGTCAAAAAGCGAAATGTCAAATGTAAGTAGCTAACATTTAATATTTGACAACTATGTTTTGATAAAAATGTTAAACAAAAAGTAATATCCAGTTATGCAAACCTCTTAAAGGGAACCATTTTCAGGCATAAGATTAAGATTTTTTTATTTTTCTGCATAGAGTTATTTATTTATTTTAGCATTATAACTTGGTTAAAATTTCCAAATATCCTTTCAGTAAATTCACTTATCATCTTAAGACCTATACTAGAACATGGTCAGACGTGTGTCTTTTAATCTTTTAGCCTATAAATATATATATATATATATATATATATATATATATATATATATATATATATATATATATATATATATATATATATATATATATATATATATATATATATATATATACACACACACATTATATTGCCAAATGTATTGGGTCACCCCCTTCTAATGACATGTTTGACTACTTTAGTCATTTCTATGAACAAATCTTAAGCATATAATGATATTTTAGGGAATTGTGTGCTTCTAATTTTATAGCAACAGTTTGGACAGGACCCTTTTCTATTCTAACATGACAGTGTCTCTGTGTATAAGACACGGTTCAAAAAGACATGATTGATTGAGTCGGTGTGGAAGAACTTGACTGGTCTGCAGAAAGACAAGTCCTGATCCCAGCTGAACTCCTCTGGTGTGACTTTAAATGCAGACCTTGAGCCAAAAACTCATCACCAAACACCAATGACATAAGGGTACTGTCATTTTAGACACGTCCAAAACTGTTGCAACAGAGATGGAAATACAATTTTTAAATACATGAATTATGTTTCCATCTTTGTTGCCACAGTTTTGTTGCCTTTTTCTGTTCTAAAGAAGGGGTCCCAACACTTTTGTCCTTATAGTGTCTATACAAGTCATTGGTGTTTGGTGATCCAATACTTTTGGCAATATAGTGTATATATGAGGCAAATGTCATAGTTAATGGTTTGTTAACTGCAAGAACTGGACCTTAAAACAAAGTGTGCAAATAGGTCAAGTGCATTACTTAACAATAAATTCTAGTTCTTTAACTATTTTTCAATACTTGTTTCCTCTAATTTTCTTAATTGCCTCTTTTGACAATAAGTCAATCTGTTCCTTTGTCACTGTAAACCCAAATGCTATTTTTATATAAAGGTTTTCATTACTGTGTGTTGACGTTTTTCCCCAAATCTTTTCACAAGAGACAAAAATGAAATATACTGGTTTAAAGCTATTGTAATACAAATTTTGCACCTTCCAGACATCTTAAAATGCGCACATATAGATCAACGGAATCTTTTTTTTTTTTTTTTCTGGGGACAGGGGCTTATGTGCAGCAAGTGCAATTTTTATACCTCACAGTACTTCTAAAACCCCCTGTACTGCCATGCATAAAACCAAAACCTAATACCTAAATTTCCCTTAAACTTTACCACCATTCTTTTGCTGCCTTGCAGCCAGCTTTTTTCTTTCAGGAAATACAAATCTAGTCTTCAGTGCTTTGTAACAGTGCATGGAGATACATTTACCATCAGTTAAAAGTGAAACAGACATATACGTCAAAGATACAAGTAACCGACAGCATCTTCAGGTAATTGAAACGCCTCCCGAAAACAAAAGCAATTCACGACACAGGTTTAGAAATTCTCCACAAATAGCTGCACTCATGCATGTTCATGAGCGCTATCAGAGTAAGTTAATATCGTATGCTCGGCAGATGCCACATCAGATCAGAATGATCTAGACAACGGCACCGCAGAGCAGATATCCGCTCGTGTGCCACTGCATCCCTGCCAATCAATACGTCTCATTCCAGTCACTGCCACCTCAGAGCAGACACTTCAATAAAGCAGATCTTCAGGTATGAACCATCTGGCAGAATAAGTTCAGCTTATGTAACACAGGGCTCTTTTTTTCCTTCTCTTTCTTCTTGTTTTGTGCTGTGCAACGCAGCAGTGCTTCCCAGAGGAATCTGTCTGAATTAGCCAGACCAAGGTTAAACGGATACATAAAACAACTTTGGCTTGGCTGACTGCAATATTTCTTATATGTCAGCAACTAGCCCTCAATGTAGCAAAGCATGCATAAGGGAAATATTGCTTCTTTTTCCTCACTCACTTTTATCTTGCATCACGAAAGAAAATAAATTTGTACATTTTCTGAAGAAATGGAAGGTGATGTTTGCTAGTGCAAAATTTGCTGCATTGATGATTAGGTGATGTGGGTGGTTTCTATGGTACTTTTATGCAGTTGCTAAGGTATTTTGAGTGTTTTTTTAGCATTTTACTATGCCATATTTAGAGTTGATTTTAGCATGTTGCTACATGGTTAATGGTTAAAGTATTATTAATGGCTTTTATTTGGTATATACACTCAATATTTTGAGTGGCTTTTAGCACACCGCTATGCAGTTGCTAAGTATTCTGAGTGATTTTTAACATTTCACTATGCATTTGTGGTATTTCGAGTTGATTTTAGCAAGTTGCTAAAGTACATGTGCTACGGTTTTTTAAGTGTTTTTTGCATGTTGCCTTGTGGTTGATAATTTATTTTGAATGGCTTTTAGAAGCTTTAGGTTTGCTAAGGTGCTTTTAGCATGTTGGTCTGCAGTTATTGAGATATTGTGAGTGATTTGTTTGTATTTTACTATACATTTTGCTGTATATGTGTAGATTTTAGCATGTTGCTTCAAATGCTAAAGTATTTTAAGTGTTTTTACATGCTGCTGAAGTATTTTGAATGGCTTTTAGTAGTTATATGTTTGGTAAGGTATTCTGAGTGTTTTTTAGCATGTCGCTATGTAGTTTGAAGGTATGTGACCCTGGACCGCAATAGCCAAAAATACATTGCATGGGTCAAAATTATTGATTTTTCTTTTATGCCAAAAATCATTAGGATATTAAGTAAAGAAAACTTAATTTTTGATTAGTAATATGCATTGCTAAGAACTTCATTTGGACAATTTTATCAATATTTTGATTTTTTGCACCCTCAGATTCCAGATTTTCAAATAGTTGTATCTCGGCCAAATATTGTCCTATCCTAACAAACCATACATTGATAGAACGCTTATTTATTCAGATTTAATGTATAAATTTCAATTTTGAAAATTTGACCCTTATGACTGGTTTTGTGGTCCAGGGTCACATATTTCAGTGACTTTTAACATTTCGCTATGTGGTTGCGGTATTTTGAGTTGATTTAACATGTCTCTAAATGCGCTAAGGTATTTTAAGTTTTTTATTATTATTTGCATGTCACTATGACGTTTTAAGTGTTTGTTTTTTTATTTTTTACTGGTCGCTAATACATTAGCATTCAGAATTGTTCATTTTATTTTGAATGGCTTTTATTTGTTATACATTTGTTAAGGTATTTTGAGTGGCTTTTAGCATGTTTCTTTTCAGTTGGAAGATATTTTGAGTTGATTTTAGCACGTCACTGTGCAGTTGTGGATGGGATGGTTGCCAGCATGCAACACTATACAAGTTCTCAGAGTCCTGCTCACCTGTACAATGGGGTTTACAGAGGTTTGCTTGATCTCAGCCAGTGGCTGTTCTTGATCCAGGTTAGAGGCCACAAAGCTGAAGCCGCGGAAGAGCTGGTGTGCGTTAGCGCTGGGTGGAACACCGGGAGAGTCTGCAGACACACACAGATACAAACATATTTAGAAAGGCAACAAGGACACAGTCTCTCTATGAATGGAAACACACAATTGATCCAATCTGAGCAGTATGAATTGACTGGGTGCACTATGCGGCAGGACCTGAGGGCTCTTGGTAAACAGGTTCTGCTGCTGCAGTTCACTCTAATTTGTTTTTGCACTCTCGCTGTGCTTGCTGGGCACAGACTGTTATGTAAGAACAGTTTCCAGCTTGCTGTCTATCACATTGTCTATGCCGCTTGAAAGCAAACACCTACAATGATTCTTCCAGCCATAATTTAATTAAAATAGCATATGAGTGTTACGTGAATTAGGCCTATCTGAAAATCAACTGCAATTTGCGTCACCTGTCGGTGTGCGGGATGTAAACTCAGGATCAAAGTGGAATGTGTCCTCTGGTCGGCCCACTGCTGGTTTGAAGGGAGGCTTGATTTCTCGTCTGTACAATTTCTGTTGACCAAAAATACATCATTTAAGACACATACACCAATGTTAGAGGTTATACATGTTACAGAAAAAAATGGATCAAGGCATAATGGAGCTTCCTGTAAATTTTGAGTAGTAATTTAATAGAACATTAAAAATCAAAAGCTATGTGAACTAAGTGTTGGATTAGTCAAAAGTAAATAAATATAGCATTTATGTTTATGTCTGAATATTAAAATATTACTTTAATGGTTGATCATTCAAAATAATAATAAAAAAAATAAAGGTTTAAAAGGTACACAGTATTTTTTTAAATAATTTCTAGTATTTTAAGTATTTTAAATGTGAAAATCATGTGAATGATTTTGAAAATCACTATGAATACAAATGAACAGTGTTGGGGGTAATGCATTACAAGTAATGATAATTATGTAATCAGATTACTTTTTCAAGTAACTTTCAAAGTAGTGCATTTCTTATTAAAAAACAAATAAGCAAGCCCAGGTCAGGTGACAAAATGTAATGCTAAACTATCGTAATGCAGTACTTTCCATAAAATGTAACTAAGTAACACAATTACGTTTTTATGGAGTAACACAGTATTGTAATGTATTACTTTAAAAAGTAACTTTCCCCAACAATGCAAATTAACTGTTTTTATTTCTGACATGATGGACAAACATTACTTTATTCAAACTTCTTAAAGTGCTGGAGTGATGTGCAATGACTGTTGGGTAAATTTCCCTCTGAAACATCCTGTGAAGAGATGTTTCCTTAATCCCAATGCTGTTCATAGCTCCCTTCAAACTGAGAATTTACTGTATGGTCTCTATGTATTGGAATCTCACTTAAGATACCCAGTGAGGTCCACTTCGCATGGCATTTATGCTTTAAAAATTGTTAGCAGAATTCAATAATTTAGGATTTATTACTAGAAACCTGTTTAAAATGCACTATGCAGAAAACAGTATGCTACGAATAAGGCCCCAGTCACAATATTACACACGATTTACCAGCCTGCATATTCAAGACTGATTAACATTACAAAATATCACATAGTATTATGTACAAGGTTTGGAACTCACATTCCAGTCTATTCTTGCAAAAAATATATGTCGCTTGATTTCTTCCACTCCATCAGGTCCTGCACCTGCAAAACATCCAGAAACATTCAGTCAGATAACAGGTTGTACAGGCATTTTTTTTATATTCTGGATGGGATAAAATGCCTCATAAAACAAAACTCTTCTAAAACCCATCTGTCACAAAAAAAACTATTTAAAGGATAAGATTCCCATCAGTCTGTCTTTGAGTCAGACAAATGTTGAAAGCACTCTGCTAAAATCCTCTACAGCTCTGTGTCCCACTTGCTTTAGCTAAACTTTTAAAGCCCCAACAAATAGGAATCTAAAAGTCCTGTGCTATAATGCGTAACTAACTAGTCAAGGTTTGTCCGGTTAGCATAACCCAGTTAGCCCCTGTTAGCAGATGCTATAACAGCTGGCTGCAAAAAGCATTGACGGTGGTCATGGCTGAGCTCTTTGGCTGTGATTTGAAACAGATTTGACATACGCTCCAATGCATATTCGTGTTTATGCTCAGGAGAGCTTCAAAGGTTTCTGTTTACAACATGTTTTGCCGCATTTAGTAATATAGACACATGACACATCACAGACAAATGTTGATTTCTTACACTGTACGTTCAAGTCATGCAAACATCTTCCTTTCTCTGATTGTTGGAAATCATCACATTATTGGTGCACATATAAATCTAGTCATTGTCTTTAGAAGTGTTCGGGAAAGTTACTTTTAAAAGTATTGCATTACAATATTGTGTTACTTCCTAAAGAAGTAACTAATTGCGTTACTTAGTTTCTTTTTATGGAAAGTAAAGCATTATGTATTTTTTTGCGTGTTACTTTTTCTCATCTGGGCTGGAATTGCTTGTTTGTTTTTAATGTAAAGTTCTATTTTTGGCAAATGTTAAAAGCTATTTCACACCAAAAGTGAAATAAATAATCCCCAGGCTGAACGAAATGTAAATTCACATCTGTACAGTAGTAGAGGGCTGCTAGTCAATACATGGGAAAACAAAGTAACTATTATTTTCTTGTAAATTAAAAAGTACTGTGTTACTTGAAAAAGTAATCTGATTACGTAACTCGTGTTCCTTGTAATGTGCTACCCTGGACACTGGTCTTTAGTATATGTAAATGAACAGTGTTTACTCTTTTTCCATGTTTTAGATCAACTGCACCAAAATCAAAAGTTCATTATGGGTGTTTTTGGCGAAAAAGAATGACACAGCCCTTTTTCTCTAGTCATGTCACACCGATTTTATAAAAAAAATTTTTTTTAATTTTTGCATTACTGCTGCAAGTCTTATTAAAAGCCCATCTTGACAATGGTGAATTATCACTTTAGCAACTTCAGAGCTCATGGTAGATCTGTCCTAAAAGGTGAACATATTATCACTAAAATCATTTTCTCTCTGAACAAAGTAAATAGGTTTTTTATTTCAGTAAACCTACTGTTGCGCTCTACCGCACAACACTATTCCACCTCATTAACTATTTCATTTTCATTTTTACCATTCAAACTATGTTAGTAGTCATACACGAGCGAGTCAGGACCTGGCTGGCATGTATACAACTAATCTGAGACAGAAGAATATTAAGCCACAGTCAACACAAGGTCTCGATGGCATTTATCATTTATCTTGATGGCCTTATAAATTATGGATAAAATGATTCACCCAGCTAAATTCAATCTCGGCTTTGACAAACATTCAGTAGCAGCGTCTGGAAGTCTGTCTGCAGTCATTCACACAGGAAATCATCTCTGACTAAAATGAGATTCATGCCCACTGCTGCTGTCGTAAGAACAATGTACAATTGCTTTATACTATGTTCAACTAAAAGAGGTATCACTGTGGCCATCAGATACATTTATTGTGCTCAGCATTTCATATCATTTCATTGTTTACACTTCTACTGGAATAAACAGCTTAAATCAGTGATTTGCTGGTCTTTGATGGCCCCTAGGCAATTGAAATAAGCTCTTTTAATGTGTTATTTTATGTATGTTTTTTTTCTTCTAAATACATTAACGCAGTCCAAAATAAGGCTTTAGGTGAGACATAAATAATATAAGAAATATTTTATTGCATGTGCTATAAGAAATGGTGTCTAAACATGTTATGCTGGTTAATGTATGATGAAAGAGGAGTGTTGAAGAGGATCCTAGTAAACAGCAATTCATTTAATAAACAGGCTAAACAGAGAGTACCAGGAAAACTGCAAAGGAACAAAATACAAAAAACAAAAAACCAAACATACAATGGACTGAACCAAACAGAGGGTATATATATATATATATGCGCACACAGGTTGAACAAGATAATTAACCAGACACAGGTGGAAGACAAACAACAATACTCAAACCAAGGCAAAACAAGAGAAAAACGTCTCGGTTGCGTACGTAACCCTCATTCCCTGATGGAGGGAACGGAGACGTTATGTCATGACAACATTAGTAAATCCACACTTTAAATTACACTAAGTGAAAATAGCATATTTTCTTAGCGATAGATGGTATTCACACTAAGTAAAAATAGCAATGGATTCTATTTAGACTAAGTGAAAATAGCAGTATTTTTTAGTGATATGCTATTTACACTAAGTGCGAATATTCATATATTCTATTTACACTATGTTAAAATATCAGGATTTTCTGCTATTTATACTACTTATTGCAAATAGTGGCAATTATCTGCACCTCAGTATTGTAGTACATTATAAAACAGTATGCAATAATAACTTATTGAGCGTAAATTATAATTTTAATTCAAATTATTAAATGGATGCCACAATAAAGCCCTCACTACATCTACCCGATACATTTATTTTCAACTTTTTGATTATTTCCTTCATTTTTATGAAAAATAAATGCTTTTCTAATGTGATCTGAAATTTGAAAAGGGAGAAAAAAGGCAGATTCGAACCCAGGTCGATCGCATCAAAACTAGTATGACACACGCTTAACCAACTGTGCCTCTGGAACTGATAACTAGTTAAATGAACTAGTTAATGAACTTAAGACTGTCAAACCATCTTTGCTGGATTAGGATGGTCTTATGGAGGAGAGACTGAAGCTAGGTGAATTGAATATTAGTTGGTTTAAGGCAGTGTTTGGTGCATGCACGGTAGCCTACCTAATCTATTGGAAGGGTTTCTTTTGAAAAGAGCCCGCAGTAAACTCTGGACTTCTGGGCTGAGGAACTGCGGCATGCCGAGTTTTGCCCTGAGAAAAAAACAAACAAACAAACATTAAATCTGTTATTTATTTCTGAAAATAAATGAGACTTTAATACATAGACACAAACATCACAAATCATCTCGACAGATCCATTTGTGAGCACAGCTTTAGAATTACAAATCTTTAAACCAAGATTAAAACCAAACAAAAAAAAACATTAGGCTGTCAGAAAATGCACAAATACAACAATAAGTCTTACTTGAGAATAAGTGCCATTGTCTCTTTGCGGTCTTTGCCTTGAAATGGCAGGGATCCAGTCAGCATTTCAAACTGGGGACAGTAATAGAAGCATCAGGCTTTGCTCTAGCAAGTTTATTTACGGATGATACAATAAGAGAAGTGTGTATTCAGCACTGCTGCACAGTAACAGCGCATACTGTGAAACCAAATCTGTCTTAGCATGCTCCCTCTTATGTAACACTTTTCCCTGTGAGTGAATTAATTTTAAGGCTGGGTTATGTTGTGGATATTTAGAAGTGAGCCAGTTAAATGGGCTGTAGTTTTAAAGAGAGATTCCACAATTTCACCAAACAACAACTCAGGTCAAATTTATTTATACTTAGAGCTGGGTGATAATACAGTTTAAAATGATCTACTAAAGTAGAGCTTAGAGAACTTTGAACGCAACACTAATCAATCAATTTAATCCTATAAACAGTCTGTATGTCCTGCATTCACTGTCAGACTTTTAAAGGTTATCTGGTTAATGTCTGTACCACAAAAGGTCATGTTGCTGAGCAAGTTGTGTTTTGTCTGCCCAATGGGTCAAGGTTTGGCTGCATATTATGGTCCAGTAAGCCCCCATTGTAGATTTGGTGGGTGCAGCTAGTCGAGCATAAATTACACCTCACCTTAAACATTTTTAATTAGAAGTCTCATCTCAACATTAATCACAAGCTCTTCAAATCAGGTGTCGTATCCATCTGAGCTCTTGAAACCTATAAGTGTGCACCTCTTCAAAAATGATTTTCTCCAACAATGGCTGTGAGTTGCTTCTGAGGAAATGGAATTTCTCAGAGGACGTACCCTCATCTAGAAGCAATTACCGGCAACAGCTCAGGGCAATAATAAAAGGGGTTTTTGCCTAAGCAGATCTTTTTTGAATTAATAGAAGAATCTGTGGCCCAGTGCAGCAGCAAGAAGAGATCCACTGATGCATATCTTGTGAGGAAGTGTCTGATAAATGTAATTTTCAGACCTAATGCTAAGTGTTTTATTTGTTTAGTTAAAGGTTAGCCACTCTTCCTGATGCTGTGTTTCACTCCAAGTCAGATATATTGGGTGAGGGAGGGAAGATAGGTGGGGATGTTGAATGATATGTATTTTCATGTTCTCATTCCTGTTTGTATATTGTGTAACAAAAAAGAACAAAAAGTAGTCAGATATGGAATATTCCTTCTTAACAAATGGTGACCAGATTCTGAAGTGGAAACTAGGGACATTTCCCAGTTTAGTGTTCAAAATATCCCTGAAATCGCACTTATTATCCAAATTAAAAATGGGGACAAAAGCATTTTTGTGTGGTTATTTTTTCTTCTTCTTTTTCTTCTAACTAGCTACACATTGCAGAGTTTCTGGATTTACACCAGTATTCAAATGCGGTACTGAATCTGAAAATGTAATGTTTGACAGTGTTAAAATCTGATACTGTATGACCAAATAGGTAAGACCACTAAGTTTTGCTAAATAATACACCTGCCACTTGTTCTATGAAATTTGTGTTGTTTCTTTGCTCTTCATGTATTTCTGTGCTCTTCAAAGAACAACAACTTTTTATAAGGAGGACTGCATTTTTGTATAATTTTCATATTTATATATTTTTATAAAAGTTTTAGAACTCAAAATTTGTTGTTAGTCTAAAAACAGCTTATATTGAAGCCAATCTGCCAAAACAACAACTTTAGAAATGTACCACTCTATGATGAAATAGTGCGGCTAAACACCGCCTCCGCAGAAGATCATCAACGCCTGCTTCTACATCACTGCCTGTTTAGCCCCGCCCACTGATTCACACATGCAGTGTTGACGTGAGAGACGAATGCACAGGTCTACACAGAAACCAAATCATAAAGATGGCTCTGAAGACAACAAGACACTGTTTCATGGGGGCAAAAATCACCCTTTTAACTTTGAAAAAATATCAAGATATACATTTTTAGCTATATCACACCTTTTTTTACACCTTGCCTTCAAGTGAGCAAAATAAAAATCAAATGCAGTTCACCATGTAAAATTCTGAGTTGAATAGAATGCAGCATAGTAAGGCTAGTTAATGCATTAAAATAACATAATCAAACTAATATAATGTACTTAATAATTTAGCACCAAAATGGGCTGTAGGAACCCCACAGAGCTGCAGCCACATTATCCTTCAACCCTAGGCTAGTTCTACACACGCTCATAACACTAAAACACTGCAGTGCTCACATAGCCCACTATGATCCTTCACAATCTGCAAGGACACTTACCATTAAGACGCCAAAGGACCACCAGTCAGCACTTTGAGTGTGACCTCGTCTATTGACCACCTCTGGGGCCATGTACTCGATGGTCCCGCAGAACGAGTACGCTCGTTTGTCATGGTCGATTGCCTCTTTGCTCAGGCCAAAATCTGAGAGCACAGAGAAGATATTAAACCATCAACACCCGGCGCCTTGGACCGATGACAAACATAAAGAGTTGGGTCATGTGGTGAGAGCAAATGAAACAAAAATCCTGCTTACCTGTGATTTTTATGTGGCCTTCTTCATCAAGGAGAATGCTGGGAAGGTGAAACAAAAGTGGATTACATTTCATTTCTATATTACGGTATAGAGAGCAGCTACAGAATTAAAATGAGATAGAGAGGACATTTATTAATTCCCTGCAATAGTACAAAACTATGTTCAATAACATCTTAAAAAGTAGAGTTTTTTAAGAAAAGCAGAGCAACATCACAACTTGCCATATTAACACAGTAATAAAGATTTACAATGAATATGAATAATTGTATCTTGCATGCATTCATTTAGTTATTTTTTGTGTAATTAAATATTTAATCCACAAGATTATGCATGAAAAGACATTAAAACTGATTATAAAAATATAATAACATAACTTTACCGTTACTCTGAAATAGGATTCATAATGTTGCACTTTCTTTTTTGATAATTATTTTTATTTTCATGAATTAATATATTTATTTTTACAGAGACAATGCATTTTTGAAATTTCAATCTTTCTCCAACCAACCTAGAACAGACTAGTTTAGAAGAAAACTTACAATCACCTAAAATAAAAAGAACAGTAATAATAAACACAGTGGTAGCGAAATGAATGTTTGGAAATGTAAACTGATATTTCCTACTGACACACCACAACAAAAAATAGAAATAACTGACTTAAACCATTTTTTAGCTGGTGGAAATACCAGTGTTCTAATAATTTTGGCCACCACTATATGTAAATAAAATAATAATAACATTGAATGAAATAAAAATATAGTTAAATACCACAATCATGGCTATCATAGTTTAACAAGGTAAATGCTACACTTCCTTTAAAGCTCTTGTAAGTGTGCAGGGGTGAAAAGATTGAGGATATATTTTCTTAATGAATGTACATGGTGCAGTGTCCTTTGAATTGCCTCTGCCTATATGCCATTAATCACCTATGATAGGTCTCAGAACAGTGTGCCCTTAAGAGAAATAGAGTGCTCCAGCGAGACCTGCTCTCAGGCCATCTCCATTTTCCCCTTCTCCGACGAGAGCCAGAAGGAATAGCTCTTCTAGTGTATGGAGTGTCCCTTTCATTATTTCCAGCAATGAATCTCCCAAGAGATCCCATTCAGAGTGCAGGTGAGCTTGGTTTTGGCCCATTGTTTGAGTAGATATGAGAGAGACAAGCCATGAAAGAGCATTACTGCAAGTGGGAGCAGAGGAAGGATTCTATTAAAGAGCTAGTAGTCATTCATCATTTTTCTGCTGGCCTAGGTCAGGAATGGTTTTTCAGAATGACATTGATTGTATTAGCTTACTCATGTGGTTGCCATGTTTACTTCAATGAATCCAACAATGGAAAAGCTTAATGGTACATTTATAATTTCCTCTAAGAGGTCTCTTAAGAACTCTGTTTGTTGATAACCCACAGGCCTACAGGTGTGGTAGATTATACAATACTGTAGTAGTACACTGCCCTCCAAAACTTTGGAAACGCACTAGAAAAGTGGGGTTTTGGACAATATTGGCATGAATCCTTTTTAATTTGTGATAATTTTGCATTGATAATGGACAACACAAACTAAGAAAACATATTTTATTACATAAACAGTTTATACATAGATTTGTTTTTTTTTTTTAGATTCATCAAAATATCCACCATTAGCAGCTATTACAGCTCTGCATAATCTGGGCATCTGAGCTGTCAGTTTATTCAAACATTGACTTGATACGGTATATTACTCCAAGCCTCCTGAAGGATTGCCCAAAGATAATTCACACTGGTTGGACACTTCTTACGGACATCACGGTCCAGTTTCTCCCATAGTAGCTCAATTGGGTTGAGGTCGGGTGATTGGGGGGCCATTCCATGACAGACATGATGCTAGCTGACTGTTTCCTCTCCAAATAGGATAAGCTTGGAAGTGTGCTTGGGGTCATTGTCTTGCTGGAAGGTTTAGGAAGGTTGGGGTGTTTCCAAACTTTTGGAGGGCAGTGTATATACACTATACACAAGCATTCAACTGTTTTGGATTCACAGTTTTAAAAGAAGTCTATTCTGCTCACCATGGCTGCATCAGAAGTACAGTGAAATATTACAATTCACTACATTTTAAAGTGTTATTTATTCCTGTGATGGCAAAACTGAATGTTCAGCATCATTACTCCAGTCTTCAGTGTCACATGATCCTTCAGAAATCATTCTAATATGCTGTTCTGGTGCTCAAGACCCATTTCTTGTTATTATCAGTGTTGAAAACAGTTGTGCTGCTTAACATTTTAGTCTAAACTGTTTCAGGATGTTTTTTTTCTATTCCTTGACGAATAAAAAGAACAGCATTTATTTGAAACAGAATCTTTAATAACATTATAAATGTCCCTTTTGATCAATTTAGCTTGTCCTTGTTAAATAAAAGTTTATTTTTTGTAACTAACTAAACATATACATTATTCTTTTATTTATTTATTTGATCAGGACTGAATGTTGCTAGTTTTATAATGTTGTAATATTTAAAACAAGTCAATAAATTCATTTTTAATAGTTAAAATACTTTAATAGTTTCTTATGGGGATTTTTAGAAAAAATATACTTTCATGTAACCCCCTCCCTTTTTTTTTTTCAATCAAACAAACAAACAACTTGCTACATATGATTCGCAATAATAGCTGTAAACTGCCCATAATGTTACTCCAAGAATAAAAACAATGGCATAAACATTGCTTATTAGAAATATTTTCACTGGTCATTCTCGCAATTACATAAAATGCATCTAGATTAGCCAGCTACGTATTGTTAAATATGTGAAATGCTCAAGTCAGCAGAAGTTAGAAAAATATTCAGTACATACGACAATATCAAATGTTTGAAGAATAACCACTTGTACGTAATAAGCCTCGACAAGGCTCATCAAAGAATGTCATCTTTACTGTTGAGCCCTGCACACATTTCAGTGTAATGTAATGGAATAAGCTTTGACAAGCACTCTGAATCCAGAAGAAGGACACAACGCAGATGCTGCTGTAACTGCACCAAAGAAACAGGAGCAGCACAGGAAGCTCTCTGGGCGGTTGCATCACCCAGTTTGAACCTCTGAATTATGACTGTAATTACATGAGAGTTTCACAGAGTTCTTTTGACTCTAATCCCGATGTGGATTATACCGCTGCTTGAGAATGCAGGACTTAAGCCCTCCTGAACATTATGTCCAATCGAGCTTGTGCTTAGGTTATCAACACAAGGTCAATCTTCTGGCCTTGTAGGCATAAGGTCACTATCTAGGGTACTTAAGTTGGCTACAATGTAGATTAGAACACATGATTGCCATTTACTGATAAAACATGGGGTTTGGTCTTACTTCTCTGGTTTAAGATCACGGTAGATGATGCCCAGACTATGAAGATGATCCAAAGCCAAGGCCAACTCAGCCAAATAGAACTTCACATCTTCCTCAGTAAACATTACCTAGAAAGAAAAAATAATACATATCATAAATAACTCATTTTCATTTAGCCAATGCTTTTACAGAAATCCAAATCCTTTTAGGATTAGGGATTTGAACAAGGTCCTAACCAGAACATTTTGTCATGTAATTCGTCCCACGCAGTTTGTGCTATGGACATAAATCATACCTCAAATCATGCGGCTTATTTGAAGAGAGGTGTATTATTACTTTTCTTAGAAATTAGGCTTATGATTTTCACCTGGAGAAAAATTATTTGCATTAAAGGAGGGGCAAGCATCCAAAATCTCGAATTTCATTTAGCTAATGCTTTTACCTAAAATGTACAATATAAATTAATAGGAATCCAGCTCTCTTGGGTTTTGCCTGTGGATAAATAATTTAAAGAGTCAACCTCGACGTGAAATGATGATTGCGTGTCATTTCTTAAAATAGCGTTTTCAATTGGTTAAGTTCTGAGTTATAAATAAATGTCTATGCAGCAAGACTCTGTACCTGCAGTTCATAAACTCAAATGGAAATCATATTTACGGTAATGCACTTACAATAGAAGGCGGTTGTATATAACCCAGCAGATTCCTTTAATGCAGAACCTGGCCAGTGACAGATCTTTAATAAAACCGCAGTAACACCGTATTATATTTGGAAGCCCAAAAACTGCTCTTTTCCAAGCTAATTTTAATCACTGGGAGATTTATTTAGACTGTGCGGAGAGCATCAGGGGACAGACAGTGCCATATTGAGGAGAGTAGATTGGCGTAACAAGTTCCAGCCAGGAAAGCAGCAGCTGTTGCAGCCAGATGAGAGATCTGAGCACCAGTGGTAATTAATTTACGTCTCACTTCCCAGGCACGGTTCTGTGCGGAGAATCCCGAATAAATCAAGTGCACGAATATCTCAGTAAACGTGCTCCAGTTTCTTTTTAATTCACACTTACAGAGAGACTGATCAGTCAGAGCAAGTAAAAGTGCAGGAGTTGCTCTTTATGTGAAGTGTAGCTGTAGTTAGTTACACATTTTTGGCCAACAAAATGATCTGTAGAGGGAGAGATGAGAATGTCACTCACCCCAATAACACTTGCATTGCACTAGCAAACTAGCAAAACACAGTTTATGGCTGGAAGGTAAACTAAAGTCTATTCGTTGTTCATAATAATAATAATACACCAGTGCCCACCCATCAGCGGCCTTGCTTTCCCATTCATTTCCCCATATGGGTTAAAAAATAAAAAATCTTATTATAAGCCAGGATCCAAACCAGCCAGCTACAAGGTGAATCATAATATACAAACTTTGATTTGAGCCAAAAGGTACAAAGGACTCAGAAGTGGTTAATAGAGATGCAACGTTGTCAAAATTAATTTTACACAATAAATCCTGCTGCCATCTGGTCTCTTCTGCTCTACCAGTTTGAGATTTTTATGCTATGTATATGAGGTTGTTTGGTTTAGTACTACTTGAATGATTAAGGCTAAACTACTGTTACTTTGTCTGTATGCTTATATTATCCTTGCCTGTATATCAGTTTTATTAATATATTGCTTGTCATATTGTCTAACAGTTGGATTGCATGTGTATGAGTGAGCTGGTGTTTATTTGTTGGTACTATGTATAACGTAATTTTTAAGTGGATGTTGATTTTTATTGCATTTGGATATAACTATACAGTGTGTATTAAGTATTACTTTATATGTATGTTTGTCTAGATTATTTATTTTATATTTGTACATCTATGTATTATTGATGTGCATTGTCCAAGTCAAATAAACCTGAAATAAAATAAACAACTTTAATAAAGAAAATAAGTCTCTTCTACTGATCAAGGCTGCATTTATTTGATCAAAATACAGAAAAAAAACTGTAATACTGTGAAATATTTTTGCAATTTACAGTAATGTTTTCTATTTTAATATACTTTAAAATATAGCTTATTTATATGATGCAAAGCAGTATTTTCATCAGTCATTACTAATGTCTTCAGTGTTACATAATCCTTCAGAAATCATTCTAATATACTGATTTGGGTCCCACTTTATATTAAGTGGCCTTAAAGGAACACTCCACTTTTTTAGAAATAGGCTCATTTTCTCAGTTAAAAAGTTGAGTTTTGCCGTTTTTTAATCCATTCAGCCGATCTCCGGGTCTGGCGGTGGCACTTTTAGCTTAGTTTAGCATAGATCATTGAATCGGATTAGACCATTAGCATCTAGCTCAAAAATGACCAAAGAGTTTCGATATTTTTCCTATTTAAAGCTTCACTCTTCTGTAGTTACATCGTGTACTAAAAGTTGCGATTTTCTAGGCCGATATGGCTAGGAACTATACTCTCATTCTGGCGTAATAATCAAGGAAAAATATCGAAACTCTTTGGTCATTTTTGAGCGAGATGCTAATGGTCTAATCCGATTCTAATCGGCTGAATGGATTCAAAAACGGTAAAACTCAACTGTTTAACTCTAGGGGAGTTGTAAAATGAGCCTATTTCCAAAAAAAGTGGAGTGTTCTTTTAACGACTATGTACTTACATCAAAAAATAAGTATAATGTACTTATTGTTTTCATATTGTATTGCACAACACTTTTGCTGCTATTGAGGTGGGATACGGGTAAGGTTAGGGACAGTTTAAGTGGTATGGGTAGGTTTAAGGGTGGGTTAAGGTGTAAGGGATAGGTCAACAGTGTAATTATAAATTATAAATTAATTATAATTACAGCTGTAATTACATGCAGGTATTTTTAAAATGTAAGTATAATGTAAAAACATGTATGTGTTAAGGATATCTGGTTGTAGAGCAAATAAATAAAGATCAGGAGAACGGAGATGCATCAGCAAACTATTTCCATTTAATAACGTTCAGACAGGACAAAGATTCAAACCAAACTGAGTGCTTATAAAGAACCGAAAACAAAGGAGTTAACGAACTGATTAATTAAACACAGGTGAACAGACTTAACGATGATAAACTGATGACAGTAAACAAGAGCAGGAAATTCCAAATAAGGACAAACAGGAACTAAACAGAAACCAAACCGTGACAGTATGTACACAATAAGTGCATTGTGCTAAATGATTCATTTAAATGTAAGTATAGTTGTTAAGGCCAATATAAAGTGGGACCCTGATTTGTTATCAGTGTCGGAAACTGTTGTGCTGTTTAATATTTTTGGAAATTGTGATACTTTTTTCAGGATTCTTTGATGAATAAAGAGATAAAAAAAATTATTCAAATTAGAAATATTTTGTAACAATATAAGTCTTTACTATAATTTAACACATTCTTGCTGAATAAAAATATAAATTTCATTTAGAAAAAGAAAGCAAAAAACAACCTTTTGAATGGTAATGTATATTGTTACAAAATGTTTCTATTTTAAATATATTAAATTAAATACAAAAAACATAAATAAAAATGATTCTCGATTTCCTGTGAGTGATTGATCGTAGATGTGATTCAATCACCTTTTGCTGATTAAAAATGTAAAACTTTCTAAAATTAAAGCAGTTAATTAATAATTGAAAAAGGCCTGGGAGAGAAGTGATTTCAAGAATTCATCCCTGATTGCATATAATCTTGTTATCCTAAAGCAAAGTGGCCTATGTGATGTACAATGACACAAAGACCTCCACAAGCAATTAATAAAGACAACTATCTCTACGCAACCACACTGATGAAGAGTGATGTGCACAATAAAGCTCAGACAGGTGGAGAAAACGGGTTGTTTAGCTGAGCGAATGAGCATGGCCAATGAGTCACATTAATCAATGTCTAAAGGAAACGTCTGCTTCAGATAAGTGTGGGGCTGTTTTTAACGGATAGGACAGATACTGGGGTGAAGTCATTCTACGTTCTGGAGCTTAGCTGGAGATTTTCAAACACAGAACAACACAACGCATCACAACCTGAGTGGGAGAGTCCCACAGGAATAATGCGTGTAAACATGATCTAAACCAGTATAATGGTACATAACACAATTTACATATTCTGAAGAAAATATGAGCTTGTGTCATGTTGCTAGGGCATTCTGGGTAGCTATCAAGAAGCTCTGAGTGGTTTCTACAACACTGACGGGCTGCTCTGAGTGGTTGCCTACTCACCCAAGTCAAAAGAGCCCACCCACAAGTCCCTATAATATATGGACTTTATAAACTCTGGTATTATCCATTTTATCATCCATCACGTGAAAATCACAAGTCTGGGCATTAGCAATAGCACACATATCCTCAATAAGCTGCATGATTTGAGGTATAATTCATGTCCATAGCACAAGTTACGCACTAAAATTTAAAGTTGGGGTATGTACATTTTCAAAAACGCTTTAGAAAACTGAGTCGGGCCGAGTACCAAAACAAACTTGTAGCCAATCAGCGGTAAGGGGGCGTGTCTACTCATGATGTGGAGGAGAGAGCGTTCAGTGAAAGAAAGAGAGAGATGGTGGATAAAAAACAAAAGAGGAAAACGTCTGCAGAACGATAAGTCAAGAAATAGGACCCGTGTAAATCAGCTTTCCAGCGCTGGAGAAAACTCAAGGAGCGGAAGGCCTGCGATCGGATGTCAAGTTTGCTTTGGTTCTTCTTGATAAGTTAGTAACACCGTAGTCTCAGACTCAGAATTCACGCCCACGAACGTCTGATGCATATGGCACACTTTTCTGGAAACACTTCAGGAATGTCGAAGTCGTCATCTGACTGGTTGAATTAAACAGGATTTCCGAGAGACATGTTTATTTTCGGTCCGCCGGGAAACAAAGATGCCGTGGCGCCAAACCCCCTCACGAAAGAAGAAAGCCGTCATGTTTACAAATGTGACGACGAATGAATCAGGATCAAATAAACACTGGATTTTCAAAAGTATGTGAAATATTTTAAGTTCGTGGCATATAATCTTTTAAATACATCCGAGAGTTTCACACACCAGTTTGTTATTGTGGCGACATTTCCACGCCCCGAAACGTGACGCCAAACGAAACAAACTGTGATTGGTTGTTTGACATGTCGGTCAAACGGACTCATGGGCGGGCCTTGGCCAATGAAAGTGGACATATATTCCAGACCTTTTGCCGCCAGTCTGAAGGTCTGGCTACGCGAGACTAGTAACAACGTGTCTACACCGGACGCGGCGCGCCGCACCAGCTAAAGTCTGCCTATACTGGACGCGATAAAACGATCTTTGAAAATCATTTGAAATTTGTGTCAGCACATCATAAATAGAACACTTCAGGAGATTTCTGTCGAGGATTTGTCGTGTCAAACCACGCAGCATCCAGTGTAGACAGCATCACTGATTATAATAACTTCTATAGTATTTTGTCGCGCCGCTCGCGTCCAGTGTAGACATGGTGTAACATTGGTTTTGAATGAATGAATGAATGAATGAATGAATGAATGATGCATTTATATAGCGCTTTATTGTGTATTGCTGTACACCCAAAGCGCTTTACAATCAAGTGGGGGGGGGGTCTCTCCTCAACCACCACCAGTGTGCAGCATCCACTTGGATGATGCGACGGCAGCAACAGGACAACGGCGCCAGTGCGCTCACCACACACCAGCTACAGGTGGAGAGGAGAGAGTCATAGAGCCAATCAGGTGTATAGGGATTATTAGGAGGCCATGATAGACAAGGGCCAGTAGAGGGAATTTGGCCAGTTTTGCTTTGTTTCACAGAACTAATCATTGCCTGGGTTGCATAGGCTACGTATGTGTGGGGCGGAGCTATCAAAATAGGGACGAGACCCTTCTGGGGTAGGGGCGTGTTTGTTTTGGTGACTTCAAATATCAACATTGGCTTCCAAAAATCGCTTACCCCACCTTTAATACTTAGGCTTATGGGTTTGTTTAAACTATAAGTATGAGCAGTAGTAATAATGGTGCTTGTTTTAACAAGCACTGATTTCCATAAATGGTACATCAAAATGAAGAACATGCACTCAGTATGAGGCATCTTTTGAGCTTTTTCAAAATAAAATACTGGCCTTGTCATAGTGAATGCAAATATATAATTATTTCTTGCTTTCAACCATAAATGCTTCTGTGATTTGAACCTTCAGTGTACATGTGTGTAGCACAGGAATAGATGTCATCATTTCATAAGGTGGGGTGAAACAGGACATTGCCTATCAGTATATAAACACCAGATGATGACACATCTTAAAAGCCCAATGTTATGCTTTTAAGTAGACCTTGCCATCTCTCATCCGATTGCCACGGCAACAAAGTTATTCTTGGTGGTTTGCTGCATGTACTTTTTATAGCTTTAAACCACTCACTATCGGTTAGAGAACTCTTGAACGTCAGAGGCTGTAATTATGTTAAGTGTGAAACTTAAGAGGGACTATCTCATTTTATTTTCAAAATAATGCCAGAAAGGTTATTCTTACCATGATGTACATTTTCATGTCCCCATTATAATTATCCGATTATTTATTTATTATTTAATTATAATATCCGAATATATTAGATAAAATATAAACTCACAAATTGAAAGCATGAAAAATCGTATTAGTTTTATTTCTGTATTTATTTTTGTCACAGTATTAAAATAAAGTGAATATAGAGGTGAATGTTAATTATAATTTTACTACTTTTTGTCCCCAGGTGTATATATATATGCTTAAATTACAGCAAGCACATTTGACGGAAAGCTGGCTAGCAGGAAAGATCCAAAAGGCAATATTTACCAGAAGTGCTCTACTGTAAAATCTCATTAATTATATAGGAAAAGAACATTATACACACACTGACCTTGCTTTCAGTGGCTGAGAATATCTTCAGCTCACAGGGGATATATTACAAACTATATATAACCTCCAGACACAAACTGTGCTAATCAATGTAAAACAAATTATTTCCCCTTAATCCTTACCAGCATTGATAATTTTCCACTGATGGCTTCTGCTGCTATAATGTGTGATTCACAGCTCAGAAAGTACAGGCTTCAGCAAGCCTTGCTGTTAATAGATCAATAATCAGGTTTGTTCCCCATGCGCGAAGGGAATAGATCCTTGAGATAAGTTTTTATTGAATTTAGGAGATAATAAAGTGATGATCAAGAAAATCAAACACTCCATTAAGGAGAATTACAGTATGGTTAGTGCTAAGAGGGACCAATTACACATCCATCAGAGAATAGATGCCAGACATGCCTTTAATTACCAAGGCATTCGGACCAAATGGCGTCTCCATAACTGTTCAGAATGCACATGTGGATGTACTTCTGCTGCAGGTGGATGTTTTGATCATTATTAAACATGGGTGACTCATTTACATAATATATGTGTGTGTACTGTGTATATTTATTATCTATATATAAATAGACACACATGCATGTACATATTTAAGAAAAATGTTATGTTTCTATATTAAATATATTTATATGATATAATTTATATGAATATACATATAAAAATTTAAATACATGTAAATATTTTCAAAAATATATGCTGTATGTGTGTGTCTTTATATACACATAATAAATATACATAGTACATACACATATATTATGTAAACAAAAACTTTTATTTTGGAATAATTTTTTTACTATAAACTTTTTTTAATGAATTTTCATCATTTTCAAATGTAAAATCAGCAAGCTTTTATTTTGGCGGCTTGCTGGCAAGTAAGTACACTGAAAAAAATGATACATTGAATTTACTAATTTTTTTAAGGTTTTTAACAAATTTTGCTGAAAGTTAGTCAACTAAATTTGATTATTTAAATGTAGCTAAAAAATAGATTGATTGCAACCACTTACCTTAAACAAAATTTGTATAATTTTTTTAAGTGTATATGCCATGTCGGTATGCAAATGAGCGGTCTGAACTTGTTTACTTATTTTTTATTTTGGTAGCGCATGCACACCTGTGCACCACGTATACACACCCCTAAGTATTTGGGAATTACAACAACCCAAATTATGATATAAAGATAATTTTTAAATCAATTATTCCTTTTAGAAGCATTTAGAACCAAACAAGCATGCCATGTTTCCGTGTTTAGTAACAGCTGAGATATTTAGTTGACTTGAGCTGTTTCATAAAAACTGACCTCCTTTGAGAGACGTGTGAAAAGATCTCCCCCTCTGAGAAAGTCCAATATAAGGTAAAGCTTTCCTTCTGTCTGAAAGGCTGAGGGGAAAGGCAACAAAGGTGACATTTAAGCAGTAATTTTCAGAAGCACAAGGGAAAAAACCTGTAAAAACCTGAAAAGTTACATGCCACTCAGTTTAAATGCTAAAGTCAAGCTACTGGAAATCTCTTTTTAAATAAATAATAACTAGATAATATAATCAATTTTTACAATCAGATCAGACATAATCTTTAACAGAAAATATTACATGATAGCTCATTACTGTAAAAGGCCATAGTGCTATAAAAACATCTGAGCTACTGTCATAGAACTGTATAATGTAGTTTAGTTAGAAGCATTGCTACATATAGTTCGTCACTCCACAACATTGTCTGTTTGGCATTTCAGCAGTGCACAGGGGGTTCAGAAACTGATGTTCCTGTGTAAATGCTCTCCTTCTGTTGCTTACAGTCTCCTCATAAGAAAAAATACTCACCGTAGTGGAGTTTGACAATGAAGGGATGATTCACTTCTGCAAGAATGTCTCGCTCCATTTTCGATCTCACTCTGTCCCGCACTTAAAATACATAGAGACAAGATGTAGAGGCTAATTAGTTATGGTTCCAAATAAAATTCTGATTAATTATACATAATTGATTAACTTTTATTCATTCCCTTGACAAAAACAAACAAGTGCACAATGAAAAGCAAAGAACAGATCATCTAAATGTGTTTCTTTGATAGCTTAAATTATATCAGTGGGGATTTCTTTAAGACTGCAAGGGAAGCTCGGCTTCCCCTATAATGTCAAAAAATTAATGGTCAAACATGTACTATTGTGTTAACATTTTATTGATTAAAAATGCGTTAGAACACGTTCATCTCAGAGACGAGTTCGTTCAGAATCAGCTACATATAGCAGGTGACTCGATTTCCTTCTCATATATTCCCGTAGCATCAGTGTATTTGCCTGTTGAAGCCCAGCGTCCATTGACTTCTATGGGGCTGCTTTGAACAGTTTTTTTCAGTGCTTCAAAACTAGACGGTCATTGGATAAATGCTGTGATTATGTCCCGCCCCCGGACGCTCAGCGTCTCTGGGGGTGAATGGAGGAGTGAGGAGGAGCTGGACTCCGGGCTTCTGCGTGATGATTGGAGGGTTAGTCGAAAGACTGCATCTCCTTTTGATTGACAGCGATTGTGTCCTATAAGAAGTCGCTGATGCTGAAGCTATTCGAGCCAGTGTTGCCAACTTAGCGACCCTTTTCCCCAAAAGTGACTAGCGACAAATCTAGCGACTTCTTTGACAAACCTTAGCGAGTCTCTGTGATCGCTGGAACTGCCGCAACGGCGCGAGGTCAGCGCACGCGCACCTCTTTCTCTGTTCAGTGAGCGGCTGAGAGGAGCAGCGCGTTCAGTTCAAATAGATATTATGTTGCTTCTCTAATTTTACATGCAAATATAGCCGAAATCACAGCACAGGAATTGTCTTGTCTTATCTTGTGTGTATTATTTGATTTAATCAGACGACGGCTCATTAATTATAATTGATTTATCATTGATTATAAATTAGGATTTTTGTGCAGACTAACTTCTTGGGAGGGAGAGCTGGTTATGTATTCTTAAAGGGCTGCGTTTCAGTCACTATTTCATATTTATCCCGTTGACTGACAACATAAACAGTAAAATATATAAAGGAGAACAGTTTTATTGAGAATTTGGCTGCATTAAAATACAGTATGAGCACAGAGAGACAAACAAATGTAAAAGGCAATATGAAGCGATGACGTGATGGATATGCTAATTAGCGCATGACGTCATCTGGCGACATTTAGCGACTTTTCAAACTGGCTTTAGCTACTTTCCATCGAAAGAAGTTGACAACACTGATTCGAGCTCAGTCCCATAGTGGACTTTGCAAGTGTAGTCAAAAGACAAACTGCTGCAACCTATTTCTTGATATTTGCTTGGCGAAATTGCTGGCCAATTTTCATTATACATTTCACACAATTATACACCACATTCCTTGTTTCAGTTTAACCTAATTCCCACATTTCCTCCATCGAGTTTAATGTTTTTTTTAGATCGTTTGTTCATTCATTCATTCATACAGTAGGCCAGGCGGTGAACTAGCCAGCTAGCAAACTGCACACGATGGCAGAATTTATGTATAAATAAATGGACAATTTTTATGATGTAGGCCGAAAATGAGCTTCCCCTCTTTGAAAGACCAGCAGCCGCAACTGAATTATATATATATATATACTGAACAAAATTATAAACACAACACTTTTGTTTTTGCCCCCATTTTTCATGAGCTGAACTCAAAGATCTAAGACTTTTTCTATGTACACAAAAGGCCTTTTTCTCTCAAATATTGTTCACAAATCTGTCTAAATCTGTGTTAGTGAGCACTTTTCCTGCCGAGATAATCCATCCACCTCACAGGTGTGGCTTATCAAGATGCTGATTAGACAGCATGATTATTGCACAGGAGAGCCTTAGGCTGGCCACAATAAAAGGCCACTCTAAAATGTGCAGTTTTATCACACAGCACAATGCCACAGATGTCACAAGTTTTGAGGGAGCATGCAATTGGCATGCTGACTGCAGGAATGTCCACCAGAACTGTTGCTCGTGAATTGAATGATCATTTCTCTACCATAAGCCGTCTCCAAAGGACGGATTATCTCGGCAAAAGAGAAGTGCTCACTAACACAGATTTAGACAGATTTGTGAACAATATTTGAGAGAAATAGGCCTTTGTATACATAGAAAAGTCTTAGATCTTTGAGTTCAGCTCATGAAAAATGGGGGCAAAAACAAAAGTGTTGCGTTTATAATCTTGTTCAGTGTATATACACACACACACATATATATATATATATATATATATATATATATATATATATATATATATATATATATATATATATATATATGCACATTATTTATATATTGTATATGTAGAGTTAAAAAATCATGAATTGTATGTAGAAAAGTTAAATTGCCATCTTCTCCTGACCAAAGTGACTTGAACGCACCTGATGTCTAATTATGACTTGTCAACTCATAAATACGAACTTCCCAGGAGGACTTGAATGCACTAGAAGTTCCAAATGTTAGTTCGGGAGGAGCCTAATCATTTAGTCCATGTGTCAATCATCATTATAAGCCTATATAAGCAACAGCCATTGTGCCTTTCCAGTGACAATTCTTCCAACATCCCTCCACCTCCCCATCTCCTCCTGTATGTAGTACTACAGTGGGGGAGGTTGAACTCAGAACTCAAGCCATTGAGGACAGCAAGCCAAGTTTGTTTACCATTAACCATCAGGACTGGATGGGCAGATGAACTTGTGAAGTGATAACGGTATTGTTTTCAGAAACGATAGGCCCCCAAAATTCTGTTTTCATGTAAATTAACAGCCAAAACAAATAAAAAGTGTTCTGTTTTTAGTTGAAAACTCCCCGTAAATGAACAGTTGAAATTCCAGTTAAGATGCTTGGATGACACACAATTTCTAATGATACTGGCATACTCCGGCAGACTTACTGTCATGGTTAAGGTGTAGTAAAATCCCAAAAGCAGATGTGTGACACAGAATGAATATGAAACAAGAAGACTTTAATAAACACAGCACAAAAGCCCAGTGCACATCTAACATTACTTCAACAATGTACCCAGAACTGAGGTTTAAATACACAAGGATGATAATCAACAGATGCAAAACTAATTAGGGGAAAGGGAAGTGGTGTGTGGCCAAGTATGGTGACCCATACCTGGAATTTGTGCTCTGCATTTAACCCATCCAAAGTGTACACACAGTAGTGAACATACACCCGGAGCAGTGGGCAGCCAATGCTGCAGCGCCCGGGGAGCAGTTGGGGGTTTGGTGCCTTGCTGAAGGGTCTCACCTCAGTCGTGGTATTGAGGGTGGAGAGAGTGTTGGTTATTCACTCCCCCCACCTACAATCCCTGCCGGACCTGAGACTCGAACCCACAACCTTCAGGTTACAAATCCAACTCTCTATCCATTAGGCCACGACTGCCCTATAATTAGAAACTATGGCAACAAACTACCAACTCAGGAAAAGTCTGTGACAAAGAAAACCATGACTAGAAGACAAACTGGGGTGTGTTTTCCAAAAGCATTGTTAGCTAACTATGGTCGTAAGTTCCATTTAACTATATTGGTAATGACAGAACTTGCGACCATAGTTGTTTTTGGGAAACACACTCCAGAACAAGAAAATGCCTGTGACATTTATATGGATTCCTACCAGATAATGGAAATTGGGTTGCATCTTCATGTGCATGTCAAAGTGGTTACTATAATTGCTTTAAATGTTTGCAGACAAACTAATGATTTGTCACCCTATTAATAAGTTGTGTGCTTGACAAATTTTATAGCTGCCTGCCATCTTGTAGCTCCCAAGATCCTAGTTTGGATGTGCAGATGTCTAAATGAGTGTTACATTACAGTGATTATTAAACATGGTTATTAAGAAAAGTTCGGATATGGGCATTGTACAGTAATTAGATATGCACCATATAAAACCACATGTGAATGGAAAAATATCAGATCTCATTATTTTTGCTGTTTACATGCATGCAAGATGATCTGAACTGTGCCCGATATGATTTATATTATTTTTAAAAGTCAGTGTTTACATGAATGACCTTTTCTTGATTCTGTAAATATTAATATATAGAAAAATGACAGACTTTACATTTAAACCTGCAGTACGTAATTACACTCCACTGGGTTAACTACAACCTAGTGCTGGGTAAAATATGGACAAACCCAAAAGCAATCTTGACCCAGTGGTTGGGTTAGGCTACTACCCAGAAGGTTGGGTTAAACATTTAACCCAACTGCAGGGTCAAAACAACCCAATTGCTGGGTTTGTCCATATTTCTCCCAGCACTGGGTTCTATTTAACACAGCATTTTTTTAGAGTGTACAAACCTTTGACAAGTCTGAAATCGAAAGCAGCACGTTGGATGCTTAATTCACACAGTGCATTACACTGAATGGTCTGTCTTAAGTAACAGCTGCAGCATTGCTGTGGTCTGACAGTGAGGTGCCACAGTTACCAATGCTGTTATTTTCATTCACATGTACACGAAAAACTTGCACAACCTCATCCGCCGAGAGCAAAGGCTTTAGGATGTAAACATGGTTACATTGAGCGAATAAGTTATGTGGGTTGTGAACAGGTTGTGACATAAACTACCTCTCCAAACTGAGCATTATGAATCACTATGATAACTACTGTTTTGTGTTTGTGTTTGTTGTGTAAAAACAAAAGCATGTATCACAAAAAAAAAAAAAGTGACAAGGAAAGTCAGTTTTCTGCTTAAGGCTTCAGGTTTATCTGCTTTGTTGGTTGTTTGAGATTAATTCATTGTCTTTCTTCCAGGGAAGCTATGCATCTGAAGCACGCAATAATGAAAAAATGTCACTCAGGAAAATTGCCTGGGTGTCTGAGTGGGACATTTTCCCCATGTTAAACAATTTGATGATTCAGATACTCCTTAAAAATCAACTAGAGAGCACTTCGGGCCTCCTAGCAGCTCAGTTATGACTCACAGGTTAGATGTAATGCTGCGGTGAAATTATAACTGCAGGTTTTACATCAGTGCATACTAGGGAAAGATTGACAAATGCAAAGCACACAAATTGTACAGTAGAAATCATAATTCAGAGCACATAATTTAAGCGTCAGTTTTACCTTTTAGTGTTGCTTTTTTTAAGACTTTCATGGCATAGAGTTGTCCTGTATCTGAACCTTTGACTTTTCTCACCAAGAACACCTGTAAAATAAAACGTAGGGTCAAAAACCCCCACAGTTTTCACACATCTTAGGACCTGTTTACATCTGATCACTTCATGTGTTTTTTTATCCTGATCTGATAGCTAAGACTGACATGCTTTTGAGACAGACTCAAATCCGATCACTCAAACAACTTCAGGAGGTGGTCTGAGACGCATTACAGATGAAACTGGTTGGAATGGTTGTTGAAACGCCATATGTACATTTTGAAAAAATAAATGTATAAGAGCGTCTAATATAGGCTTTATGACGTTATAGCCAGATATGACAGCAAGCTGACGTGCAAACTGACGCAAATGCAACTGAAAGTAAGTTGCAGATGCTAAACACACTCTCATCTTCATAAAAAGTAATAAGACTAGATTATTTAATCAGTGCTGATGCCACTCTCTCTCTTGTTGTGCTTTGATCTTGAGCTTAGCTGATGAGAAATCAAATGCAGCTCATATCTGTTGCATTCATTGATGTTTTTGATTGACTTTTCATTGAATTTCGGATTTGAAGATCGGGTTTATATTCGTTTTGTGAAAACACATTTATGTGGCCAAGTTTAAATGGAACCGATTTAACGAATCAGATAGCTATCCGATTACTAAAAACACACAAGTGACCAGGTGCAAACAAGAATGAATGATTGATTAATTTGAAATATTCTAAATGGGAAGGAATTCATTTAAATAGCTCAGAAGAGTCAACTCACAATTGATTTCAGTGGAATTTGTCATTAGGATGTTGCTAAGCTAACAATGCAGTAGGCTACTCAATTAAATAAAATACACAGCACACATAAACAATTTTCAGTAGTGAATGAATTTTAATTATATTTATAAATAGTTCTCTTGCTTTGGGTGCCATGGTGGATTTTTTTTTTTTTTAATTAAGATCATTACATTGCATTCTGGGATTGCCTTATCTGCTAAAAATAAATGTCATGCTATATACCTTAAATTTTCTCCAAAGGTATCTCTGATTATGCAGCCTACCTTACTGAATGGCCTTTGTGTTGATTATAATGTGCTGCCTGCATAAAACTTACTAGGTTTTACAACAGGTGGTTACTTTTTGTTTTGAGACAAGGGATAATCATTTAAAATTACATAATGTAAGTCCTGACTCTCTAAAGTTCAACTGAAGGGTTTAAAAGGATACCGAAAATGGTTTTACATCCATTACCCCAAACTCCACTTGCATTAACAAAATTACATCCAAACAAATGGCATATCTACTTTTAGCAATCGATGAGTCTGCATCACAGCACCACACAGAGAAAAAGTCAGACGCAGCATTTATATAAGCTCACCTTTCCGTAGGAGCCCTGACCCAGCACCTTGAGCAGCTGAAATTGTGATGGATCTGCTTTCTCAAAGCCCTCCTTCACATGATGGCTGATATCAAACTCCTTTAAGATGCTGTCATCCTGCAAAGGCAACAGATGGCACGGATCAGAGGGAAATAAACAAATGTTTTTTGCCATAAAGCTGTGTGTTTAAGCATATTTAGCGATATGATGCCAGCTGGAATTATGAATAACAGTAGTAAACAGGTCAAGGAAAAGGGTTCAGATGGTGTGATCATCAGTGTATGCATTTCATTGCAATATTAATTTACTCTGTGCCTTTTTACAACGCAAAAGTGAACAATATACAAACAGAATCACAGGTACTTTGAAATTGCAAAAAGCAGATCCGTGTGGAACCTGCAGGAAGCTCCACAGATTTCAGCAGAATTAGAAAACCTATCATTTACAAAGATCTACATGCCCTTGGTACTTGATTCTTTGTTTATCAAATAGTTTGGCTAATTTGATAATGCTCTAAACTACACACAAAAGTAAAGCATACACTGTTCAAGATGCAGACTTTAAGTGTGTAGTGCAGTACTAGCAGAATTAACTACACTAAAAAAGTGAAATTTCTATATTCAAATTTTATAATCGAAAATCATGGCTTTTGGTTTAAACCTGTTTTGTTCAGTTTGTCTAGAAGCAAATTACACTCTACAGAAAAAAAAAAGAAAATTTTGTTTAAACTATTTTGGTTTGACAACAGAGTATTACTGTGCAGAACATACACTCACCTAAAGGATTATTAGGAACACCATACTAATACTGTGTTTGACCCCCTTTCGCCTTCAGAACTGCCTTAATTCTACATGGCATTGATTCAACAAGGTGCTGAAAGCATTCTTTAGAAATGTTGGCCCATATTGATAGGATAGCATCTAGCAGTTGATGGAGATTTGTGGGATGCACATCCAGGGCACAAAGCTCCCGTTCCATCACATCCCAAAGATGCTCTATTGGGTTGAGATCTGGTGACTGTGGGGGCCATTTTAGTACAGTGAACTCATTGTCATGTTCAAGAAACCAATTTGAAATGATTCGAGCTTTGTGACATGGTGCATTATCCTGCTGGAAGTAGCCATCAGAGGATGGGTACATGGTGGTCATAAAGGGATGGACATGGTCAGAAACAATGCTCAGGTAGGCCGTGGCATTTAAACGATGCCCAATTGGCACTAAGGGGCCTAAAGTGTGCCAAGAAAACATCCCCCACACCATTACACCACCACCACCAGCCTGCACAGTGGTAACAAGACATGATGGATCCATGTTCTCATTCTGTTTACGCCAAATTCTGACTCTACCATCTGAATGTCTCAACAGAAATCGAGACTCATCAGACCAGGCAACATTTTTCCAGTCTTCAACCGTCCAATTTTGGTGAGCTCGTGCAAATTGTAGCCTCTTTTTCCTATTTGTAGTGGAGATGAGTGGTACCCGGTGGGGTCTTCTGCTGTTGTAGCCCATCCGCCTCAAGGTTGTGCGTGTTGTGGCTTCACAAATGCTTTGCTGCATACCTCGGTTGTAACGAGTGGTTATTTCAGTCAAAGTTGCTCTTCTATCAGCTTGAATCAGTCGGCCCATTCTCCTCTGACCTCTAGCATCAACAAGGCATTTTCGCCCACAGGACTGCCGCATACTGGATGTTTTTCCCTTTTCACACCATTCTTTGTAAACCCTAGAAATGGTTGTGCGTGAAAATCCCAGTAACTGAGCAGATTGTGAAATACTCAGACCGGCCCGTCTGGCACCAACAACCATGCCACGCTCAAAATTGCTTAAATCACCTTTCTTTCCCATTCTGACATTCAGTTTGGAGTTCAGGAGATTGTCTTGACCAGGACCACACCCCTAAATGCATTGAAGCAACTGCCATGTGATTGGTTGATTAGATAATTGCATTAATGAGAAATTGAACAGGTGTTCCTAATAATCCTTTAGGTGAGTGTATACTGTCTAGCTTTACTTAAAAAATTTGAATACTTAACAGAACATATAAAACATATTACACAGACGTTACACAGCTACAAATTGCTCATTACAATGAGTATGCAGACTGCAGTCGTGCAGAAGTTGTTCTTCACTCTGATAGTCTTAGATTTAATGACATGATATCACTTTCCTGAAGGCTGAAGGGCAGAAGAGTTTATGCCGATTAGGATCTTGAATAATGGATTGAGCTTTTCTTTTAGCGGCGGATGATGTGGATCAGTTAATGGCAGATCTTATCCTATGATCCTAGGCATTTAAGACTAGCATTTTGAGAAAACTTTGCAAATTTTAAGGTTCTCTATTTTCTAAATGCATTTTATAGATTTTATTGCGAATGATTCAGTGTATTTGTTCTTGTGACTTCTTAATTTCTCAGAATTTTTTATCAGCCTCCATTTCTGAAATGGCCACATCTCAAAATCCAAGCAACAATCGATGCATGTAACCTAATCCCACTCCCAGCCCTACATTTTATTCTTTTCTGATAGTCTGTTTATTACACTCAGATGTACAGTATGTCTATTCAGCACATTTTTCCTTGAACTTGATACAGAAAATGTAGCTAAAGTCTGCAGATTTTGTCTGGGCTTTGTGAAAAGGTATAAAATTGCGTAGAGTACAATAGCGTTAGGGATATTCTGTTCATAAACCACATAAGCAAATATATCTGAATCAATTTGGAGAAGAAAAAAAAACAGTAGAAATATTATAATAGAATTTAAAGTATAAATCATGCATGACATCTTTATCAGTTAGAAATAGCTCATTAAAGTAAGACACTTTACAGTGTACAAGCAGTGTTAAATATCATGTTCATGTTTTATTTTTAGTATAAAAGTAATAAGCAGGTTGTGATTTATCCAAAGTGATT
The DNA here is from genome assembly GCF_936440315.1 of Barbus barbus. Classification (NCBI taxonomy): domain Eukaryota; kingdom Metazoa; phylum Chordata; class Actinopteri; order Cypriniformes; family Cyprinidae; genus Barbus; species Barbus barbus. Next base: position 5,509,170 of record NC_136746.1, on the reverse strand, counting down.
TACAGTATAATTATAGTGATAGTCTACCTGGCACAATCTGAGGTTAGATGCGCGCACACACACACACACACACACACAGTCTGGTCAGCTATCCTTGTAGGGACTCTCCCTAGGCGTAATGGTTTTTATACTGTACAAACCGTATTTTCTATTGCCCTACATCTAAACCTGCCCCTTACAGGATACTTTGTGCATATTTACTTTCTCAAAGCTTTTGTACCCATGGGGACCTCAATTTAGGTCCCCACCGTGACACGAGTCCCCATAAGTCTGTGTGTATTCAGGTTTAAGTCCCCACCAGGATATATAAACCTGTACACACACACACACACACACACACACACTGTTCACAATTTAAATTATCATTAACATGTATTTTATTTAAATAAATGTTGAGGAGTTCATCAGTAAAAAACACATACAGTACAATTGCTCCGAGGTAACTTAATAAAAATGAATACAAATATAACAGTAAACACTGTAAAAATGCTATGGTAAAATTCCTTTACTCTGTAAAACTGTGCCAGACATTTCATGTTGTTTTACATTAAAACAGTTTTTGGAAGTGAAAAAGAAAAATCACATTTGATGTTTATTTTATTGAAATAACTATGCTTCTTCTAGTTTGTTTTCATATTATTTATGTACATTAGGGTTTTGTTACGTGTTTTTGCATTATTTTAGTGTCATGATTATTACCATGACGGTGTTTTGTGTGTATGACATTGTGCACCTTTTAGATATTATTTACCTCAGCTTGTGTCATTTTTTTAGTCGATGTCAAAAACATTATACATATACATATTTACATATTTTTAAATGTTGCTGCTGTATTTCTTATGGTAAAGTTCTGGCAACCACAGCTGCTGTTTTCACGCAAGTTAATTATACACTATATTGCCAAAAGTATTGGGTCACCCCCTTCTAATAAACATGTTTGGTGTTTGGTGATGAGTTTTTGGCTCAAGGTCTGTATATAAAGTCACACCAGAGGAGTTCAGCTGGGATCAGGACTTGTCTTTCTGCAGACCAGTCAAGTTCTTCCACACTGACTCAATCAATCATGTCTTTTTGAACCGTGTCTTATACACAGAGACACTGTCATGTTAGAATAGAAAAGAGTCCTGTCCAAACTGTTGCTATAAAATTAGAAGCACACAATTCCCTAGAATAACATTATATGCTTAAGATTTGTACTCATAGAAATTACTAAAGTAGTCAAACATGTTCATTAGAAGGGGGTGACCCAATACTTTTGGCAATATAGTGTATATATTCAACTTTCACCACTTTATGGGTACATTTTATTGCAAATAACAGAAATCTCCAATTTAATTCTGTTCTGTACTAAGTAACAGTAACCAAGGAGTATATTGAAGGGTCAGTTATGTTCCAAATGCAGTCATCTCCCAATAACAGCCCACTCTCTCTCTCTCTGTGGGTCTGTGCCAGGTGCCCCGGCAGTGAGGCTGGGTGCCTGCAGAGGGGACAGTCTGGACTGCCACGCTGTAGAAATGTGCCTGTGAACTCAAACGCTGAGCACAGCTGAATAGTGCACCAGTGCTGGGACTGACACAGCTCAGAGGCACAGCTTAAACCAGCTTATGGCACGCCACGAATAAATAAATTTGCAGCTGCGTTGCATAACCACAGTCCAGTCCGGGCTGCTCCTGTGACGTGATGATGAGTACACTGAGGATATACAATCTTCAACCTCAGCACTGACGACTGATTAACAATTCTGGCAGCTCCTGTTGAGCTGTGCATATAAAAGCCAAGGAAAAGAGCCTCATGACAACTCATCATGATCGTCAGCAGAATGTGATGATTAGTTATAAAATCTGCTTTGGTGATGTGATAATTCACTTTTGGATCTTGGGGATGGAAATGATACAGCAGAAACTGGGGCTAGTTGTCACATGGGAAAGTTTAAGAGTTGAGAATTGTATAAACGTGACATCTACAGGTCCTTCTCAAAAAATTAGCATATTGTGATAAAGTTCATTATTTTCTGTAATGTACTGATAAACATTAGACTTTCATATATTTTAGATTCAACACAACTGAAGTAGTTCAAGCCTTTTATTGTTTTAATATTGATGATTTTGGCATACAGCTCATGAAAACCCAAAATTCCTCTCTCAAAAAATTAGCATATTTCATCCGACCAATAAAAGAATGGCCATTATGTTCATTTATGCACTCAATACTTGGTCGGGAATCCTTTTGCAGAAATGACTGCTTCAATGCGGCGTGGCATGGAGGCAATCAGCCTGTGGCACTGCTGAGGTGTTATGGAGGCCCAGGATGCTTCGATAGCGGCCTTAAGCTCATCCAGAGTGTTGGGTCTTGCGTCTCTCAACTTTCTCTTCACAATATCCCACAGATTCTCTATGGGGTTCAGGTCAGGAGAGTTGGCAGGCCAATTGAGCACAGTAATACCATGGTCAGTAAACCATTTACCAGTGGTTTTGGCACTGTGAGCAGGTGCCAGGTCGTGCTGAAAAATGAAATCTTCATCTCCATAAAGCTTTTCAGCAGATGGAAGCATGAAGTGCTCCAAAATCTCCTGATAGCTAGCTGCATTGACCCTGCCCTTGATAAAACACAGTGGACCAACACCAGCATCACTGACTGTGGGTACTTGACACTGGACTTCAGGCATTTTGGCATTTCCCTCTCCCCAGTCTTCCTCCAGACTCTGGCACCTTGATTTCCGAATGACATGCAAAATTTGCTTTCATCCGAAAAAAGTACTTTGGACCACTGAGCAACAGTCCAGTGCTGCTTCTCTGTAGCCCAGGTCAGGCGCTTCTGCCGCTGTTTCTGGTTCAAAAGTGGCTTGACCTGGGGAATGCGGCACCTGTAGCCCATTTCCTGCACACGCCTGTACACGGTGGCTCTGGATGTTTCTACTCCAGACTCAGTCCACTGCTTCCGCAGGTCCCCCAAGGTCTGGAATCGGTCCTTCTCCACAATCTTCCTCAGGGTCCGGTCACCTCTTCTCGTTGTGCTGCGTTTTCTGCCACACTTTTTCCTTCCCACAGACTTCCCACTGAGGTGCCTTGATACAGCACTCTGGGAACAGCCTATTCGTTCAGAAATTTCTTTCTGTGTCTTACCCTCTTGCTTGAGGGTGTCAATGATGGCCTTCTGGACAGCAGTCAGGTCGGCAGTCTTACCCATGATTGCGGTTTTGAGTAATGAACCAGGCTGGGAGTTTTTAAAAGCCTCAGGAATCTTTTGCAGGTGTTTAGAGTTAATTAGTTGATTCAGATGATTAGGTTAATAGCTCGTTTAGAGAACCTTTTCATGATATGCTAATTTTTTGAGATAGGAATTTTGGGTTTTCATGAGCTGTATGCCAAAATCATCAATATTAAAACAATAAAAGGCTTGAACTACTTCAGTTGTGTTGTAATGAATCTAAAATATATGAAAGTCTAATGTTTATCAGTACATTGCAGAAAATAATGAACTTTATCACAATATGCTAATTTTTTGAGAATGACCTGTATATATGACCAAATTTGAGAAATATACTCATCTTGAGAAATATTTAGTGTGACAACTAGTCCTGAACTCTTATAGGCTGAATTCAATTTAAGTGCAAGGAAATGATCTACAAAGATTGATTTTGAATTTCTCACTTCTAAAGAGAAAATAAATAATAAAAAAAACTCCTACTTGTCAACAAACCAAACAGGCTTTTCAATTTTGTTTTCAATTTAGGATTTGGTCTGAGTGGTTCCATTTCAGACTCATCTCACAAAAGAATTTTATTTTGATTGCACGAAAGCTGTGCAACTGCAATCAAAAACAAACAGATACTAAATTCATTTCATTTTGCTCAACAGAGGGTCAATACAAACCCACTGTGAATTGTATGACATCATAATCACTCCTCACGGGAAGTCTGTTTCAAATGAAAAGCAGCAATTATGCAGCTTTCTAAGATAATTACTTTTGGCCAAATTCACATTTACTGAGTGACAGCGTGTTTTATTTTGTTTTATATGTACTCACTACAAAACATTACTGATAAGAAATAGTTATAACTGATGATGGTTTCGCACACTATGTATGTGTCATCTCTGTATCTTTATGTTTAAAAAAAAAAACATTTCCTTATTTAACAGAAAAAGTTACATGAAACTAAAGGGATGTAAATTCCAGTTAACTTATTATCTAATTTTTATATTGATAATGTTTTTTATATTATTATTTGTTATTCTTAAGTCACTTTTGAAGTGTTTCTAGTTGGGTGGCTGTGATGGATGTAAATGTTATGTTTTTGTTTTTTTTTCTTCCAGTAAAAGTTACATGAACCCGAAAGGATTTTAATCCATTTAAAGGGGTCATATGATGCTTTTTTTAAAGATCATTATTTTGTGTAGTTGGTGTAACAGAATATGTTGAGATGTTTTATTGTTCAAAAAACATTATTTTTCAAATACTGTACATTATTGTAGGTCCTCTATGCCCCGCCTCTCTCAAACGCTTCATTTTCTACAAAGCCCCGCCTTCCAACAAGTGCAGTCTGCTCTGATTGGCCAGCTGACACAGTGCATTGTGATTGGCCGAACACCACAAGCCACGTCAGAAATGTAACACCTCTTTCCATAATCGCCAGCTTCAGCTTTCAAAATTATAGTAAAAAAAACAGTAAATAATGTCATTAGCTTTACCATCAGTTCAAGCCCGAGCGGGGAACAGAGTCGAGTGACAGACACAGTGATGAAGCTCGTATGTGTTTGCATTGTGTGACCGTTTCTCCCTCTCTCACACACACACACACACAAAGACACAAACAAACGACGCTAAACTTCTGATGCTATTTTCAGCTGAAACATACTTCCTTTACATGCAACTATGGCTCATTTTGGAAAGGCTTGAAAATTAAAGTGATATGAATAAATCACATACTCAGTGGGACCAGATGGTAAACACTGTAGATCAGAACCCTGTCTAAACACATCACTGGATATCAACAGCATGATGAAAGTGAGCTGCATTTGAGATCTGATGGGTTGCTTGATGGCTTAGATTTTTTTTTTTTACTGCAGAAGACTGCGGCAGGACTGCTGTGATGGTACTGTTATCTAAAGATGGATCTTGAAATACGGCACAGTGTGGTATAGTAATATCATAGATGCTCTACACCAACCTACACACTAGACCAGCTTCTGTCTGTGCGTGAGAGCTCATAAGCTGTTACAAAGAGCACGTAAACTCACTTTATTAAATAAGAATAGTCCTACAGCACAAGCAACACAGTATGACATTGCTATAACAAGCCATAAACACACATATCCAGTGATCACTGATTTATGCTCACCATAATTCAAATTTGACCAATTTTCAATAAAGACAGACCTGTGAGCTACAAGGTTGATAGTCAACGGTATATGTGAACCTGGGCCACAAAATCAGTCATAAGGGTCAATTTCTCAAAATTGAGATTTATACATCATCTAAAAGCTAAATAAATAAGCTTTCCATTGATATATGGTTTGTTTGTTAGGATAGGACAATATTTGGCCGAGAAACAACTATTTGGAAATCTAGAATCTGAGGGTGCAAAAAATCTAAATATTGAGAAAATCACCTTTAAAGTTGTCCAAATGAAGTCCTTAGCAATGCATATTACTAATATTACTAACTTTTGATATATTTACAGTAGGACATTTACAAAATATCTTCATGGTACATGATCTTTACTTAATATCTTAATGATTTTTGGCATAAAAGCAAAATCAATAATTTTGCCCCACACAATGTATTTTTGGCTATTGCTACAAATATACCCCAGAGACTTAAGACTGATTTTGTGGTCACATATGCTTTTGCTGAAAGCAACCCGCATACATTTTATTCTGTTTTTTTTCATTTTTTTAATAATGCTTCTCAAAAGCAGAGTTCCTGGTGAAAAACTACATTACCCATGATCCTGCACAGAAATGACCAACAATCAGAGAATGGTGACAAGCAAAGTGCATCAAAAGCTGAAAAAAGTGCACTTTTGGACTCTACTTGCCCAGAATGACATTTATTAATATTAACTAGATTTCTACCTTTTCTAATGAAAAGTCTTCAGTGTAAAAGCTCAATTTCACTTCAAAATTAAGTAGCCACTGCACTGTTTTCAGTCAATACATCACTGTAAGATCCTTGCACTCAGACAGATTAGAGCTTTTATTGTCCACTAAGCACTCTATTATTTCACATTATTTTTTATAATATAATTCCCAGTAGTTCTTGGCATGTACATATTTTTCAGAAGGTAATTACCTGCCGTTTGAAAACAAATGCATGTGTCATAATAAAATCTATAGTATCTTTGCAAATCTGACACGTGACAATCTGGACAGCGTTACATAACCCGATATGGATACAGATCCCTGTATAGAAATTAATACCTGGACTTTAGCTAAGATTTGACTTCAGCTCTTGCATAAGTAGATTAGCCATATGATGAATTGTTAATAAACTTAACATGCGTCACATTATAGAGGAAACTAAACGTAACCCTGAATACAGAATGATGAGAGCAGTATTACATGGCTTCCTTTACAAAAAAAGGATTACTGAAATACTGAGCATACGATATGGCAATAGCTACCTGGTATCATGAACAATTCATTTTAAATAAAGAAATAAATCTTTATTTTTTATCAGGCCAGTATACATGTCTAGTACAACAACAAGGAGAGAAAAAATTCTACATTTTCCTTTGTAAACGGATGCATAGTCATTTGTGACCTTTATATTCTCATCTCATTAGCTATTCATGTCTGTATTTCTTTGATCCTGTAAACACAGATAAAAATGTTATTACCATAGCAGAACAATGACATTTGGTTTATGCAAAAATATTGCTTTGTTTCTGCTACCTATGAGAACTGTGAGGCATTGTAGATTTCATAGCGACTCAATTAACGGCTCTGTATTTGTAATATCTACGTATAAACAATGAGACTGAATAGGTCAGATCAAGATCTCAAAATCTGAATGGAAAATAAGAGGTTAAATAATCATGCCTTTGAGGGCTAGTTATCACCCTCATGCTGTTCTGAACTTGCAGTTGCCATTCTTCTCCTTTTTTACCTCAGATAAATGGTTTTTAGCATTCAGTCTTCAGAGACAAATAGTTCACTACACTCTTCTGCCTACGCTATCTGTGTATACTAATTTACTGAAATTGAAGGGTTGATATTTGAGGTGTTTTTGTAGCTGAAATGGTCTGATGGGAACCACATGAGGCACATCAGAGATTGAGCCTTTTCTTGATTGCTTAATATAGTCTCAGGTGTCTCCTAGCATGAAAAAAAAAAATACTAATAATTATTGCATAAACTCCTGTAGATTAAAAACGATTCTCATGGATTCACTGATCTAGGATGATTTAGCTGGATAAACACCTGCCTGGTCAGCCTACTCTGTCTGGAAAGTTTGATATAAGAAAAAAGGTATTATAATATATATAATATATAAATAAGGTATATAAATATATATTTTTCTTTGTGTGTACAAACAGAGCATTCAATTTTCTATTAAAACAAAGTTGACCACAGACCGTGAAGGAATAGTTCAGCCAAAAATGAAATTTTACTTAACATTTTGATTTTCAAATCACCCTGAGGTCAAGATTCTGAGTTTGTTTCTTCGTGAGAACAGATTTGGAGAAATGTAGCATTACACTGCATTGCAGTGAATGGGTGCCGTCAGAATGAGAGTCCAAACAGTTAATAAAAACATCACAATAATCCACACCACTCCAGTCCATCAGTTACTGTTAGCTTCATGTTTGTAAAAAACTAATTTATCATTAAGACGTCTTCTTCAAACCATAATGATGTTTACTAGCTCCAGTGAGGAAGTCCAGTACCTGTTTTTATATGTTTTATACACATGTTGTTTAGAAATGTTTTTATTGTAAACTGTGCTTGAACAGCACATACTTCTCTCCTGATTCAGATAAGATGACTTTTTCAATAGAATAAGCAATATTATGAATAGAGGACTCATATTTTAGCCAGAACCAACATTTTGAAGATAAAAAATGCCCTATTATGGATTTTTGAAAATGACCGGGGACAGGAACCTAATTAAAGAAAAACATAATTACAAGTGACTCTGTGTATTGTAAATAATATAATGGACATATTTTTAAAACAATTGTGTAAGTAGTAAAACAAAATAAACGCAAAAAAAGCGTTTTAAGTTCAGAAAAGTTCAGGTCCATTGCCTCCTTTCCACTTTAATCGATACACACACGAGCTCGGTAAGGAGAGAGTAAAGTTCTTCAGTAGTTACTTGTAAGTAACTCCGGCTGTCAAGGCTATTTTACTCTATATATATATACATTGTGTGAAATGATTCTTTCTATTTAATACAGATGATGCTGGATCATTAATAAATTAGTCATGACAAAAAATGATATCCGATGTATTTTTCTGTGAGCGATTATAAGGTTACCAAGCTTAATTCCGTAGCTTGTCACCCACTATAACTAACACGGCAATAAGCCTGAACTGATATTAGGCAAATATTGTAGACCTACCGATGTGTTGGGTTTTGCTCAATATGATGTTAAGTGGCAAGTCCTCAGTCCTAGATGAAACCGAAATACTATGTGGAGGACACTAAATAATATATATATATTTAATTAGATCGCGTGGTGAACAATATGAACTGAACTCATATTTAAACACGGTCTCTATGCTATACACATGCTGTGTACACATATCTATCTGTACAAGTACAATTCTGGCTGTATTTTTTGTATTATTATTATTAATAAAACCACAACATGATTGCTTTTGCCAAACCTGATGACTTCAAAGCTAAGCTTAATGATGGGGCTGTGCTAGCACTAACTAAATTACTCCAGCCATTTGATTTCCCAGGCTGTGTTATATGCTGACTATACTGATCACTTGTGTTTAAATACGATCAGCTCTCCAGGGTTATGTGACCGCAGACTGTCTTTATCTGCAGTAAAGGTTGCCGAGACCTTCTCAAAACACTGTGAGCGAGCATCTAAACTCATAATGCTCAGAATTACTGACATTTCAAATCCAGAGTTAATACACAAATGTATTACGGTGGTAGAAAATGCCTTTTGTACACAGTGGGACTTTATTATAGCCTAAGGATCATAACCTGAAGCAGATGAATGAAGGACATCTATTTCTGCTTCTCTGGACTCAATGTGTCAGACATTTAGAGCTAAACATGACTTGACCATGTTTGCATGCACATAAAAATTTGGTCATATTCATATTCTGTATGTGTCCTGTAAATGCATAAACCTGATCAACATAACTTGATTAATCCTCTACAAAATATGAAATCAACTGATAATAGGCCCTTTTCACAGACTGTGATGTTTCAGCAGTCATCAAAAACATATTTGTTTCCTTATTTTATTTATTTTTTCCTTACATATTTGTTTCCATGAGAAAGTTGTAAAAACACTCTTGTGAAGTTTTTCTTTTGCTATTTGAGCAAAATGTAAATGCGTATGTATGTGTATATGTATGTGACCCTGGACCACAAAACCAGTCATAAGGGTCAATTTTTCAAAATTGAGATTTATCCATCACCTGAAAGCTGAATAAATAAGCTTTCCATTGATGCATGGTTTGTTAGGATAGGGCAATATTTGGCCGAGATACAACTATTTGAAAATCTGGAATCTGAGGGTGCAAAAAAATCTAAATATTGAGAAAATCACCTTTAAAATTGTTCAAAGTTCTTAAGCAATGCATATTACTATCAAAAATGAAGTTTTGATATATTTACGGTAGGAAATTTACAAAGTATCTTCACGGAACATGACCTTTATTTAATATCCTAATGATTTTTGGCATAAAAGAAAATCAATAATTTTGACCCACACAATGTATTGTTGGCTATTGCTACAAATATACCCCAGAGACTTAAGACTGCTTTTGTGGTCCAGGGTCACATATTTGACATAGTCTCCCATTATTATTACTACCCAACTACGACGACTTCCGCTTCTGAGAAACCCGGAAATGTGAAAAGGGTCCATATGCTTGTATTAATCTGAATTCTGCATCATGTAAACTGCTTATCTAAACATGTTTTTTTTTCTGTGTCTGTCCAAACAAAAGCAATTTCTGCTATGAGACATGGAGAGTTTTGAAAACATCTATCGAAGAAACATATTTTTGGGCAGATTTTCGTTAGATTTTAATATATTTATATACAGACTAATGTCTCACACTCCAATTCATTATGCAGTTGCCAGGAATACATTTGAGAAATAATGAGTTCATTTAATTTGTAAATAATGAGTTCATTTAATTACGGGGGAAGTCGTGGCCTAATGGTTAGAGAGTCGGACTCGTAATCGAAAGGTTGCGGGTTCGAGTCCCCGGCCGGCAGGAATTGTAGGTGGGGGGAGTGAATGTACAGCGCTCTCTCCACCCTCAATACCACGACTGAGGTGCCCTTGAGCAAGACACCGAACCCCCAACTGCTCCCCGGGCGCTGCAGCACGGCTGCCCACTGCTCCGGGTGTGTGTTCACGGTGTGTGTGTGTGCGTGTGTGCATTTGTTCACTACTCACTGCTGTGTGTGTGCACTTGGATGGGTTAAACGCAGAGTATGGGTATTAATACTTGACAAAAGTAAAAAAAAAAAAAAAAATTACTGTCTGGAATTAATAAACATTGTGCAATGTTTATCATTTCAACAGTGAAATGATAAGAAGGCATAATAGTGGGGAAAGAATGCATGTGCGATATTTGGAATAGATTTGGAATAGGTTTTGGAATAGGCAGACCTTAAAGCACACATCTTTTCTGAATAAACATCAAATATGGATCTTAATGACAATGGTGTAGGCTAAATGTGGTCATTTAGTTTGTATAGAGTACAGTACATGCAGTACTTTGCTAATCTAAAAACCAACAGCATATGGATTTCCAATATTTCAATACAGTTTTGGCAACTGAATATTCCATGACCCATCATTTCAAAAGGCTGTGGAGAGTTTTGTCAGGTTCAGTGGTGCATGGAGCTTTAAACCATCAGAAATTAATTTCTAACAACAGTAGCAACATTTTGCTGCTTAACACTGAAAAAGAAAGCCTTTCCTTAAATATTGCATAAAGAAAAAGTTCATTTAAGCCATAAAGAAACAAAAACTAACAAGCGCTTAAATTACAAGCAAGTATACACACAAAGTTTTCCACGAGACGCTAAACTGAACACAATTTCTAACAGAACCTATGGCCTGTTTCATAAAACAAGTTTACCAAATAAGCCAGGTTTATTTCAGTTAGTCTGACTTGTTGTCAATTGATTTGGTTCAAAATAAGTCAGGCTAACTGAAATAAGCCTGGCATGTTTGGTAAACGTGCTTTATGAAACAGCCCCCCCCCACTAGCCTGAATGGGCTCTATCGTCGTCATTCCAGACACACACATCAGTTTAGTGTACAGGTATCAGAAACAACAGACATAAAAGTAGGGTGCATTTCTTCATCCAGTGGACATCAGGGCAAAGGCACAGATGCTTCATGGAATGCAACTCTTTCGAGGCCTTAACTATTAATACTGAGAGACAGGTATGTCAGGTTTGATCATTGTTGCCAGCAGACATTTGAGGGTTCAGCAAAAACAACACAGGACTGAATGACGAAGGGTCCACAGCTGTTAGAAATCTAACCAGGACACGCTGTTGGTGTGTCTAGATTGCACTGCTTCTGATGAGAATCATACATGCAGTTGTTCAAAAATTGTATAATACTAATTAAATAACATTTATAACAGTAGCTCAATCTTGAGCCTAATACTTATAAAGTTATGCATTATACTACTAAAAACATTCTGGAGTAAATACTGGATGTTGTGGCTGGAAGAACTGGCAGAATTATAAAAATGCAGTGACATTGTTAAAGGCATAATGTAATATCATTTTGATGAGTATATTGTAAAGTTTCTAATAGTAAATGCAAATGTATCATACAGTATAATGTCAGTAGACTTACTTACTTCAGCTATTAAAATCTTCTTTTCTTCTTTACTGTAAAATGTGACAAACTCTCCAGCAATTGTGGGCAACAATAAAATTAAAATGAATAATTAGTGTAGATTGTAGATAATAATTAGAGTGTAGAGTTTTGCCCAGTGCCCACACAGAGACAAACACCATCAAGAGTAAATGCAACATATGTAACTCTAACTCTCAAAAAAACATATATATATATATGGAGAGTTAATTTGCAAAAACAGATAACTCTGTTTTTAACCATTTTCAAAAATCAAGTTTTTTCATTGTGCATTCAGTTAATCTCAATCAAACTGCAGTTAGGTTATTTTGATTAGGTTAAAAAAAATAACTAACAAATACATCTAACTAATAATAATAAATAAAAGAAAACACACAATAAAAAAACATGATTTTTGACTGCATTTTTCTTTTTGCAAATAAACTCTCCATATATTTATTTATTTATTTTTTCAAATATACAGCATAACGAATGTGGTGGATTATGTGCAGTACATTTATGCTGTTTTTACCTAATAAAATTAGGTTTAATTTTGAATTAACCGAATTTTTACTGTTTGCACCTTTGTTTTTGTTTGTTTGTTTGTTTGTTTGTTTTTGCAGTGTCAGTGTCAAGTCCCAATCAAACTATAGGATCCCAAAAGCTATATAACCAGTATAAAAATATAAAGAAACTCTTTTAAAACTCTTACAGCTTTGTTAAATTCTCCTGCTGCAGTTAACCTGATACAAGATACACAACATACAAAAGGAAACAATAAATACTGTAAGAACCGCACTGGGATGTTAGTGATTAGATTCTTTGATCCCATTAGGATCCTTCAGGATGGGTTCCAAATTATGGGGAATTCTCTAGGCTACACATTCCTATAGGCTAGCCTGCTTTTCTTTGACTAGTTCAGACTATTTCAAACCAAAACCTATGAGAAATCTAATCGAAAATGCAATGCTTGTTTGAAATATTTGCCTTTGCGTTTTCACATTTCGCACTTCATCGCAACTTTACATCGCAACCGTCAGATTTCGACATTGTTGACAGGCACTCCACATATGTAATTCAAGACACGAGACACACAGGTTGGTAAACGAAGCAAATAAAGTGATACCCACCTCTAGTTTGCATAAACTCGAGCTTTTGGATCGCGACTTTCCGCGCAGGTACACCGAAAACCATCTTCTCACCGTAAATTTGCGCATGTTCGTATCCATTGTCCCGGCTCGCCTGATACTATCCTCAAATGACAATTTATCTGTCCAGCGTTTAAATCCAGATCAGCACAACAGTGGGGATTTACAGTCGCCTCCCCTCCACTAATCCATAATGCTCCCTTATGAGGGGGAGGCCATGACAGAGCCAAACATGCGTGTTCTGGGATGTTTGCTCGCTGTAGTTCAGAGATGACTGGAGCTGTCCTCCTCAGAACCACCTTCGCCTCACACTCATGCTGTACTGAAGAACCCACCCCAAACACCGAGCTCCTTAAAGCTGAAGGGTGTCATTTTTTCGATGTTAAATTAATTTGTTCTATCTCAACTAAATATGCTGAGGGGACTATTAGTAAGCCATTCATATGTTAATGCGCCTGAAAAAAAAAAAATGTTGTGGCTCTATGGTGCTATGCAAACAATGCTCTGATTGTTGGCTCAGCATTGAGTGATTTTGGGCAGAACTGGCCAATGGAAAATGGGAAGGAGTGTTTGAAAACTTTTATTTTCAGAATATGCAACACTGGACCACAAAACCAATCATATAGGGGTCAATTTTTTTAAATTGACAACCGTCAAGCTGAATACATAAGCTTTCCATTGATGCATGATAGGCTGATGTTTGGCTGAGATACAACTATTTGAAAATCTGGAATCTGAGGGTGGAAAAAAATCAAAATATTGAGAAAATCACCTTTAAAGTTGTCCAAATGAACTCCTTAGCAATGCATATTACTAATCAAAAAATAATTTTTGATATATTTACGGTAAGAAATTTACAAAATATCTTAATGGAACATGATCTTTACTTAATATCCTAATGATCTTTGGCATTAAAGAAAAATCAATAATTTTTACCCATGCAATGTATTTTTTGGCTATTATGACTGGTTTTGTGGTCCAGGGTCACATATGTACTTTCAACTTAATTCAACTTTTCAAATCTGAGGGACGACCTAAGCTTCTGTGGATTTATGGGAAAGCAAGGTGTGTGCAATTTAATATATATTAGAATTATATCAGAAGTCATTACACTTTTTAAATGTATCAAGAACTTTTTCATTTATAAAGAACCTGAACTTAAAGGGGTCATATTTCAAGTTTCAGGATTTCAAGTTTTCCTTTCTCTTTGGGGTGTTACAAGCTGTTTGTGCATATATAAGATCCCTGAAGTTGCAAAGACTAAAGTCTCAAAACCAAAGAGATATTCTTTATAAAATTTAAGACTCGACCACGCCCTCCTAAAACGGCTCATTTAAACACGCCCCCACATGTCTACATCAAGGTGTGGGAAGATTTGCAAAACATCACTCAAATGTTTACACAAAGAAAGGTGGAACTATTATTCTCGCTGTAGTGTTGTTGCTGCCGCCGGCGCCATGTCCTGGAGATGCTGTGTTTCATTGTGAAAGCAAAAATACTTTGTTTGGGCTTCCAAAAGAGGACACAACTAGAAATCAGTGGTTAAGTTGTATTTACAACACTGTTCCAGAACAGTACAACCCAAATATTGGAGTGTGTGCAGCGCATTTTATGGAGGACTATTTCCTGAACCTGGGAGAGTAGCCTACAATGCAGGCTTGCACGGCTGATTCTATAAAGTGGGGCAATTCCAACTTTGCAAAGCCAGTCTGGCGCTTCTGACTCACAGCCTGTAAGTACATTTTCTTATTTAAAGAATTTACCACTGACAACTCAAACGCAAGTTTTGTGCTGTGTAGAGTAGTGCTTGCTTTTTGTCGTTTCTCCGATCACGAATGCAGACGTAATGATTATGCGGAGTGATGCAACGCGAAAACGTAAAAGTCATAACCAGTAATTATGTCCCCACTGGATGCAACAAATGCCTCGTTTATAATGGGTTTTATTGTTTTGGTGTCGTCACGCACACGGCATCACATTACACAGGGGCGTAACATTTGAGGTATTCAGCCAATCACAACGCACTGGATAGCTGGCCAATCAGAGCACACCTCGCTTCTCAGAACGATGAGTTTGACCCATTTCAGAAAGGCGGAGCATTGGGGAGCAACAATAATTTACAATATGTGGAAAATAATGTGTGTTTTTTTACCTTAAACCGCATAAACACATTGCATTACACCAAATACACAAAACATTGTTTTTTCTTAAATATTCTATTTTGCAAATTAGGTGTGCTGAAAATGTTGTTGCATATTTCTCATTTGTAATATTTAAGAACATATTTCTATTGCATATTTCTCATTTGTAATAACTCAACAACTGCTTATAAATTGATATAAAAGCATTGTAAATGCAGACATGCCTTTTATACAGCTTGACATAATAAAGCCAATGCACCAAAAAAACAACTAAAGGACATAAAATAAACACCACTATTATAGAACACAACATGTTTTTAACTCTAAACTGTTTGAGGGGGGTTGTATCACTGCAGTCTCTCTTTGCTCTCAGCAGAAACACCCCTGTGGCTAAAAAGAGCTGCGGTCAGAGCATTAACCCGGCAGAAATGCTTTAAACACTCCAATTTTCACAGGAAAATGCTGCAATAAAATAAAAAAATCATTTGAACTGATTCAGTTCAGCGTGTTTGAGTTTTAGCACACAAAATATAAATTAATTTAAGTGCATAGAAGCACTGACATATAATTGCATGTAATTTAGCTTATACTGTATAAGGATACACTGAGGCTTCTCAGCCAACACTTTGACCAGACAGCACTGAGACTATGGTTAAACCTAATTTCATAAAAATAAAGCTTCTTATAAACTGTTCATTGCAAAGAAACCTTTTCATATCAATAACTATTTTCCACAGCATAGGATTCTTAAAGGGGTCATATGACATTGCTAAAAAAAATATATATATATTTTTTTAAATTTTTAAAAAATTGATTGGCTAAATGAGGCGGTGAGTCATCAGCGGCGCTGAAGATAGAGCTGGCTGTGCTCTATAAATAGAAAGGACTGACCTGGCCTCACAGGCTAATCTTGCTTTGAAAGGCAGAGCAGGGACATCTTCAGACGCCCAGCGGTACCTGCAGCCTTCAAGTTGTGAATTATACTCCATTCTTGAAGGTGCTGCTTGCCATTTTTCTCTGGAACATCACTACAGTGTGATAGATTATGTGTTGTGAGATATAACACCTGTCTTTGTGACAGCCCTAGGCTCCATAAAAGCAAAAAAAAACAAAAAGTCAGTCCAGCAGCCTCTCCTTTTTAGCCAATCAGAAATTTCAGTCGATCAGAAATGGGCTTCATGTCAATAATTTTGTTGCTTTTTGCTGACATTGAGTTTGCAGGCCTGACTTTGAAGCATTCAAACACAAACGAAGTAACAGCAAATGAAAGTAAAGTTCCCATCTAAAAATGCAAAGGTTTCAACAGTGTTTCAGTAAGAATCAGTAAGTTCAGAAAGTTAGTCAGGGTCACATTTTATCCCATTCCCAAATGGTTGCTTTCAAAATGGCATTGTCCAGGAAGTAACAACAGTGTGCAGCTTGCTCACTTTTTTTTTTTTTTACAATCAGTTTCGGGCAGCACATTGATAATGCACTGCATGTCATCACTTTTTTATACATTTACATACACAAACATGTAACAATATGTAGTGTTTTGCTTATAAAGAACAGTGTTTCTTAACCAGATCTTTATCATGTCTGCCTACCGGTGCAGCCTTCAGTCAGATGCTCATTTGTCCACTTAGATCATATATTTTATCCAGTGGTGTATAATTAACCAACAAATAAATAAGTTTTTGAATAATATACATTTTAGACACAATATCGTCAATATTGACTATTTTTGCTCTATTCGACCAATAAAAAATAGTTCCAAACTGACTCACAGCAGAACTGTTGCTGTGAGGTTTCATTGCTCAATGATTCAACATTTTTTAACAAATTGGGCGAGTCAGTGATTTATTGATAAATTCATAAAGACAGGCCAATTTCCTAACACAGATTTTGTACCCTTGAAGGGCACTTTGGAAACTCAAAACTTCATTATAAGTTGCATATTGTTTATATTTTATAGTTTTCATCCTGGCTTCACCGACTCCTACAAAATGTCATCCTTCTTGGTGTTATCGTCACCCTAATTCAACATTTATATCTTGATTTTATAAATTTTCTTAGTATTTTATTTTATATTAGAGTTAGATTACTATTATATATGAGAATGCATTCATTTAAATACTTTTAAGTCTTAAGTTTGTTTCTTTGAAAGTTTGTCCCCCTTTTTGAGGTTAGACAGTTTAACCTTAATAAACTGCTAATTAAAATAGGCAGATGTTTAAATGTTTAAAATGATTTTTTAAAAGCCGATATCCTTTTTAAAATAGTCAACACCACTGAAAGTCATTGTATGATTCACACAGCAATCGTTTAATTTATCATGTTCAAAAAAAGGGCAAAGGACTGTGTTTGAGTTCCTGGTGGAATAAACTCTTTGCCCTGCGTATGTATCGCAGACAAAAGCCAATTAGCACAGTTAAATCAGCCTTGAGAAATGGAGAGGTCCTTCAGGGGGTTTACAGGTGTCCCCTGCATGCTGATCCTGCTGCATAAAGGCCTCCGTACCGAACACCTGAGTTAAGTGGAGCACACTGAAGCACACTGCGCTGTGTTCGGATGGAGTGTGTTGATCATAGCCGCTAATGTGTGTAATGGTGTGTAACTCCTGCTGTGGGGGCTAGAAGTAGACTGTCTGACTGTAATAGCCCTGAGGTTTAAAGATACGGATGCTGTAAATTATCCTCAGCTCTGCAGTCAAGCAGCAAATGTAAGAAATGCTGCGTATGAAAATGTAATATTTGCTCATGCAATGATGTGTAGTTTGTTTATCAAGACCAGCGTGCTAAATAATTTCCAAATGTAGCACATGCCTATTTTGTCACATGTCTATATGTTGAATTTCTGTTTTGACCTAGTTTTTGCCTGTCTAGTTTAGTTCATCGCCATCACCTGTTGCTTATTAATTATCCCATTAGCCCATGTGTTAAGTCCTGAGTTCTGCCCAGTTCTTTGCCAGTTATTGTTTAATGTTACGTGTATTGAGACTACCCTGGGTTATTCCCTTCTATTTGTGTGGATTATAATATTAAAAGACTTTATTTTTGGATTCCCTTCTCTCCGTGGAGTTTGTTCTACCTGAGACCGTAACAGATTTAGGGGGAAATGCAAGCTTTGATTAATCTCAGGAACTGTAAATAAGTCTGCATAAACACAAAATTTCATTACAAAGAACAGTAGCCAGATAATGGCTTCCTGTCTGTCATGCATACAAATTTACACTGCATGGAATTCAAAGCCGTATGGAAAAAGGGATATTTGCAATTTATGACACAAATATAACACAATTTCTAATTCTCCAAGTTTATATATTCACAATGTGCCTTTCTCATTTCAACTTAGTATAAATGCTACTATATCACAGTCAAACAATTCTTATTATACCTTTATACAGGTGCTGGTCATAAAATTAGAATATCATGAAAAAGTTGATTTATTTCAGTAATACCATTCAAAAAGTGAAACTTATATATTAGATTCATTCATTACACACAGACTGATATATTTCAAATGTTTATTTCCTTTAATTTTGATGATTATAACTGACAACTAATGAAAGTCCCAAATTCAGTATCTCAGAAAATTAGAATATTGTGATAATGTTGAATATTGAAGACCCCTGTTGCCACACTCTAATCAGCTAATGAACTCAAAACACCTGCAAAAGCCTTTAAATGGTCTCTCAGTCTAGTTCTGTAGGCTACACAATCATGGGGAAGACTGCTGACTTGACAGTTGTCCAAAAGACGACCATTGACACCTTGCACAAGGATGGCAAGACACAAAAGGTCATTGCTAAAGAGGCTGGCTGTTCACAGAGCACTGCATCCAAGCATATTAATAGAGAGGCGAAGGGAAGAACAAGATGTGGTAGAAAAAAGTGTACAAACAATAGGGATAACCGCACCCTGACGAGGATTGTGAAATAAAACCCATTCAAAAATGTGTGGGAGGTTCACAAAGAGTGGACTGCAGCTGGAGTCAGTGCTTCAAGAACCACCACGCACAGACGTATGCAAGACATGGGTTTCAGCTGTCGCATTCCTTGTGTCAAGCCACTCTTGAACAAGAGACAGCGTCAGAAGCGTCTTGACTGGACTGCTGCTGAGTGGTCCAAAGTTATGTTCTCTGATGAAAGTAAATTTTGCATTTCCTTTGGAAATCAAGGTCCCAGAGTCTGGAGGAAGAGAGGAGAGGCACATAATCCACGTTGCTTGAGGTCCAGTGTAAAGTTTCCAGAGTCATTGTTGGTTTGGGGTGCCATGTCATCTGCTGGTGTTTGTCCATTGTGTTTTCTGAGGTCCAAGGTCAACGCAGCCGTCTACCAGGAAGTTTTAGAGCACTTCATGCTTCCTGCTGCTGACCAACTTTATGGAGATGCAGATTTAATTTTCCAACAGGACTTGGCACCTGCACACACTGCCAAAGCTACCAGTGCCTGGTTTAAGGACCATGGTATCCCTGTTCTTGATTGGCCAGCAAACTCGCCTGACCTTAACCCCATAGAAAACCTATGGGTTATTGTGAAGAGGAAGCTGAAATACGCCAGACCCAACAATTCAGAAGAGCTGAAGGCCACTATCAGAGCAACATGGGCTCTCATAACACCTGAGCAGTGCCACAGACTGATCGACTCCATGCCACACCGCATTGCTGCAGTAATCCAGGCCAAAGGAGCCCCAACTAAATATTGAGTGCTGTACATGCTCATACTTTTCATGTTCATACTTTTCAGTTGGCCAACATTTCTAAAAATCATTTTTTTTGCATTGGTCTTAATTGATATTCTAATTTTCTGGAATACTGAATTTGGGACTTTCATTAGTTAGTTATAATAATCAAAATTAAAGGAAATAAACATTTGAAATATATCAGTATGTGTGTAATGAATGAGTCTAATATACAAGTTTCACTTTTTGAATGGTAGTACTGAAATAAATCAACTTTTTCATGATATTCTAATTTTATGACCAGCACCTGTATATATATAATTCCTTATATAATTCTTAGAAGTGGAAACAGGTTTTAGTGACACTCAATGTTTTTTATTAAAAAAAATTTTATTATTATTTTACTTTACACACATAAAAAGTGGTCTTTGCAGAGATTTCATAGAAGAACCATTCTCTTCCCTAAACCTTTTAGTGAATTGTTGTTATTTTTCTCAGTGTCAGGTCAAGTCACCTTCATTTATATAGCGAATTTAACAATACAGATTGTGTCAAAGCACTTAGTGTCAGTAATGTATAATCATAAGATTAAACACTCAATTTTCAGTTAAAGGCATTTCATTATTGAATTCAGAGATGTCGCTGTCTAGATCAGTTTAGTTTAAATAGTATCTGTGAAATCAAACTGACGATAATCGCTGTGTCCCTAGTGTGAAAAACATCCTTTTGCATCCATTTTTCAAAGAACCCTTTTCCACTATAAAGTACATTTTGTGCAATAGGTTCGGTAACACTTTATTTGACACATAACTATAATAATAACAATAAATTATGCATAATTACATGCAAGTAACCCTAAGCCAAGACCTAATCCTAACCCTAACCAGATAGTAAGTACATGTAATTAATATTACTCAGTACTTAAATGTATAAAGGGTAACCAAAGGTTCTATGGACTTAAAAGTTCTTCATGGAATCATCAATGCCAATAAAGAACCTATTTGAAAATATAATAAAGGGTTAAATTCAAATTTGGATTACAATTCTGCATCCAGTTTGCTGCCTCAATAAAATTTTCAGGAGCTGAATTGGAATTTCAAAGGCCTTCTCAATTCAGTGGCGAATGCTGCACATCCACGAGTGATGGTGTTCTGGCAGATGAGATAAAGGCTCCACCGGAAAGAACTCCACCCGCTGTGTCTGTCACTGCTCCACACGGGTTATCTTACAGGTGCACCGCTGCTTCCATTCATATTGAAAGTAATCCATCAGACAGGAGAGAGCTGTTTAATTCAGTATTTTTGACATAATCTCTGTCTCTCTCTCACTGTCTAAGAGAGAGCTAAAGAGTGAGACAGGATGGATGCAACAGCAGACATTAATTCTCAGACACTCACTGTTACATTTCTATCTACAACTGCAGTCAAGGTCTAAGCCAATGCATTATGTCAATAATTGTGCTCTCTCAGAACAAAAAAGTGCATGTGAGAACAAATACAATACTTCAAAGGACACATTAACTGTACCTTAAAAAGTAGAAAAAGTGATTTTTCATTATACCATTTTGTACCTTTTAGGCCTGTTTATGCAGTTTAAATTTCCAGCGAGGTACATAACTGTAGTCATTTATGGGTTTAAATTGCCTTAATAAATGTACATGAGGAATTCAATAAATACCATATATAATAAATAAACAAGGTTTCATGTAATAAATATCTAAATAAATAAATACTAAAGTGATTGCATAATAATTAAGTATTATATTTTCACAACACACTATGTATACAGTAAATGGTAAAAGATATATTGTTTGATTTTAATGCAAGCAAATGTCAAATGGAAATTTACTTCACTTTCTATCCATAAAATGTTTATAATATGAAGTACACATGCAAATACATCATAATTCTGTAACATACTTATTTTCTTTGTGATATTATCCACAATTTTACAAAGAAGACAAGCATTGGAAATTTGCTTGACAAGTTTAAAGGCCTTATGCTGTATGAATTCTTAAAAGAGAGATTTGAAGTTTGAGGGAATGTAGGCCTTGCTGTGTGGTTTACTGAGTAATTTCTAGGCAGTTGTTAGGGTGCTCTGACAGAGACAGATAGATCCCGACTCATTTACTACAGGGAAAATCAAAGTTTTTGACCTAAGGGCTGGGTAAACATGGGGAAGAACACATTTGGGGTTCATTTTACCCAGCAAATTGAGATATTTATTTAACCCAGCTAATGGGTTGATTCATAATATAGCTTATTTTTTTTTACTGTATGAAATAATGTTTACAGCACTGGTTTGTATGATAACTTCCTTTATTTTCCTTTATCATTTACAGCATTGTTTATCGTTTTTATGCATACACATTGCCTATTTAAATTCGTTTAACAAACATTAAAAGTCTGTTTCCACCGTAACGGCGCTGCATGGCTCTCGTGCCCGAGCTGGAGTCGTGTTTGGCAGGGAACTGCTCACGGATAAGACCGCCGCCTTGCGTTTCACTCATCGCCCAAATATACTGCGACTGCCTTCATAACCTGCCTAAAAACAAACAGTAAACAGCTCTGAGGAAATATTTTAACATCCAAAGTATTTGTATTCCGTATCTTTATGAATAAAATCATTTATTTTATGCAGAGTAGGCTATCAGGCTTAAAAACTACCCAAACATTGGATTGTTATGTCTGATCTAGGAGCTGGGTAACGCTAAAAAACTACCCAAACATTGGATTGTTATGTCTGATCTAGGAGCTGGGTAACGCTAAAAAACTACCCAAACATTGGATTGTTATGTCTGATCTAGGAGCTGGGTAACGCTAAAAAACTACCCAAACATTGGATTGTTATGTCTGATCTTGGAGCTGGGTAACGCTAAAAAACTACCCAAACATTGGATTGTTATGTCTGATCTAGGAGCTGGGTAACGCTAAAAAAACTACCCAAACATTGGATTGTTATGTCCGATCTTGGAGCTGGGTAACGCTAAAAAACTACCCAAACATTGGATTGTTATGTCCGATCTAGGAGCTGGGTAACGCTAAAAAACTACCCAAACATTGGATTGTTATGTCTGATCTAGGAGCTGGGTAACGCTAAAAAACTACCCAAACATTGGATTGTTATGTCTGATCTAGGAGCTGGGTAACGCTAAAAAACTACCCAAACATTGGATTGTTATGTCTGATCTTGGAGCTGGGTAACGCTAAAAAACTACCCAAACATTGGATTGTTATGTCTGATCTAGGAGCTGGGTAACGCTAAAAAAACTACCCAAACATTGGATTGTTATGTCCGATCTTGGAGCTGGGTAACGCTAAAAAACTAGCCAAACATTGGATTGTTATGTCCGATCTAGGAGCTGGGTAACGCTAAAAAACTACCCAAACATTGGATTGTTATGTCTGATCTAGGAGCTGGGTAACGCTAAAAAAACTACCCAAACATTGGATTGTTATGTCCGATCTTGGAGCTGGGTAACGCTAAAAAACTAGCCAAACATTGGATTGTTATGTCCGATCTAGGAGCTGGGTAACGCTAAAAAACTACCCAAACATTGGATTGTTATGTCCGATCTAGGAGCTGGGTAACGCTAAAAAACTAGCCAAACATTGGATTGTTATGTCCGATCTAGGAGCTGGGTAACGCTAAAAAACTACCCAAACATTGGATTGTTATGTCCGATCTAGGAGCTGGGTAACGCTAAAAAACTACCCAAACACTGGGTTGTTACATTTGATCCAGCGGTTGGGTTACTGCCCAGAAAGTTGGGTTAAACATTTAACCCAACTCTTGGTTGAAAACAACCCAGCATGTGTCCTGTCTGGGTTATATTCAAGCCAACATTTTTTTTTTTAGAATGTAGCCTATCTGAAACAGGTTGAAGACCCCAATCTAAAAAAAATTTAATAAAAAATAGCTTGTGCAGCTGGGATTGTACTAATTTGGGGTTTGCACTATTATTTGTTGTGGGCTGATTGTACAAAAACAAAGTGAAAAAATTCAATAATTGTTCATAACCAACATCGGAAACTGGTATCCAGTCCCTGTACAATCTTAGTGATGAGGAGATCAGTTCTATTTTCTGTCATTGTTCTAGTTCACCAAAGGATTTGTCTGAAAATCTTCAAAGCTCTCCCTCACAGTCTATGATTTAACGTTAAGGGATTAGGTGAGGTTAACTACATTTCAGGGAATTAGAGTGTTTATAGGGTCTGTGGTTTTTACACCAGGACAGATACTGTGAAATCTAGAGCAGACATTGTCCACAGTGACCTTCCATAACATATACAGGTTCAGATCTGTTAACTGAAAAAATGCTAAATGTTGCACTCATTCACAAACTTTTGCATATAATCCGTTTAAAGCCACTTATTTAAAAAGACAGATGTTTGCAATCCTTCATTTCACAACTTATTTCACTTGTATATCTGCTCATAATCATTCAGAGAAATCTTAATCTGTAAACCATCATGTTTTTAGCATCATATTTTAAGTAACATTTCTGTTACTTATTAAAACCTCATTAAATAATTAAAAAATGTATTAAATAACAACAGTTACACATTGCATATTGCCAGTGTTGGAAGTAGCACATTACAAGTGTGAGTTTTGTAATCAGATTCTTTCACTTTTTTCAATGAACTACTAACGTAACAAATTACCTTTAAGTTAACAATATATATTTCTGTTATAAAAGTGTGTTATAAAAGTAAAATTAGTTTTTGTTATAAAAAACAAAAAGTAAGCCCAGCCTAGGTGACAAGAAGTATCGCAAAAGTAATTTAATCCATTACTTTCCATAAAAAGTAACTAAGTAACACAAGTAGTTACTTTTTTATGGAGTAACACAGTATTGTAATGCATTACTTTTAAAAGTAACTTTCACCAACACTGCAAATCGGTTTAATGAAAGCGTTATAAAGACGACTTGCTCCATAAAGGGCTAGTTATTGCACTTTTTACTCAAATTCAAATTCAAAAGTTCAATTCCAGTTCAAATGTTTACAATATCTGTATTTCATGCTAATACTTTACTGAATACAAACAGTATATTTGTGTTACATTGCGTTGCTACCTTGTAAGACAGCATCCTATGTAGGCAGTAGACAGCTAGGGTTTGGAACAGACCTCTGTCCACTGAAGGGTTCTGTAGAACTTCAAATAGTTCCTCATCTTCAGATAGTAAAACAAAAGTACTGTCAAGAGACAGAGACACAGCTTCAGATCTACACACACACAAAGCTCTCACTCTTTCAGCCCGAAGGACAGCGGTGACTCAGCCCAGACCTTCCACAGCAAACCACTCTCAAGAAACATGCACAGCTCTTTTCACTCATGAATGAAAGACAGAGAGGTTTCCAGTGATCTGTAGTCATTATGTTTGTGCCTGGAACTCTTCAAGTCATTTCACTTAAAAGCTAGGTGACGTCTGTCTGTCGTTATTCAACAGAAGAAGGGCACATCTGAAGCCAATGTGGATTCATGGATTACATGGTTGCACTTTTATCTACTCACCAAGAATGAAAGAGATGTTGTGTGCGCCAAGAGTGGTTTCAAAGGAGTTCATATATATATATATATATATATATATATATATATATATATATACACACACATAAATACATAACTAGTAGGACCTACATGTTCACAATTTAACTAGTTTTACAACTAATTTAACAATTTTTGGTCAGGACACTGTTGAAAAAGAGATTTTTAATCTCAATGAGTTTCTTCCTGGTTAAATAAAGGTAATGAAAACTCATCAATGGAATGAATTAGGTTAAGGGAACAAATTCGTAGCCGCAATTTCTTTTATGTTTTCCTCCGTGAACAACAATACTGATTGCTAAATTATTCCTGGAAAGACAGAACTTTACTGATGATTTGAAAGTTGAACTGAAACAATCTCACAAATTAATTGTAGTTCTTTTAATGAACAGAAAATGTGTGAGATACATACTGCGAAATCTGCAGGAACCACATGGAACTAATTTGAAACTCTACACAACAATTTTGAGTGTTGTTCACTCATCATTCTACATGTAAAGTGCATTAGAGACTCCACTCTCAACTGTTTTCAGTTCAGTTTGGTGTTAGAATGACAAATACTTACCATTTTAGAAATAAATCTAGAACTTCTTTATGCTATGTAATCCCCAGGTAGATTGGATTTCAATTAACTTGCATCTCAAACATAGAATTGTCTTCTATGCAAAGACTGAGAACTTTGCCCAAAAAAGTAAAATCAAGCTTTCCACCTTTTGGATGTCTTCACAGCATAAGCGATGCCTTAAAATGCTACCTACATTGACAGCTTATTAGATTTTTGAACAGTTATCTACAGTGAGATGAACAGCTTAACTTTGCATTACAAAAACAGGTATAGTTATGAGGAGGAAGAGATGTGTAGAGGTTAATGAAGAAGTCCTTCTCATCACATTCCCTAATGCAGGGCACCAGCAGTCATAAACGCCTAAATGGCCTTATATAAAACTCCATAAATCGCTTGAACATACGGTTGTTGTTTCTATCGAGGACACTGCAGAGACACAAACTGAAGGTTGCATGAAGTGGCCTGTAAGTACCGCAACACAAAGACAGTTCATTTTCAAAACAACCAAGATTAAAACACACTCAGGAATATGTGATTGTCTGTATTTATTCGATTGTCATTGCATTACAAAAAATACTGGTGTTTAACTGAATGATGTAAGCCATTTATCAAATACTGTAAAATAAACAAACCCTTGTACGTACTATATAAAAAGTCTTTGACCAGCAGTATAAATGCCTCCGCAGTATAAGATCAAAGATTAGGCATGTCTTTCACAAGCTGAGTTGTGTATCAAATGCCCACATCTGATATGGCTGTCATCTAATAATTGTGTTTGGGGAAAAAAAAAGCTAGAAAGACACTGTTTTTTTATCAGAATATTTAGTGCAAATGGTAACTTCTCTCCCTACAGTTCACTACCAATCACCCTTTTCATAAAACGTACATGTGAACATATCTGTAAACAACATCAATGTGATTTTAATTTTTTTTTGGCAGAATGCATGTGCTGCCCTCCAGAGGCAGAAGCTTAAATGTGCATTATGTGCAACTGCTGCCATTAGGCCCAAAGCTCCAAACCTACCACATATTTTACACATTAACATCGCAAATTAAGGCATGAATGGCCTCTTTCAATCCAAATTATTCAGATGAAATATATTAAAAGGCAAAATATTATAGCTAAGCTAGACTGAAAGAATGAAATAAAGACTTAAGAAAATAGAAAAGACTTGGTTTGCTTCAAAGATGACTGAAATTATTGCATTGTGATTTATTTTAAATGGAAATTGAGCACATTGCTCAAAAAAATATTTCTGATTTATGAACACAATTGTCGAACATATATACATAATAGTTGTATGGTTTTACTGAAATAAAATGACTGTACTACTAAATGAGAATCATTTTGAATAATGTGAACTGGAGAAAAGTCAAATGTCTAGATGCACAGTGGTCAGGTTGGATATGTGTTTAACCGTCATGAAAATTGTGTTATAATGCTAAAAACATGCTTCATGTATATTTTTTTCTTTCCTTGAAATTTTGTGGACAATGTGAACAGCAGTATGGCTCAGTAAGATGCACTGTAAAACCTGTGAGACCAATAAAAAGTGAACCCAGTAACCACAGAATACCCTTAAATCTTTACTAGATTGTTCCAGCATTATCATTTAATACAACAAAGGAATTTAATGTGCAATTATTTCAAAAGATAGTGTAAACAGGAAAGATTTTCAGCAGTTTGCAGCATTTCAAAAACTAGACAGAATGAATTCTTGTCTAGTTATGCTCAGTGATTCCACGCTCGCACACGAGGTCTGGGGTTGCCCACCTCTATGATCTGCTGGGCGCTGGGGGGTAATAGACCGGCATGGAGTGATCACACACGCTGAGCTCTGACTGGCCACTGACGGCCACTGCGGGGATGTCATTGCTCCAGATTTCTTCAGTTGACTTTTCGCAATCGATCAGCTGGAAATCCGTGTCAACGCAGATCTCGATTTGGCCCAAAATCTGAACCTGGCCTCCCTGAGAAATACAGTAAGAAATGAGATTTCACCTTCACAAAACTGACGGCAAACTGTGCATATAACTGCTGCCCTGAGCAGATCAGTCTCACTCTATATCAAGTCATGGAGGAAATCAAAATGGACACCATTTACTTTCTTAAGAGGATTATTTTACATTCAATACAAGTGAGGTTTAATCGACAGCATTTGTTGCATTAAACCTGTCGCCTCTGGCTTGCTCAGTTGGGGACACTTGATTTCTAGCGATTATCGTCAATTTGATTTCACAGATACTATTTAAACTAAACTGAGCTAGGCAATGACATCACTGAATTCATTAATGAAATGCCTTTAACTGAAAATTGAGTGTTTAATCTTATTATTATACATTACTGACACTCCATCCTCCAATTTGATACTGTTAAGTGCTTTGACACAATCTGTATGGTTAAAAGCGCTATATAAATAAAGGTGACTTGACTTAAAAAAAATAAAATACTTAATAATAATAACCTAAATGTTGTTGGCTCTGGGACAAATTGCATTTGTTCCTCTATTATAAGTCAATTTGGATAAAAGTGTCAGTTAAGTGCATAAATGTAAATTATAAATGCAAAAAATAAATTTGACTTGGCTCTCATTTCCCTTAAAAAAACCTAGAAATTAAACCCATTCACTTCCATTGTAAATGCCTCACTGTAACATAGATCTTTACCCTTTTTTTCCTTTTTAAAGAAAAGAAGGGGCAAGTCAAAATGATTTTTTTGTGGTAATCACCAGTATGTCACTGTTGTGCTGTTAATGGAATATTTAATGCATTTTCTTCTTTTCTTTTCATCTTCAAACCCTCTTACTTTTCAACCGTTTTTCTAACCACAAAGGTTTGCCAGAATATTCTGTCTTTCTTCATGCATACCTTTCCTGGATGGATGCACTGAATCTTTGTCTTCACATTGTAGAAGCTAGTAATGGCTGTTTCCACCTCATCCAGCTAAAACAAATGGGAAATATGACACATTTACTCACATATGCTCATAATCACAAGATTACTTCAGCCCAAAAATAGAGAAGTTGAAAAAAAACGCAGCTAAAGATTGCAAGACGTCAGGCTATGAGTGTTGAAATGATGTTGCGGCTGGGCACAAACACTGTGGTTTAGGACAATATTAGATGGATGATACTTTTGAGAAATTTTTAACCTGATCATTATTTCAATTATATCATTCATGTAATCACAAGTTGTGGAATCACAGACAGGAACAGAAAACAGCAGGCTGAACCATTACAGTAAACACCTCCAAAGAAACCCAAGCTGCTGAATTATATAAATGTATTAAAAAATATATACATACACATAAATCAATCATAGACTACATGCTCTACCTCTCAGGTCAAAGAAAAATATTAACTACATCTTCAAAGGACCACATATAGGTCAGTGTCTCTTAAATGATAATTATAGCAGGGAAGGCAATTAAACTACTCACTGTGTAGTGCTGCTCAGAGGGTACGATTCTGTTGTTCTTTAAAACACTGCAAACACAAAAGACTCATGAGGAAACCAGCGTCAACTAGCGCTGGGTGGTATGATGCTATTGGTTAACACATTTCTGTGAGAGAGCAGAAATGTGTTAACCATTAGTGTTTATATCATTGTAGCTATAACTGTGCAGCCTGTAATTGGGACACGTCCCAAACTTGGTATTAAGGTGTGTACTATGAAGCAGTGTTTAATCGTTTATGCTTGGTGAGTAACATTATTTTTTGCCACATTAAAGGGATAGTTCAACCAGAAATGAAAATTGTGTTATAATTTACTCATCCTCATGTTGTTCCAAACCTTTATGACTTACTTTCTTCTGTTGAACACAAAAGAAGATATTTTGAAGAATGTTGGTGGTAGCCATTGACTTCCATAGTATGGGGGGGGGGGGGGGGGGGGGGGTACTATGGAAGTCAATGGCTACCACCAACATTCTTCAAAATATCTTCTTTTGTGTTCAACAGAACAAAAGATTTCATGCAGGTTTGGAACAACAAGAGGATGAGTAGAATTGAATAGAATCCATGAGAATAGAATTGAAATTGAAGTGCATCAAAGTTGTGAATTTAAGTAATATTTTACAAATGCTTTGAGTGAGGCTTCAATCAGAATTTTGAGTCAGAAATATCAGTTTTACTTTTTAACTGAAGTGTTGCGTTATGTCTGTGTGTGATGAAAGAGTTATCATTTATAATCCTCTCATATTTAGCTTTGTATCCATCTCATAACTACCTAATGTACTGAAAGCCACAAAATCAGGTTTTACAAGAACCACTGAAAAACAAGAACTTACTTAGTAAGGTTGAACTTGCGGTACAGCTCAAGAGCCTTGCTGAAGTATTTATGCTGACTGTTCAGAGACTCGGCTTTTGCAGCACAGGTTCCATGTTTTGTCCATTCATATTTCCTAAAAAAAAAAGTCCAATATTTACTTTAATAAATAAATAAGTACATTTGCAAGTTTTTAAACATACCAAAATTGGGGGGAGGAAGGTGCTATCAGATCTGGCCAATATTGTTTCATCTCTGGTATTAAGTCCTGAAAAACATGCACATACAACATGTCAAGCGCATTTCCATTGAACTAAAATATATGACATCCAACAGAGCAAGCAAGGCAAGTTAAATTACCTCAATCAAACTGGCATTAAAATGCCAGGATGTATTGCACCTCATGCCGGTGTTGGGCCTGAAACAACAAGAAACATTTCTACTGACACAAACTATAATCACTGGCATTGTCATCATTATCAGATGATTTTTCAGATCACATGACAATCAGGGTTGCACCAATATAAACATATGGGGAAAATGTATTATGCATTCATTTGGCACACCAGGCTTTTTATCCAAACATCACAAACAGTTCATTATAGGAGTTTACGCTATATTAGTATAGTATAGCTTATTGGTTATAGGAAATGCATGTTTATGATTGTGGATTAGTTAAGTGATTGTGGAAAAGGTCTTCGGCTTTAACTATTACTTCAGATATTTAGCCAATATGATGGCTGATATTACAAATTTATACTCTTTAATCATTTTTTAAACCTTTTAATTCAGTATGCATTGCAATAAAACAATTTTACTGATCATAAACCTACCACAATCCATGCAGAGTCCAAAAGCTTAAATTTGTTGTACATTTTTCCACCTATAAATGAAAAACAACATCATTTATCCCTGATACCAAGTGAAGGAGCAATATATAGTGTGCCTGCAGTAATGGAAATAAAATAATGGAAAGGAAATGCGATACAATACACTGCAAAATGTCTGTGGCCAATGCTGGGTCAGGATGAGTCTGGTCCATTCTCCCCTAAAAGATGCAGTCAATTCACTATGTATGACTTCAGGGTGACAATTGCAATCTGACAAACATTTTGCACGAAACTTGGATCTAAAAACGGCTTCATTTGTTTGTGCCTATGTAGAAAATGTGGTCACAGTATGAAACGTGTATGAAAACCATTAAAGAGGGGCATGCAAATAGTTGAAGATCATTAACCAAATGATTGTAGCTGTAATGCACCAAATTCTCATTTTGTATTATTCTGAATAGTATTTATCAATAGATTTTCGTTATTGTACTTGTTTACAATAATGAATACTGTGACAATGTTTATTAGCGGTAGTATTATTTACATGTCATAAATCAAATCAAATCATTAAAAACAGTACAACATAATGCAAATATTTCACATGCAAACCGCAAACATGTTTTTAGAACATTTCCTCAAAAAGTACTGGGAGAAAACAATGATTTATGACATTTGTGTCAGCATGACTAGTGTAGTCAAGATTCCTAACTAATGAGCCGGTTGTTTCTAGTTGAACAAAAAAACCTGAATTAATCAGGGATTGTACCAAGAACTGTTAGTGTGCTCATTTCTGTAAAAAGTCATTAAAAAAGTATGCATATGTATAAATTGTTTACCCTTTCAAACGTCTTGTGTTGTATATAATGTTTACTCTGTAACCTAAAGTGTATCTTGTTCAATAAAGGCAAACAGGCTTTGTACAATATTGATTGTCCGACTGCACCCAAACTAAAAGTGTATCAATATGAATAAATATATTAATCTAAATGTATTTGCGTGACATACCGA
This sequence comes from Barbus barbus, assembly GCF_936440315.1. Classification (NCBI taxonomy): domain Eukaryota; kingdom Metazoa; phylum Chordata; class Actinopteri; order Cypriniformes; family Cyprinidae; genus Barbus; species Barbus barbus. The sequence goes on along the minus strand of NC_136746.1, from coordinate 5,476,976 downwards.
GGATGGGCAAAGGCTGTTGGGCCGAAATATCCAGCACAAAGTATGACAGCAACTGCAATAAACCTCATTCTTCTTCCAGATTGTGCAAGTCCGCTCATCTTACAAAAGAGCATTTATTATAAACGTTCATAACCGTACACTGTAAACAAAATAAAAAAACTTCTATAAGACAAAGCCATAGAGCATGTCAAAGTTGCGACCAAAATTAACATATTGAAATGTGAGATAAATACTGTAGATAAATAAAAACTTACGTTAAGGCGACGTCGCCAGTTACCTGTTATTGTCTGAAATGCCTGTTCAATTTATATAAAGTTTTTAAGTCCTACTTACTGATATGAGAGAGCGCTGGTTTTAAAGGTTTTTATTTAGTCTGGGTGTAAGTCTTAAAGCAGGACTGCCAGTCACTATCTTCCCGAAACACTGTGCGGTCGAGAGTCACTTCAGAGTCACTTCATTTCCTGACAGAGACACACTGTGGCTTCTGTGCATTGATCGTGTTAACCTTGTGACTGCGCGTGCCCTGTCAAGTCATGTGATCAGCTGCAATTTATGTCACGTGAAGGTGGATTATGCATATTAAGCTAAAATGTTGCAACCAGGAAATGTATCATCATGTCATTATTGTTACAGTGCCCTCTGGTAAATGTTGTATGAACGGGATTCTCCTGCATTGCTACTTTTTGATTTTCTGAAAACTTTCATTTAAGAACTTAATAAAATGTATCATTATAGACTTTAGGAGGCATATTTGTTGCTGTACAACAAAAGATTTGTGTACAATTATAAATGTACCTTATTTTGCTTTTTTTCACCCTTTCACCCTTAAAAAAACTGGAAATCTCCAAACTTTTTTCTCGTTTGTTATGAATTTTGTGGTAATATTAAATTTCTGTACATTATTAATGGCTGTGCCTCCATTCATACCCACAGGAACACCATGAGACACTGAAGATTAAAAGACAGCTAATGTTTACACATCCTAAAATTCATTTCAATGTTGTTGGTAAAAAAAAAAAAAGTTAAAATCCAGAATAAAAAAAGGTTGTTTGTGTAATATCATTGTATCTAGTCCATACATTTTATTTCTCAAAACATTAAACAATCAAAAAATATATTTGCTGTTTAGCAATAAATACATAAAAAAAATAATAAAAATTCACTAAACAGTGTTGAAACTGGCTTCAAAAATTGTGTCCAGAGTGCATTAGGCTACGTTTTTGGCCATTGAGTCTTTCCACTAATTCAAACATATTAATATGTAGGCGATTTACTTTTAACCATTATTATGATTTCCGTTCGACTCACCTTAAACTAGGCTATCTCTTGTTTTTATAATTCGTAGCCTATCCAGCATCAAAAAACGTCTGTCTGGTATCTTAATATCTGTGCGAAATGATGTGGGAACTCAGTGTAAATGCTATATATAGTCTAATGCCTATCCATAAATGGGATGCCGGAGAGGCAACATCGCATGGGTAATATTGTGCTTTTCATCAGCTGCTTCCTCACAGGCGGGTAGAGGCTCATCTACCTCCGCGTCGCGCTCTTGTATTCTCCTGGGGTGAGTATGTCTGGCCCCTTATTTACACTCTTTTGATCCGAGATTATAATGCAGAGTTGTCCTTGTGGAAACACAAAATAGTTGAGGCTGAAGGAAACTTTTGAACTTTACCTTGGTTGGATGTTGATCTGTCTCGAATGATGTTTGCTTGACTGGGCGCTGCACTTGATTTGAAAGGATTCATAAAAAGTTGCCAATTAAACCAGTTTCAGTGCTTTGTGAATATGGGTGAATGAATAACTGGACACATTTTGACACTGTTTTGTTTGTGGAAAAATTGTCTCGTGACATGTTGAATGAAATGACCTTTGAAATATTTGTCGCACTTGTTGATGCATTATGCAAAGAACGATCAGTTAGTTTTTACATGTCGTCTGCCAAATATGTTAATGGAAACTGTGCATAAATATAAATATATTTTATTATTTTTAATATGCACAGTAGATGGCATTGTATGTGGGCTTCATATGAGATTTGATAATGCATGATTATTTGTTTGTGTAATTATTCATCAAAAAGAAATGAGGAATGTGTTCTTGTTTGTGCTGTAGTGTAGTTCATTTATCCATAATAGACGATAAACAGTCATGAGCAGTTGGCTATATTTCAATATTTCAGGACATTTACATAGTAATAGCTTGCCATTAAAGTACACTTTACAGTAGAAATGATCATGGGATACTGTACCCATCTCCTTGGACTGTCGGACATCCCAACCCCCAACCTCTAATTTTAAACTGCTGTAAGGTTTGGCTTCCTTGTGGCCCAAAGCTCCAGAACACCCCCCCTTCATCTCCACAAACAGGTCCACTTTCCTAACACCTAAATCATATCAGGAGCAGACCGCATTTGGCAAAATGTGCTACAAAACTGTGTCCCCAATAATGTGAAACACTGAAACAAGAAATTGAGAATTGGAATTCATGCATCTGTCAATGAATGCATTTTGTTTTGTCTTTGTGCAAAGATGCTGCATGTTTTTGTTCCAGGTTTTATTCATAGGTTCTTGGGATTGGCAAATATGGCTGCAGTTGCTACCAGACACACGCATTTCAGTCAAGAATACCTCAGTACTGAGTCTAAATGTGTTGTTCGGGAATACTCAAGGTAAGGTAAAAAAAAAAAATACAGAAGCAAGTTCAAGCTTAATGAATCGCCGCAGCTAATCATGACCTTCACAGCAATACTAAAACTACTTGTAGTGAAATAGTAACATCATGTATAATATATAATAACATTGCTGGAGCTCTGCTAACCCTGTTACCTACAGTAGCTGAACTATAACTGATCCCTTCATGTCACTACTGTCCTCTGGGTAGCTGACGTGAAATACTTGGAAGTTGACATGGCCTGCAGTGTGACAGGCTACATTTATCACACTGCAGGACCATTTAAATTGAACTGAAAGGTGATTCAAATGGTGAAGAACTGATAAGAAATGGTGATCAGTTACAGGGCCAAAGGTATTATATGGTAGATATTTTATGGACACATATTGCACCAAATACCCAGATACTGCCTGGGAACAATAATAGATTTAAGATATAATATAAGCTTTGACATTAAAACTGGTTAAGAACAAGAACGTGGTATGGCTATTACAGTTATTTTAGTTAATTAAATTTAATTATATAACATGCCTAAAATGATGATCAAAATTAGTTATATTTTAATATATAGTGGTAGTTATTGTTTGCCCTCTGAGGGTTCAAAAGGTCAGTTTTTTTTTTTAGTTTAGTTTAAAACCTATAATTTCTAATTCATGTGAACCATGGGTAAAGATGATCAAATATCAAATGTTTTTTTTTTTCTTTCCACTTAAGATGTGTTGCTTGAAATGCATGAATTATGATATGCTTTTGCATGTCTGAATGCATTTCAAAATGAATAAACTGATTATTAACCTGAGATGACATGGAGCGTTAATGAATCCTGATCTCTGTTTCTCTCATTCTGCTTGTATAGAATAATGCTTTGACCATACTATTATCATTTTATTATACACTTTTAGAAAAAAGGTACAAAATTGAGTCACTGAGGTGGTGCCCTTTTAAAAGGTATTAATATGCCTGTATTTTAAGCACTAAAACATATTTTTACAGTACTAATATGTACCATTTAGAGGTACAAAATTTACCTTGTAACTTTTGTACCTTAGGGTCCTGCCCCAGTGACAGTTTTGTACCTTTTTTGAGAGTCTATTGAAATATTTGTGTTTTTAGCTCTGCGGCAGAGGAGCGGAAATATCAATTCCAAAAACAGAAGAGAATCCAGGGAGTGGTAAAGCCCCTTAAACAATCATTCCTTTCCTTTTTTGACATGCTTTTGTTATAGTACTTTCATTAGTCAATCTGCATTTTAATGTACTTTAAAGACTTTTGCTGTTACCTAGGCCGAGTGAAACAAAGGTTAAATAGGACTGGCTCTATCTTGGGACATATATTTTTTCGTGATCACTTCTTATGATCCAACAGCTCAATAAATTGTTTGTCTCCTTTCATCAGGTGGAGAAGAAGATGCCTGAGAAATACATCCGTGAGGAGTCCATGATCAGGGGCCCCAAGTTTGTGGTTCGACTGAGGTCCCATACAGTGTATGAAAACAGTGCTATTAAGCTTTTCTGCACTGTGGAGGGATATCCCACCCCACATATCAAATGGTGAGGATTCGACACACAAACAGGCCTTCAATGCTTCCTGTACACTAGATCTCTTCTGGTGTTATACAGTTTCACTGTAACTTTAGGTTTTTGTAAATGCATCAAACACTTCATAATAGTTGTAATCATGTATAAAGAATCTCCAAGAGGATCTCTTGTTATTATATCATAAATATTCTACAGGTTCAAGGATGATGTCATCTTGGACATTTCTTCTGGAAAGTACTTTGTGGAGAGCAATGCTGGATTCCATACCCTCTCCATCCTCAAGTAATTTGAACTTTTTTTGTGTACTTTTTGGACTTTTTAGTGATGCAATGACAGAATGTGGTTTACAGATGATCTGGATTGAACAGAATGAGTGACACGACTCGGGTTGAGTGCTCATTACATGCTCACTTCCTAGTTATTAATTGGCCACAGAAAGCAGGAAACTTTCAAAAAAAAAAAAAAAAAGAGAGAGCTACAAGTTATTAAACTTTGGAAAAAGTTTTGTCTAGCAGGAATATGAGAGAGAGAGAAAAAAAACATGTCCAGGTTACATTTCACCTAAAATGCATAAATAAATCTGCATATAGATCATAGCCTTTGTTAGATCCAGTAAGATTTTGCATTGTGAAGATATTATTATATATTCACAACTAGGTAAAATAAATAAATAAAAATCCCCCTAAACTCATAATGCGCCTGAAAGCTTGACTTTTTAACACAAATACAGTACAAGTACAAATACAAGTACAGCAAATACATAAATAATGAGCAAATAATTCACAATTAAAATAAGGCATGATTTGCTTACAGTAATGACATAAAGAAAAATATGCTTACTTGTCCTAATATTCTCATACATATTAATAATCCCAAATATTTTGGGGTGCAGTGAGTCGCCAAAGGACAAGCTCTTGATAGGTTTCATGTGATTCACCCTCTAAAAGACAATAAAATGTAACTAACAAGTGAATTTCCACAAAAGGAATTCTCATCACTGGGATTGCATGTGAACTTTTCCAATTTAGATCAGGGCCGTTCGGTGCGCCACCCACGTCTTGAGCTCCTGTCAGCTGTTAATGTCAAGAGTGCTGAGCTTGGTGTCATCTGACACTCCGGCGCCTTACAGAGAGATGACTTTCACTGCTCTCACCCTGTCAGTCCCACAAAACCTCACCCTGGCCCTTATGTCACATTCCTGACGGCTTCTTGCATTCAGAGCCCAAGCCTCACAGGTGAAGCTTGGCGTTCCGCATTTCATCTAAAATGGGCAATCCTTTCACTTTTTGACACACAGCCGTTCTCCTCAAGACCGCAGGGGCCAGGGGAGCGGGCTCTAATATAGTATGGTCACACTGAAGGTCACATTACCGTCTTCTCATTTTCTTGTCTCGTGTTTGCTATTCAAGCCTCAGAGCCTCCCGTGTTGAACACGTTCCGAAAACAGGCGCTAGTCTACATTAGCATTTAGTTTGGAGCAATTATCCACTTGACATCAGAGCATTAGTTAACTGCCGATTTATCCATCATGATGGGGGAAGCACTTTATGTGCTTTCCAAATGTCAATTAGGAAATTACTGTGGCATATATCCAATCAAATAGCAATCATGCTGATTATTTATTGACTGATTAATTAGTGGAGTGGGTGAAGCGGTGTTGCGATCCAGCTGTGCATTGATTGAAGTTGTAGACACCTGTGAATGAGTTATGCGTGCTTTCGTAGGTGTGCAACTGATGACACTGCGATGTACACGGCAGTAGCCTCAAACACGCATGGACAGGCCTCCTCCCAGGCCTCCATCATTGTGAAGAGTAAGACTTTTTCTCCTGTTTTCTGGAATCTAAGCATAGCTAAGTGAGATACATTTGCTGGAGAACCAAATTTAGACTATGAATCCTTTCTTTACAAAGTCACTACATACTTTCTTTTTTGTGTCAAATTCATAGGGTGCAAAGAGGAAGAAACGTCCACTCCTTTTTCCTGGATGCCTTACCAGTGTAAGTGTGAAAGCCTCTATTCATTAGAATATCTGGTATGATTTAAGTCATGAACGACTGGAACTGTTTTGGTGTTTCACAGACCCCATTTTATCTGAGATCAAGTATACGAAGATTAACATCACCTTCACTGAGACGTTTGACGTGACCTTTGGAAAAGAAAACGATAAAGCCACTTTGACCTGCAAGATGACCATTAACCCCAACCTGGCTAACCTGCAGCCTGAGGCGATGTGGTACAGAGATGGTAGGAAGAGTCCAACAAAGGTTTTTGTATGCATGTGCGGTAGAGCTGTGTGATATGACGATATATATCGGATGGACGTAATAAAAAGTCTATCGTTTCATATTATGCTCTATCGTTTATTTCATGGTGTCGCAAAATACATTGTTTACGGTAATACTTTTTCATCATTTGGATGACTGGGATCTTTACACGCCACCATGGGGCGTGAAGGGGAGACAGAACCAGGTGGAGAACGACCAGCCAGGAGAAAACGAGGAGCTCGTTCTTAAACAAGGGACTACATCTGTAGCAGGGGCATGCATTTTTAAGCACTGCAGTTTTAACCCTTAAATGCATGAATGATTCGCCAATCATTGTTACATATTCGGGTCTTTAGCGACTTGTTGGACCTATTTTTTCAACACAGATGGATCTCTAACTGCTGCAATAGCAGAAAACACTTTAAATTTTAAGAAATATAAAGAGGTGTTAAGGGGTGGAGATGGGGTGGGTTTAGGGATCAGGGGGTGGAGATGGGTAGGTTTAGGTATATGTAAGGTGGGAGGAGTTGGATCTGGATCCAACCACACACCCTGGATCTTGTAGGCTGCAGCGAGATGCTTCTCGGCACATCACCTGTAGGAGAAAAAAACAAAAACAATCCGTGTTTAACGAATCGTGCCCAAAGATTAATAAACCATACCCACAAATTTCCCATCCGTGCGCTCAGATTTTGTAAACCGTACCCTCGGTTTTTGAATCCGTACCCACAAATTCATAATCAAAATCAAAAATGATTTAAGCTGAAATTATCTGTGTTGTTCTCTTTTTATATTGTCCCATTTTACCGGAATGTTGTGCCGTGGCTCAAGAAGGTACCTGCGGATACTCTAACTCTCATAATTCTAAAACTTTTATACTTTTTGACATTTAAAAATATAAACATATTTAAGAGACCCATGCTAATTTATAATATCATTAGGTCTCCTGCATAGCTTATATTATAATTTACCAAAACGTGGCCCATTTTAGTTGACTTCACCCTAGTTTATTATTATTATTATTTATAGGCTAAATAAATGAGTGCACTTAAGACAGTAAAATGTTTATCACAAAATAATTCCAAGAATGCTTTCTTTTTTAATAACCTTTTACAGTTTTGGAAATGTGTTTGTGCAGTAGCTATTCACTCTTAACACAAATACTTATTTTGTTGATTTTATTATACTAAACTTTTCCCCCCAGAGTTCGATGCATGTTTCACTGTTAATGTTATTATTAACTAGGCCTATTATAACATTGCATTCAGTTAGAGAGCAAAGGAATGACAACATAACCGGTACATTATTTGTTTTATATTGCTTTTTACCTTCTCCTCTTGAAACTCTATTGTTTTTTTGTTTATTTTAAAGAAAATTTAGCGTTTTTTAGCGTTTATTTTAGGCTATTGGATAAAACACAAAGTGGTGGTGTTTTATCCTATTCGTGATTAATGTAAAATAAACGCTAAAAAGAAGATTATTTTGTGAGTGCGGATTATGGTCTCATAGGCTACTATGAAAAATAATGTTTAATAAACACAATACAGTGCATCCCGCACCTAAACAGGTGGCCTGGTTGAATCTGGTGGTGGGGGCAGGGCCACAAATTTGTGAGTTTACAAACCCGTGGGAACGGATTGCGAAAGCGTGCGCACGGATTATGAATTTGTGGGTACGGATTCAAAAACCGAGGGTACGGTTTACAAAATCTGAGGGCCCAATTTGTGGGTACGGTTTATTAATCCATGGGCACGATTTGTTAAACCGAGGGAACAGTTTAAGAATTCATGAGTACGGACGGATTGCAAAACTGTCGCCACGGATTGTTTTTTTTTCTCCTACAGGTGACGTGCTGGGCTCCGTAGATATGTAAATATAGTTGCGCAGAAAAAATACTTACACATTTACATACCTAGGGTCTCTAGCGACCCTATACACTTTTTACCAAAAATGTATCCGAAAACTGGCATTCTTTTATATTTTACTGTTTTTTTCTTGTTATATTGTTTATAATGAATAGATTGAGGAATACTAAGAAAGTTTGTCTAACTTTAAAATATGAAGGAGGGAGAGGGTGGAGAATGATGTCCCGGGTCGCTAAAGACCCGAGGTATGCATTTAAGGGTTAAAACAACCGATTTTAAGCTGTTGAAACACAAACAGTAGAGCTATATGCATGCCTTGTGTGAGAAAAGCATGCAATTTTTGGCTTTGAACGATTACATAAATATATGCGTCAGAATCCCCGTCTATGCAAGTATCCTCATAAACACAGTGATTTAGGTCTTAAGAGAGAGCAAACAGCTGAAAAAGAAAACGCAAATGTAACAGTATATTGGATCCGGGCTTCGGTCTTAAAGGGGAAGCTGTCCAAAAATTCATCCTGTCTGCCATTCATATTAATGAAACAGTGAGAGAATATCTCACTGCTCTTGACTAAGTCGCTTTTGCAACTTTAAAGGAACACTCCACTTTTTTTGAAAATAATAAAATTTTACAACTCCCCTAGAGTTAAACAGTTGAGTTTTACCGTTTTTGTATCCATTCAGCCGATCTGGCGGTAGCACTTTTAGCATAGCTTAGCATAGATCATTGAATCTGATTAGACCATTGAACATTGCTGCCGTACCATGGGTTCAGCAGGCACAATGATAATACGCAGTGCCTGAAAGTAGTCCCCAGCTATAACATAACTAGTTACATAACTTTGGACTACTTGCAGGCGCTGCATAATATCACTGCGCCTGCTGCACCCATGGAACAGCAGCAAAGTTCCTTGATTATTACGCCGGAATGAGTGTATAGTTCCTAGCCATATTGGCCTACGAAATCGCAACTTTTCATTTTCCATCGGCCTTAGTACATGATGTAACTACAGAAGAGTCAAGCTTTAAATAGGAAAAATATCGAAACTCTTTGGTCATTTTTGAGCGAGGTGATAATGCTCTAATTCAATGATCTATGCTAAGCTAAGCTAAAAGTGCTACAGCCAGACCCGGAGATCGGCTGAATGGATTCAAAAACGGTAAAACTCAACTGTTTAACTCTTGGGGATTTAAAAAATGAGCCTATTTTCAAAAAAAAAGTGTAGTTTTTTTTTTAATAAGAAGAAATTAAAAATAATAATAATGATATATATATATATATATATATATATATATATATATATATATATATATATATATATATAGAATCTATACTTAATTATAAGTTAAGTTAATTATAGCTATCTATCTATATATAGATAGATATAATTAACACAGTTAAGAGTAATTCATTTACAAAATGTATGTAGCATTTCTTATTTATTGTAGTTTTTTGTACTATTGCTTGCAATTAGTTTCTTATCCTTATTTCATCACTGTTTATTTATCTTCAGTGAGCTTGTGGGTTTTTTTGTCTCTTTTTAGGCTTGTATTAATTTGATATTGACATTGGTGACAAGGATTGTGAAAATTCTATTGTATCAAAGATTTTAATATCATAAAAACCTTTTTATAAAAATAACTATATATTGTGATATATATCGTTATCGTGATATAAATTTAGTCATAATGTGATATAAGATTTTGGTCATATCCGCCACCTCTAATGTGCGGTTATTGTTAATAAAGCTGTGGTCACACTAGACTTTGAGCATGTGATGCTGCATCGGTTGTGATATGACATCACACTCTGCAGCATCTTTTTAAAAACCTAAATTCAACAAATAACTAACAATAATAAAAACAAGATGCAAAAACATACAATCTACCCCAATTTCCTGCAGTTTTAAATGTATGTTCTTTTAATTCAGCTACGAGGTCATGCTGTGACATATCGATCTTCTATTGGTCACATGATGCCTATTTACAGGTCACAGTTCACCATCAACTTCAGCTTTGCATGAATGGAAGCCAATGGGATGAAAAGGGTAGTGTGACCGGCCTCTAAGAATTCATGGATTACATATGAATACAAGATTTACAGTAGCTGCTGAATATGAAATGGACAGTATTTTTTTGCCCACTCCCCCCCAAAAAAAGGAAAAAATTACTGTTTTCAATCCCCTATTATCTGTTGATTAGTCAACAGATGTCCCGCCCCAAATGCATATCATTGGTTAAGCTGCTCAAACAAACAGATTGCAATTCCATTTTATGCTGCAAATGATGCAGAAATTATGCATTTTGCTCATTTGCAACAATGTAAATAAATACTGCAATTAATTTAAAATGCTTTTCATTTAGCCATTAGAGTAGTTTCACAATCCTTCATTGTCTTGGGACGTGTGTGTATGACAGTGTTAAGAATCATTACTCTTATTTAATGATTTGTATCTGTCATCACTCAAAATTTAATGGAAGTTCGCAAAAGTGGAATTTTTCATGTATTCAAATATTTTAATTAGTGCTGGGAAACAAATAATCGTGATTGATCACATCTATATAACATCTTTTGTTTATATAATATATGTGTGTGCACATATATTTATTATGTATAAATAAAAACACATACAGTATATATTTTTAAAATATTTACATGTATATATTTATATTAATATAATTTATATAATATATAAATATATTTAATATATAAACACAACATACGTGTGTGTGTATTTATATATACATAATAGATATACACAGTACACACACACATATATTATGCACACAAAAACTTTTATTTTGGATGCGATTAATCGCGATTAAATTTTAATAAAATATATTTAGTAAATTATAGCTATTTATTGTTACATTAATATTTGTCTTTCATTTGCAGTGTATTTTACTTCTACAAATGCATAAATAATTATTTTTATATTAAATTCTTAATATATTTTGATCTAAATACTGTATTTCATATAGCTATATACAGTATCTGTGCTAATGACAGCTGCATTTATTTATTGTGGCATTCACCGCTGGTCATGTATTAATTTTCCGGTTGTTGTGTAGGTGTTTGATTTGCAGTCGAGTCGTGTACAGAACAGAATGACTTTTTATGTCAATTTGTAGTTTATGACTCATTTCACTCCAATCTCATTTCCTGAATCATCAGATTACACTTTCCAGATCTGCAGTCTATTCTGCAAAATAAATAGTTTCATTTTCTCTCTTCTGATACCCCATGTTGTTTTTTGGGCCCTCCAGAGCACCTCCTGAAAGAGTCGAGGTGGGTGAAAATGGAGTCTGGCGGAGGTGTTGCCAAGCTCACGCTTACTCAACTCGCTAAGGATGATGAGGGTCTTTACACCCTCCGCATGGTGACCAAGGGAGGCGATGCGGTCCACAGGGCTTACGTCTTCGTTGATGGTAAAGAGTTGTGAACTTCTCCAAAGCTTGTTGAAAATCTTATGTGATTCTTTTGCTGGCCTTTAAAGGTCTGGATTAGCATATTTCATGTCATATACATGCACATACATCTGTTTCGGAGTGATTCCCTCAGCGAATCAGTGGTGTGTAGGAGTAATCAACTTTTGTCTTGGCAGATGGTCCACCTCCAGTTCCTCAAGCTCCCGGAGCCCCAATGGACATTAAGATCCATGATGCAAATAGAGATTATGTCATTGTGTCCTGGAAACCTCCTAACACCACCACCGAAGGCCCTATCATTGGATACTTTGTTGACAGGTGACTGCGCTGACTAAGGTGTCTTCCCAGTGGGAGTTATTTTATGGAATACACTTATGCAAGTTGTTTGATACAGTGGTGTCAAAAAGGTGTCATTGCATTAGATAAGAAAATGTCAAATATCTGCTTTGCTGGACTTTTTTTGAACTGCACAACATGTGCTCACTATGTGACTAACACTTGCACTAGCTTAGCGTGCAGTGTTTCATTGCAGAACCGTTCATCTTATCCACATACCACCTGCAATCAGGTGCTAAATGCGCTATAACAACCTACTGAGAGTATTTAAATAAAGTCACTGTCAGTCTTTTCATTGCAAATAGTCTTCTTTCTATGCAAATGAGGATTATTATAGAATCTACCTGATTGGCAAATGTTATCCTAATGTGCCTGAAGCAATTAACTAGCCACCCACAGAAACTAGTCCGTAAATTGAAAGGGTTGTTGGATGTTGAAAGATTGGGCTCTATTTTTCTATTTCCCAGGATGAGTTGTTGTAACATCACCAGTAAATTACTGTTTTGAAATTGCTGTTTATAGTAAGGGCCGGTTGATACAGAACATATGTTTGATTGGCCCCATCTATATTTGCCTTGTCGCAAATTTAGGGCTCTATGAAATCTGTTTTATTTTTTTCCAAATTCAGTTTTTTTCCATTTTCATTTTTTCCACTTTCCACTTTTGTGAAAGCATGTCTAATGAACTGAAATGATGAAACTTACAATATTAAACAGCAATTTATTAAAAGTTGAACAAAAAATAATTTTTTAAGGCCTTATTCTTTTTCTAAAATTCAGTTTTATTTTTACCAAATTCTGTTTTCCATTAATTTTCCATTTTAATGGTTTCATTATTTTATATATATATATATATATATAAAATATTATTTTATTTATTTTATTTTTCAGAAATAATGTGTATTTACATTTTTTCTGCTAAATATATTCTTGTAAATATTTTTTTTTCTGGTAAATATTGTTTTTTTTCTGGTAAATATTACATTAAGGAATAGTTCTGTCACCATTTCTTCAAGTTAAATTGAACTTTTATTTTGAGGGGTTGTTTTACCTTGATTTTTCTGTTTGTATATGATATGTCAATAGTTTTATTTAAAAAAATGGTTCTAGAGATTCTAAAGATTGTTTATGTGTTCGTGTACGTGACACGCGCTTCATTAGTAAACAAAACCGTGCGTTTGCGTCATTCATTCACAGAGACACGCAGAACATGCAGGATTCATATTTAAATGGTATTTTTGCAGCTTAATATTCACAGACACTAGTCCATATCGCGTTTTGATTTAGGTGTACTGACCTACTTTTGATGTATACATCCAAAATTTGTCAAATGTGAATTTGTTAAAATAAATTCAGCTTTTGTTGACGCTGTGTGTGTACAACATCTACAGTTTTAACTGTGCTTTAAGTGTTATATTTCAGTTGCTTAATTGTAGGTACTCTGTAAAACAAAAGACAGTTTGTTTTCTCTTCCAATATAGGTTACTTAGAAAATTGCTTACCAACACAATTTTTTGCCAGAGACATGCTTTGCATATGCTAATAGATGCAGTGATTATTTTGTTCCCTGTTACTTTGAGCTGCATTAGTATCGAGCTGAAATGTACTCTCGTCGGACGGTAATCAGACTGTTAAGTGATGCATGGATCTGCAATTACGTATGAACGCTCCTTAGCTCATATCATCTCCTCGGAACGTAAAAGTGGGCTGTAATTTTCACTCTTTCACAGCAGCGTGGAAGTAATGATAGGATAGTTTTGATTACTGTCCATATTCATTGTTGTTCATGTTTATTCTGTCACTCTTATTGGGCAGATGTGAAGTTGGAACAGAGAACTGGGTTCAGTGTAATGACTCCCCTGTAAAGATCTGCAAGTATCCTGTGCAGGGCCTGTTTGAAGGACACTCTTATTACTTTCGTGTGCGTGCCGTCAACTCTCGCGGCATTGGTAGACCCTCCAGAATGTCTGAGCCCATTGCCGCTCTGGACCCTACAGAGTTTGAAAGACTTCATGGTGAGCAAAACTAAGTCCTCATGAAGTTACATTTAGTGATCAACTCTGTATGTGTTAATAATGCCTTTTATGTACTGCTGTTTGTTTCAACAGCCACAAAACTTGGTGGAAGACTTGATGTTGTGACTTACTATGACGACCTTGAAGGTATAGTTAGATTTATTTACTGAAAAATGGTGAATTTTCATTTCAATGTATGTCAAAACCATGGAAAATTATAAAATCTTTAAACATAATGGAAAAGTCATGGACATTTCTATAATAATAATTAAAAAAATGGCAAGCTATGGCAAGTTTATTTTATTAATACTAAATGTATTATTTAATATATATGACCCTGGAGCACAAAACCAGTCGCTGGGGTATATTTGTAGCAATAGCCAAAAAAGCATTGTATGGGTCAAAATTATAAATTTTTCTTTTATGCCAAAAATCATTAGGATATTAAGTAAAGATCATGTTCCTTGGAGATATTTTGTAAATTTCCTACCGTAAATATATCAAAACTTAATTTTTTATCTGTAATATGCATTGTTAAGAACTTCATTTGGACAACTTTAAAGGCGATTTTCTCAATATTTAGATTTTTTTGCACCCTCAGGTTTTCAATCTGCACGCTTATTTATTCAGCTTTCACATGATGTAGAAATATCAATTTCGAAAAATTTACACTTATGACTGGTTTTGTGGTCCAGGGTCACATATTAAAAATGATATTTTAGCCATATCCAGTAATCATGAACTGAATAAGCATGGCAATTCTTTAGTCAAAACAAATGTGAGCTTTGCATTTATTTCTGATATTAAACATGCACTAAGTAAAATAATGTTGTTTGCCTAAAAAGAAAAGAACTTTGAGCAGGACTGTCAATGTAATCACAATCAGAACTCAAAATGCATTCATTTTTTGACCGTCACACGATCATTAATGGCTACTACATTATAGTGACCATTGCATGTATACAGCGTCGGCCCAGTTGCTCTTTATCGTTGGACGGTCCAACAGAGATGTTCCTGTCCTTCAGTGACCTTCAAGAGCCCAAAAAGGACATCTGTAAACCACTTTAACTGCATCCTTGGATCTGTCTTAAAATATTCTTCCTTTTGTCACTCAGTCAAGTTTGCGTGTCTTTGAATTTGTATTATGTATTAGATGACAGCAGCTGTCACTTAGTGCTTTTCCCCCCTATTCTTTCATGCTTTTTGCTTTCAAAATGAGCAATAATTATCTAGCCCATAATTGGTTCTCTTCTGAGAGGTACTGATTAGTTTTTGATGAGAATTCCATCAGGAAGGGAACGTACAAACATCTGTGGTTCTTTTTCAAGTTGAAACGAACACATCAACCAGTGTCACCCATGTGCTTTCATATGTGTATGTGTATATATATATATATATATATAAAGCGGCGGCAGCGGCAAAGATGATATTCGCATATCAGTCCATAATATTAAAGTTGATTTTAAAGCTAGTGAAATTGCTAGGATATTTCCTAGTGTGTGTGCAAGTGTCTGTGTATTGGTGTGTGTCTATGTGTTCAGGATAGAAACAGTAATTCTGTTTGATGTGCTTTGCTTGCAGCCGAGGGAAAAGCTCCGGGACCTCCCTCTAAAGTCTGTGCTTCAGAGACGGACCGAACATATGTTGTGCTCAGTTGGGTCCCTCCAGTCTACCATAGCAAAGCCCCCATGTGGTATTACATTGAGAAGGTTAGTTTCAGCTCACTGCCAGACGTTAACTCAGCCGAATGGTCACAAACTTTATTTCAGCAGTTTACTTTTCTTCTTTTGTCACCTTTAATCCATTAAGAAACACCTACGGTGTAAGAATATTTAATAAGAATATTAAATCAGTTTTTGTTTTGCATTAAATGATGCAGCACAGCCCACAGGAACAATTTATTTCTCAGAAGTTAATCTTTCGTAGCTCAGAGATAGATATTTGACTGATATTGTTGTTTTAATTGTATGCTTTAAAACTAATTTTTAACAACATCCATTTTTTTTGTAGTTTTCCAATAACTGATATCTCAGACTAATTTTTAGTTAGTGGGTGCTTTTTTGAAGCACTCACTATTGTTATTGCTCATACTTATTATTTTCTTTATTCCGCCGTTATTTTGACGCGCTACTCCTCCCGCAGCTTTTGTCACAGACCCACGAATGAGGCGTCAAATCGTGCGGATTATTCGGGAATGGTGTGCTATGACTTTTATAAGCGATCGGGGGTACGGTATTTGCCCCAGGGGCAAAAAAGCGGCCCAAAAATCGCATTGACTTAACATTGCGACAAACTTTGACGAATCATAGCTCAGAGCGAGGATTTCGCAGAAACTTGTGATTTGCCACATTTGAAGAGGCTGGGAGGCTCTGTAAGAACATACCTCACAATGGGGTAAAAGTTTTACCCCTGGGGCAGAAGAGGCCCCCAAAGTTGCCCCATTGACTTACTATGGAGCAGGACGGCCCATGAAATGCATGCGTTTAACCTACTATGGTAAATTGCATAGGGATTTTGCATTGAACATAGCTCTGGATCACAGTGTCATAGAGACAAGGGGGCGGGCTCATTTTACTCAGACGACCAATCAATCTCTCAGGATCATTGTGAAGCTATCAAGCCACGCCCTAGCAACCATTTAGAGCACCTTAGCAACAAGTTCCATAGACATTCATTGAAAGAGATCAAAGGGATATCTCCGGACTGAATTGTCATAGAAACATGAGGGTGGTCTCATTTGACTCGGGGCAGCAAACGGCCAATCATGAATCACCTCAACACTTCCTAGCCCCTCCCTAGCAACCATTGTCGAGCACCTTAGCAACCAAAATCCAAAGAGGGATATCTTCCATTCTGAACGTCACAGAGGCACGGGAGTTGGTTTATATCATTCATAGTGACAAGAAGCCTTTGCAGTTTCATCATGCAACTCCATAGCAACCAAACAGAGTACCTTAGCAACCAAAATCCAAATAGGGATATCTTCCATTCTGAATGTCACAGAGGCACGGGAGTTGGTTTATATCATTCATAGAGACAAGAAGCCTTTGCAGTTTCATCATGCAACTCCATAGCAACCAAACAGAGTACCCTAGCAACCAAAATCCAAAGGGGGATATCTTCCATTCTGAATGTCACAGAGGCATGGGAGTTGGTTTATATCATTCATAGTGACAAGAAGCCTTTGCAGTTTCATCATGCAACTCCATAGCAACCATCCTGGGTACCCTAGCAATCGCATAGCAACACCCTGGCAACACCTTAGTAACCACCCTGGGTACCCTAGTAACGGCCCTAGCAACCATCCTGGGTACCCTAGCAACCGCATAGCAACACCCTAGCAACCACCCCAAGTACCCTAGCAACCACATAGCAACACCTTAGCAACCACCCTGGGTACCCTAGCAACGGCCCTAGCAACCATCCTGGGTACCCTAGCAACCACATAGCAACACCCTAGCAACCACCCCAAGTACCATAGCAACCACATAGCAACACCTTAGCAACCACCTTGGGTACCCTAGCAACCGCCCTAGCAACCATCCTAGGTACCCTAGCAACCGCATAGCAACACCCTAGCAACCACCCCAAGTACCCTAGCAACCACATAGCAACACCTTAGCCACCACCCTGGGTACCCTAGCAACCGCCCTAGCAACCATCCTGGGTACCCTAGCAACGGCCCTAGCAACCATCCTGGGTACCCTATCAACCGCATAGCAACACCCTAGCAACACCTTAGTAACCATCCTGGGTACCCTAGCAACCGCCCTAGAAACCATCCTGGGTACCCTAGCAACCGCCCTAGCAACCGAGTGGCGAGTTTTGCCACGCCAAGCACCCACTCACATTTTCTTCAGGAAATGTACATTCTAGTTTTTGTATTATTCCTGCTTTTTGACAATAACTAAAAATTACAGTACAAGCATATTATTATTATTAATAATGTAATAATAGTCAGGCAAGTTGTGTGCTGCACCGAAGGGTTGCAAATGTAATTTTGATTTGTTTTGGGCTGTCTATTTGTCTCAAATGCTACATGCTACATGTTTTTTTTTTTTTTACTTGAGTAGCTATAATAGGTTATGTATTATAATAGCTGTAATGAATTATGAATAGCTGTAATAGGTTATGTAAATATGCAAACAAAGTTAATTTGCTGTGATTTTATTTAATCCGTTGTCCCAATATTAAATTAACAGAGTTCTCATTTATTTCAGTTCTCAGTTGTCTCAGATGTGCCTTCTAAAAATAAAAACAAAAATAAAGTGTTGTGATTGCAGACTTTGGCAATGTGACAAATCCATTTTCAATCTTTGGCTCTATTTAATTAATTGAATTACTGTCTAGAAGAGACAACTGTTGTTGTTGTTTCTTGTGAGAGGTTAAAGCAGTCATTATCACTTCTCACACAATACATATGTGTTCCAGGAGCACAAAAGCAGTCATAAGTAGCACGGGTAAAAATGCATTGTATGAGTCAAAATTATCCATTTTTCTTTTATGCCAAAAATCATTAGGATATTAAGTAAAGATCATGTTCCATGAAGATATTTTGTAAATTTCCTACTGTTAATATATCAAAACTTCATTTTTGATTAGTAATATGCATTGCTAAGAACTTCATTTGAACAACTTTAAAGGTGATTTTCTCAATATTTAGATTTTTTTGCACCCTCAGATTCCAGATTTTAAAATAGTTGTATCTCGGCCAAATATTGTCCTAACGAACTATGCATCAATGGAAAGCTTAAATTGACCCTTATGGTTTTGAGGTCCAGGGTCACATATTTGTGTAATAGTGTGTTTTTATTCATTCTGGACTTTAATAGCTTCAAGTCGGAGCTGGATCCTGGCAGAGAGTGAACACTAAAGTACCCATCAGATCTCCTCGTTATGCCGTCTTCGACCTGCTAGAGGGAAAGGACTATCAGTTCCGTGTGGTGTCCGCTAATATGTACGGTGTCAGCGAGCCCTCCGAGCCCACCAACACTGTAACAACCCTGCAGCTGAAGGGTAAATGCCCTAAAAAGCATGTCACAGAGGGCACAGTGCCTCTGATGTATTCACTTAAGATATTGACATGTTGAAATGCATATGAAATGGCATATAGATCTTTGAAGTTTGCTCTGACTTTGATGTTGTCATTAAGGCAGTAATGATTTTTTATCTGCCTTTCTGTAGTGGAACTAATTCATGCATGATAGGTCGTCAAGGGATTGATTGGACTGGTTTGTGAAATCACCCCTGAAATGAAGTTCTGTGTTCATTCAGGTGTGCCCTCAGCTCCTGGACAAGTCGTTGCAACCAGAGAGACAGACACTTCTGTTCTAATCCAGTGGGCGCCTCCAAAGGATCCCAATAACCTGATTGGATATTACATTGATTCTTGTGTGAAAGGATCTAAGGACTGGACCTCTGCCAATCACAAGCCCCATAAGCAGACTAGGTTGGTGAAATGATTTGAGGCACTTCCCACGAATAGGGTACGAAAGCATCTGAAACTCAGGTCTGAGAATCTCTTGAAAAGATTTGTAAGAACTTTATAATTAAAATAAAATAAAATAAAGGGGTTGCCGATTTAACCTGTTCTCATCCTCCAAAGAAACTCATTAACCTTATTCAACGTTATATTGATTCTCGTGTGAAAGATCTGAGAACCGGACCTAATCCAATCACAAGCTCCACAAGCAGACCAGCGCTGTGTTTCTCAAAGGCATTGTAAGACTACATAGATCGTAGAGGCTATTGGTGCCAATGGCTTTGGGAAACACAGCCCAGGTATGTGAGCAAGCTGTTCTCATTCCCAGGCATCAAAAACTGAAGCAAAAACTGGTCAAACACTTTGTGTGTTGAAATAAAAATGCTATAGGGTACCCCTTTGTGTTACTAATATATTGATGAACTAGGAGTTACATTGCTTACAATAGTTTGCCTTATTCATCTTTTTGTATGGACATTCAGCAAACTATTAAGAACAAAGTACATTCTTTCTGTGGATTAGCCATTCAGGTATTTTAAAATGAAATTATTTGCTATTCAGCAGCATTTAGCTCACAGGAACACTCATCTCTATATGATGGTAACTTTAAATAACACATTATTCTTCAACCAAATTCATATTTAACACATGTATTACACAAAGCCGAACTTGAAACATAATTATATTTACAAACGACAATTAATTACATCCCCAAAACAGTGCCCAAACCTTATTAAATAAGTTATTCAAATACAACAGCCGATGGCAAGTATCTCTTATGCTTGGAAAAAAAGTCATGGCACACCGAAATAATTCCGATTTGCAGAAAGTGCCATAAAGTGCATGATTGTGAATGTGGTAACTGACAAAAATACAAAGTAAAGGTGATCACATTATAATATTAAATGCAACTGGAAAACCAGAAAGCTTGCATCAGGGGTTTGTGTTGCTGACATTTTTCTTCTGAGGATGCTATTCCCTAAATTATGAAATGGATACTTCCTCTTTCACTGCCTCATTACTGGGTTCTCACAGGTTTGTTGTGCACGGACTGACCACCGGTGAGACGTATGTCTTCCGTGTTCAAGCCATCAACGAGCTGGGTCTCAGCGATGAATCCCAGGAATCGGCCCCTCTTTCTGTGAGAGCCGCTCTTAGTAAGTCTGCCTTTCACAATCCAGTCTCCTTTGATATTCCGTCAAGAAACCATTTATTTTGATCCTTTACCAAACACATTCAGAAGCTGTTTTTCAGCAGGAGGTGTTTGTTATTGATAAACCCATGGTGTACAAATGACAAAAAGAAAAGTACCCACCAGAGATGGCCCACCAGACTTCGTTTTAATAACTTTACAACAGTCTGGAAAAGGTATTTATTTATCTTAATTCATAAGCGTGCTCAGGAAAGTTGCCACACAATAACAACTGAAAATTTGATTTCTAGACGTCAAAGGTTTCTTTAGTATACAGTAGAGCAGAGCGGTGAAATGTGTCAGCCAGTAGATTCTGCTATAGTGTTTATTAAAGACCATCAGAGAATGTGTGTTACAGTGATTTTACCATGGATAATCCACTATAACATCATGCCAGGTGTAAACAAATACAAACTTCCAAATAAAAACAAAATTTAATGAAAAGCTTTCCTTTGTAAAGTTTGCAAAAAAAAAAAAAAGATTGATAAGATTCAATTTGAATGAACATTGTTTACATTACCATACACTGAACAAAATTATAAACGCAACACTTTTGTTTTTGCCCCCATTTTTCATGAGCTGAACTCAAAGATCTAAGACTTTTAAGGCCTATTTCTCTCAAATATTGTTCACAAATCTGTCTAAATCTGTGTTAGTGAGCACTTCTCTTTTCCCGAGATAATCCATCCACCTCACAGGTGTGGCATATCAAGATGCTGATTAGACAGCATGATTATTGCACTGGTGTGCCTTAGGCTGGCCACAATAAAAGGCCACTCTAAAATGTGCAGTTTTACTGTATTGGGGGGGTCCAGGGGGTCTGAAAACCAGTCAGTATCTGTGTGACCACCATTTTCCTCACGCAGTGCAACACATCTCCTTCGCATAGAGTTGATCAGGTTGTCCACTCCTCTTCAATGGCTGTGCGAAGTTGCTGGATATTGGCAGGAACTGGAACACTCTGTCGTATACACCGATCCAGAGCATCCCAAACATGCTCAATGGGTGACCTGTCTGTTGAGTATGCTGGCCATGCAAGAACTGGGATGTTTTCAGCTTCCAGGAATTGTGTACAGATCCTTGCAACATGGGGCCGTGCATTATCATGCTGCAACATGAGGCAATGGCCGTGGATTAATGACATAACAATGGGCCTCAGGATCTCGTCACGGTATCTCTGTGCATTCAAAATGCCATCAATAAAATGCACCTGTGTTCGTTGTCCATAACATATGCCTGCCCATACCATAACTCCACCGCCACCATGGGCCACTCGATCCACAACGTTGACATCAGCAAACCACTCACCCACACAACGCCATGCTGCCATCTGCCCTGTACAGTGAAAACCAGGATTCATCCGTGAAGACAACACCTCTCTAAAGTGCCAGACGCCATCAAATGTGAGCATTTGCCCACTCAAGTCGGTTACGATGACGAACTGCAGTCAGGTTGAGACCCCGATGAGGACGACGAGCATGCAGATGAGCTGGTTTCTGACAGTTTGTGCAGAAATTCTTTGGTTATGCAAACTGATTGTTGCAGCAGCTGTCCGGGTGGCTGGTCTCAGACGATCTTGGAGGTGAAGATGCTGGATGTGGAGGTCCTGGGCTGATGTGGTTACACGTGGTCTGCGGTTGTGAGGCCGGTTGGATGTAGTGCCAAATTCTCTGAAACGCCTTTGGAGACGGCTTATGGTAGATAAATGATCATTCAATTCACAGGCAACAGCTCTGGTGGACATTCCTGCAGTCAGCATGCCAATTGCACGCTCCCTCAAAACTTGAATTTTAGAGTGGCCTTTTATTGTGGCCAGCCTAAGGCACACCTGTGCAATAATCATGTTGTCTAATCAGCATCAGGATTATCTCGGAAAAGGAGAAGGGCTCACTAAAACAGATATAAGCTCGATTCGGACGGTAATTGTTTCTCAGGGGGACGTAAGTGATTTTCACCATATACAGGGGGTAGTTGGTGATTTAATTGCCGTCTGAATCCAGGACGTCTGTGTTTTTCTCTCACCACCCCTGTAAAAATCCCTGGCCAAATTACCTACTGTTTTTTGACAAACACCAAGGTCGTGGGGTAATTTAATTGCCGTCCGAATCCACATCTCTGAGTTTACGAGAAGAAATCAATTCAAAATTCGGCATTTAAACCTGAACACCGTATGGTAACTGTTGTACTTCGGTGTAATTTGCATACATATTTATTTCTGAAATGCTGGAAAGTATAAAAGAACAATACTTCATAACTGCTCCACCACAGCGAGTGAGAGCAGAAAGAGAAGAAAAGCACGTAAACATTCGAAATGGGTCTTTATTATGGCAGCGGCAGGTATGCAATACAAATTTAAAATGTGTATTATAAACGGACATATATCTCGTATAATTTTATACATCTATAGCGCATATTTTCCTATTTTTAAACAGGATATTTAAATAATCAAATAATAAATAGGATAATACATTATAAAATATGCTTGGAATAATAAGAATATATTTTACATATTGTACTTTTAAATACATTTTACACAATAATAAGAATAAATTTGTTAATAAAATTCATTTTATTTACAGCACACGATCATGTGACTGGCCACGTGAGCAGCGCGTTCTCGGGTTCGCAGGATCACAGAACTCCCTCCTCCACTGTGAATAAATCACCATCCGAATCCATGACTTTTATCACTGAGGTGATATGTAAATTCATTTTTACAGACGTCCATATGAAAAACAATTACCATCCGAATCGGGCTTTAGACAGATTTGTGAACAATATTTGAGAGAAATAGGCCTTTTGTGTACATAGAAAAAGTCTTAGATCTTTGAGTTCAGCTCATGAAAAATGGGGGCAAAAACAAAAGTGTTGTGTTTATAATTTTGTTGTATAATTTTGTATATATATGTGTGTGTGTGATATGTGCAGTTACCGTGAAATCATAGCACCCACCCATAGTAGTTACATGGAAGAGGTTTTTTAAATCTTTATATTTCCCTCAAAGCTCATACCATTTGCTAAATTGGTTTAATAATTTATACCAAATGAGTCAGAATGTTTTTTCTTTCGGTATCTCTGTGGGACACTTAGTCAACAAGTAGAAATTATTTCAGCCAGCAGACCATTAAATTTTTACAGATCTGGATGAATTGTAGAGCTGTTTGCTTTGGAAGTCTTTAGCTTTAGCTAACAGCAATCATCTGTTTGGACTCTGGGGGACAATTCCATACTCAGCAACTTCAAAAGATGAAACTTTTTGTCCTATGAGTGCAGGCCTGTCTGTAGTACAGAGCCAGTCAAAACAGTGGTTAGGAAATTAAATTAGATGATAAATTAGATCACACACACACACACACACAAACAAAACAAAACACAGCCTTACACTGACCCAAGCCATATCAGGGGCCAGAAGATGCACCAGTAGGCACCTAGCAACAACTCCGAACACTCTAGCAACTGTACTAAAATTCTCTCATAACACCCTGATAGCAAGTTTTGTATGGGCAACAACCACAACAATTTTTATCATAGCATTAGCATTATAGCTTCACTTCTGACATGGAGACTGTCAGCATGATCATGTTACTTTTATAGACATTTTGGTCAATTGTAAGGTAGCATGGTATTCTTTGTGTATAATGCAGTCCCATAATGCTCAGTTCAAGATGGCTAAAAAATAGGTTAGAAATATAATTATTTAATTATCAAAATTAATCAGTCTAATTAAAATAAGTAGTTCAGTCGGATTAAAGTAAACTCTTTTTTTTTTTATTAATTGACTCTCTATTTGTGAAGTGACATTCAGCCAAGTATGGTGACCCATACTCGGAATTCGTGCTCTGCATTTAACCCATCCAAAGTGCACACACACAGCAGTGAACACACACCCCGCAGTGAACACACACCCGGAGCAGTGGGCAGCCATTTATGCTGCGGCGCCCGGGGAGCAGTTGGGGGTTCGGTGCCTTGCTCAAGGGCACCTCAGTCGTGGTATTGAGGGTGGAGAGAGCGCTGGACATTCACTTCCCCCACCTACAATTCCTGCCGGCCGGAGACTCGAACCCACAACCTTCGGATTACAAGTCCGACTCTCTAACCATTAGGCCACGACTTCCCACTACTTTTTACACTACTTTACACTAAGATTTACACTACTCTTCAAAAGTTTTGGGATCTTTTTCCAAAATAATTCTCTTTTGTCTGCATTTAATTATAATAAAAACGTATTATTACAATTTAAAATAGCTGTTTTATTGTTTTTCACATAATTTATTCCTGTGATACCAAAGCTGAATTTTAAGCAGCTATTAACCTTGTCTTTACTGTCACATGATCCTTCATAAATTATTCTAATATGCTGATTTGGTGCTCAAAAATATTTCTTATTATTATCAATGCTGGAAACAGTTGTGCTGCTTAATATTTATATGGAAACGGTGATACATTTTTTTCTGAAAGTTAAAAAAAAACATTTATTTGAAATACAAATATCACTTTTGATTACTTTAATGCATCTTTGCTGGATAAAAGTATTAGTTCCTTTAAAAAAACAACAACAAAAAAACTTATTTTAGCTTGTGATGCTGCTTTACAAGGCAGTTGTTTATGTAGGCAGTAGATAGCAAAGCAGCCGTTTCAGAATAAAGCCCTAAATTCTCTTGTTATTTTGAGGCTTACACCAATGCATTCCACCCTCCTATATTATACCTCCAGATGCAACGCTTCTCTCAGAGATGTGCATATTATAAGCCAGAGATGAGGCTTGCACGCCAGCGCATGTTCCTCTCAGTCCAAGACATTGAGTAATGGGGAGGACCAGCTAAAGCAATCTGTCTTCTCCACAGAGCTGCCCTCTTCCCCTTATGACATCTCTCTTCTCTACTGTGATGGGGAATCCATGGTGCTCAACTGGAAGCAGCCCCTCCATTCTGGAGGAGCAGACGTCACTGATTATTACATTGACAAATGCAATGTGGCCAAGAAGACATGGGAGGAGGTCAACATCCCACCCATTAAGGAAAGACTGCACAAGGTGGGCATGTATTGCAGCATTCTGTGCATGTTATTGTTATCAGCTTATATTGATTGATTTATAATATGTATAACATAATTACTAAAATGAACCTTTCCTTCTGAAGGTTGGAGGTCTGACAGCTGGGTCAGTGTATCAGTTTAGGGTCTATGGAGCTAATTTGATTGGACTGGGTGATGCCTCAACCCATAGTACTCCCTTCAAATGCGAGGCTTGGACCATGCCTGAGCCAGGTAATGCAACATGTGCTCATAGTTTTACTTCTAAAATTCTATCACTGTTTACTAACTTTCATGTCGTTGAACAACTGCATGCTGCTGTTTGTTCTGTGTAACACAAAAGAAGAACTTTTAAAGAATTTCCCATCAGCTGAAAAGAAAATGTAGAATAAGCTGGAAATTACCCAACTATAATGCAAATCTATAAATAAAACAATGAAAAACCAAGTCATTTTTGCTTTTTTGACAAAACTTCAACTGTATTAACTAATGTTAAGAAAGATGAATAAAAACTGTAACACATGTATTGCTCTTTGTTAGTTAATGTTTGTTGATGCATTCATTAATGTCAACTATGGAACCATATTGTAAAGTATTAGCACTTCACTTCATTTTGAATCAGCAATGTAGATTAGATCACAGAAAGCCAAATGTTTAAGTTTCCAAGGCATAACAAAGGATGTACAAGATGGGCAATGCAGCACAGGGCTGAAAGGCCAATTGACAGTTCTGCAAACTGGCACAAAACTTTCTCACATTGGTCCCGGGCCAACAGGCCATCCTTATTCTTGAGCCCTGTCACTGAAAATCTTCCCTCTTCTGCAGCCTTGGAATCTTATTCTCCATTCCTCATATTTGAAGCAACACACTCAAGAACTAATGGTCTTTTGGCAGCATATTGTTGCACCATATAGAATCTGAATGCAAATAGACAACAATTATTTGGCATGTTTCTCTTCTATATGGTAGTTGAAGACTTTTATTGTATTGCTTTGCATTGCATTGCATTGCATTGCTCTATTTGGAGTTTATCTCAATGAACTGGTGTTGGTGGAAAAGAACTCTATGAAGATTCTCCGTAGTTATATCTTTTTATTTCCACAGAACAATGTTCTGTGGATGTTTGGCACGATAGGAATATGGTGAATTTAGGTGGTTTTATGTGCTGCCCTAAGAACAATTTAGAGGAAGTAAAAGTCTTTTGTGTGCAAAACACACTCATGCATGAGACTTCCAACCCACAACTCTTGGAAAACATTACACGGGTACTTGTTATTTAGAAGATTTACAGTGTTCTTATTAAAGGTACAGATCCTCTGTGGCAAGATGTCTTGTTTGCATGGTTAAAAACCCTTTTAGAGGCTACAGAAGTGGATTGGTTATATATTGACCCTGCAGGGAATAAACCTACCACCACCACCATGCTCCCAGCCACCACTCCGCTATATCACCATCATTAAAACTGAAGTATTAATAACATTAGTAGTACATGTTTTAAAACATGTCACTTACTTTGTTTCAGGTGAACCGAGTAAATTGATCACGAAAAGCCATTGTTCGGATCTGGCCTGCATTATTTCCTGATTATATTCCTCTCTCTGCCTCTCAACATTTGTGTATCGAACCGTCAAGACCAGACAACAAATACAGACCAATGTGATTCTCATGGAAGCTGTGAAGAATGTCTTCCAGTTATATTTTACCCTAAAATCAAAGAAATGATATTTCACATTACATCTGAAAATCAGAATGTAATAATCCAGATTTATTACAGTGATGGGAATAAGGGTGATTTACATGAAAGTCACTTGTTCTTTGTTTCGTTTTAGGTTGAAATGTCATCTGCGCATATTTTCATGAGATTCACCAAAATTGATATCAAATATGATTGAAAGCAAGAAAAACTTGAGCATCGATTTCCTTGTGTTTGGCTTCGGTAGGTCCAGCCTATGACATGACCTTCACTGAAGTAAGGGATGATTCGGTGGTGGTGGAGTGGAAGGCTCCTGTCTACAACGGTGCCAGTGCCATCACTGGATACTTTGTTGAGAAATCCAAGAAAGGCTTGGATAACTGGAGCAAAGTCAACGAAAGTTCAGTCAGCCACTGCTATCTTAAGGTATCGATTTGTTCTGTCAAACTCACATTCTCAGACATTTTGTACTATTACTTCAGCTAGACATGGGAGTATGAATACCAGTGTGTTTCTCTATGGCTTTATCAAATGTATTGTTCGAATGTTTGCAGGTCAAGGGTCTAGAAACAGGCGAGTCTTATGTATTCCGTGTGCAGGCAGAGAACGCCAATGGCATTGGCGTGGCTTCAACCCCCTCTGACCCTGTCCGCATCAAGGCACTGCCAGGTAAACCAGTACTGTAGAGCGGACAGTTTAAGGAAATACTTGTGAATGAATACTTGTACATATTTGAATGCGAATATATGAATATGAATACTTGTACATTTATGAATGGGAAAAACCTTACGGTCACACTAACATTAACAAAACCATTAACTAGGATTTTTGTCTCAATTAACTCATAATTTGCTGCTTATTAATAGTTAGTAAGGTCGCTGTTAAATTAAGGTACTAAATAATAATGTAGATTAGGGTCATGCAGAATATGTTCTTTAGAACTGCTAATAAGGAGCCCATATGTTAATAATTGAGAATTGATCCCTATACTAAAGTGTTACCAACCTTACAATTAAAAAGACAATCACTTTCATCTGTATGTACATTGAATGAACTTGCATGAAATGCATTTTTGGCCAATTTTAGTTTAGGAATCACAATTTATAAGATAATTAGTGTTGGATAGGAATAGTTGATAGGAAGTACTTTTAAAGAAAATTCTCTTACCAATTTCTCTCCCTCATGTCATTACAAACCCATAAGACATTGGTTCATCTTTGAAACACAAATTAAGATATTTTTAATAAATGGAGAGGTTTCTGTCCCTCCAATGGAAGTCATAAATGCATTGTTAAACAAATCCATATGAATCAAGTGATTTTATACAAGTCTCGTGAAGAGATATGATCACGATGAACAGATTTCATTTGGGCTTTTGCATCTAAACAGTGATTGACACATGCATATGGCAAATGCGAAAGCTCAAATGTGTGCATGTGGTGCGTGAGAACCAATGAGGTTTGTTCTAGCAACACATGCACAAGCTTACATGTTTACAGTTTGTAATGAGCTCTATTTATGTGTGCATTTATATGTGAATAAAAGACTAAATTATATCTGTTCATCAAACAAAGCAACCTAATCTCTTCACAAGACTTGGATTAAACTGCTAGATTCATAATTAATTTGTATTATTTTTATATTCACATTTCATTTTTGGGTGAACTCTCCCTTTAAGGCAGCGATTCTCAATGAGAGAACATTGGGGTGCTGGAAGATTTTTGAAAGGGGTTCTGTTTACAGTAAAAGATTCACACCGAGACAAGTTGAAACTTGCAAGTACTTGCAAAAGAATGTGGTCTGCATCATTCTAACACATGCCAGTTTACACCAATGCGACTAGATGAGAAGAAGTATTGTTTCCATAGCAACTACTCTTTACTTCAGTTTTTCTGTCAGCTTTGTGTAGCGCAGCTGTCGGACTTGTGAAAGCAACTTAGTGTCTTGCATCCAGAACCATGCCAGAACATATATAATACAATAATAATAATAAGAAGAATGCTTTTTGAAGAAGAATTTTTGTGGTGATAATCTGATTAAAGTTTGAATGTCAAATGGCTTTGTATTTGTTTAACCCTCAGAAAACTCATTTCTATTCACATCCCTGGGAAACTAATGATAATGATATGTTAGCTGTTATAGTTGTGGAGAACCACCGCCTCAAGGGGAATTTTGTTCCAAGTCAATATGAAATGCTTTTTGCTGCCCCCTTTTTACTTCCATAATGTAATTCATTTAAACATGAAACAGGATTTTTAACAAGAAAAATATTGGGGAAATCATTACATAACAGAATAGAGCTAGGTTTTTGGAAAGGGGTCAAGATTTTAGCTGATTAGCATGGCCCAACTAGCCTTTCATTGTAGATGCAGTAAATCCAGTTTTTCTGAATTGACTGCTTTCGTAAAATTACTTTATATTCTGACAAAATGTTTATTTATTATATTTTTTGGGGGGTATAGATGTTTTTCTACTGCCCTTTTTTTTTGAAGGCCGTTAAAAGCATGACATGGGCTGGAAATGGAAAATGTCTGCTGTCTTTGTCACATCTCAGCATAGTGACTAGTCAGCCAAATTCCAATCAGCTTTTTGCTGCAGCACCAGTGTGGTTAGACATTAGTCACATGACATATATGGCTCCAGATTGGCTCAAAATGTGTGCCTATGAGCAAAAATTGCAGATTTCAGTTCACATACTTCCGAGGGATGAACGGATGGCTTTCTTCAGTATAGACCTCATTGGCTTGGTGACTTTGGTCATCCATCCAAGGGTGTGTCCCTGCCTTTGGCTAGAGATTATGTTATCCTCTATGGGAATATCGGTTGGGTACTTTCATTTCAGAGGTGGTTATTACTAGAGTATGAAGATTGGCTTTTTGGAATTGTGCACAGTAAAACCAGAAGTTGCATTCAGTTTCGTCAGTTGTAAATTCATATAGTCTTTAAGCACTTAAGCCACCCAGAATAGCTGAATATCAGTGCATTTGAAAGAAGGGATCTGTATTTTGGATGAAATGAGCGGAGTTCAGAGCCGTGCGGGGCAGTGTGGATGGTACCATGGGAGGCGCTCTGAAGTGTCTTGGGGAGCAGCTGCCTGCACATTCACAGATAAGGAAAACGGGATGATCCAAGATGATTCATTCCGAGCAGCCTGAAAGGTTTTGGGGCTGATAAAATGCTGTCAGCCAGTAGAGTGCACTGTGGATTCGTCTGTCTATATAAAGTATGTGTGTGATGTTGTATGAGATGTTCTCCTTATAGCACGACTGAGAAGGGAAGCCCTGTGTAGGCTGATTGGTCATAATCAGGGCTACATTGAATCTGCGCCTGCAGAACTCCACAGATGTCTGCATTAATCATTCACAAACTTCTTCACACACAATTTTTCATTTTCTTTAATTTTTTTTTTACAAATTTTGTTATGCATTATGCACCATTTACAGCATCTAAATTAACGGGTTTTATTCAAATAAAAATGATCATCCACCTACATACATTGATTTATACCAACTAATAAATTGAAGTAATCTTTATGCAGTAATAGTATAACTTTATTTGCTGTGTAGAAAAAGTGAATTTCCAGAATATCCTGGCCACTTTCCAAATTATGGAAGTATCATAAAAGTGGTGCACACAATATTATATAATAAATAATCCTTATAATAAGTCTCCTGAAGCTTTGTGTGACAAACAGACAGAAATATAAGCTGATTTTCACTGAAAATGAAATGCTCCATCAGGTTTGATTTCAATGACATTTGGTTACAAGACACATTGGAACCAATGGCATTTGACGTCAGTGGTGTTAAATGTCATCAACGGGACGTTTTTATATGTGACATTTGTAGTCCATTTTAGATCTTCAGAGGAGCAAAATATCATCTAATTAATATTAAGATCATATGTACATGTCCATATTAGTAATTACATCTATGAATTAATATATGGAGATAATATTCATTATTTAAATGTCCTCCAATGTTTTTTAATCAGAGGGAAAAATATTTTTTTATAATTTCACTCTCTTGCATCTGTAAATGTGGCATATCCTACAGTACCTGTTTTGTAGTCTGCACATTTTGTTTACTTGTGAACAAATCCTTCTCTGCTTCTGTTATTTTGAAGGCACCCAGGAAATCAAATGTGGCGTCGATGAGGAATCAGGTGACATTTATATCTCTTTTGAAAGCTGCCAAATGATGGAGAAATCAAAGTTTGTGTGGAAGAAGTCCTACCAAGAAATTACTGACTTCTCTAAGGGAATCGCCGTGAAGACATCAGGCAGCCAGTAAGAAAAACACACGTACGATGTGTCCTAACTAGATCTGGACCAGATACATATTAGCTCAAAGCATATTTAGAGCAATGCCACAGTCTGTGCATATTTAATTCTGTTTGTTTTCCTTTTGTTGTCCCACTGAACAGACACTAATGTTTGCTCATTTGTTTCTTTAGCTCAACTTTGCTTTTTAAGAACCCAGACAAAGAGGATTTGGGCACATACTCCGTGTCTGTTACACAAACTGATGGTGTCTCCGCCAGCTACAAGATCTCAGCAGAAGGTGAGGCCTGTTAATATATTATGACTATCACCTTCATTATTAATGCCCATCCTCAAAATTATATAGAGAACCAGACAATATCAAAACATTCCACTGTTAGATTGGAATCTTATTTGATTTGGCTGTCGGATACTTGTCAGTATGTTGATCTGTTTTATGGATGCTACACCATCTGCAGTAATATTACCTATTGTACAAAGATCCTTAGTAATACAAATATTAATGCTAATAAAGATTAGTGTCGTCTTCTATTATGTCCTTGAAAGTGTTGTTGATAATGATGATAGTTGTTGCCTCTGTCCTCCATTTTAGAGCTGGAGAAGATGTTGGCCCTCAGCTATGACATACGCAACCCAAGTGAGTGACCCTGGATAGTAGACATTGAACACAAACCATGTTCAACATGTGTACTTGACACTTTAATTGAATAGCGTATTCAGGGTTGCCACAGTCTTGGAAATATTCCAAGCTTCTAAAATGATTGAATTCAAGAAAGTCATGGAAATGATTGTAACATTTCACAATTTGTTTGTTAACATTATTTGTGGCACGTTAATTCATAGTTATTGTTATACTATTTGGAATGTCCAAAAATTTAAGTATTATCTATTGCATAATTACCTAATGTTAATGTATAGAATCGTATTGTGCTCCAAAGTGTGTATAGTTTTAATTATTCTTTGCTCTAAAAAAAATAATTGGCTAAAAATGACTCTTTCTGAGTGTAGAAATGTATCATTAATCTAAGATTTTATCTAGATAGATGGCAATATTCAAGTATGGGAACCCTGAATTTTAATATTCCTAGTTGCTACATTACTTGGCAACCATAAATGACCCTGCAATGGCTTATTGCTTAAAATAAACTCTGATATCAGCATGTGTTATTTCACAAGTCTAAACTCATGCGTATGAACAGTGGCAACACACAAGACAACATGTCAGATTGTCACACATCACCTCTCTTGTGTCGCAGTTATTCCTCTGAAGACTGAACTGGCCTATAAGATTCTAGAGAGAGGCCGTATGCGCTTTTGGCTGCAAGCTGAGGGCATCTCCTCTGCTGTGACCTACAAATTCTTTGCCAATAACAAGGAGCTCGTCAACTGTGAGGTAAACGACTGCAAATAAAGTGGTACAGGCAACCACATATCTTCATTATCTCCTTTAATATAAAACTCCCTGCTTTCTGTTTATGAAATAGTTTACCCAAAAATGAAGATTCTGTCATTATTTACTCATCCTTAGGATCCTCCAAAACCCATATGACTTTCTTTCTTCTATGAAACATAAATTAAGTTGTTTAACAGTAGAGTAAAAGCATAGTTAAAAGCAAGGTCCATATGACTTCTGTACTAATTTCTAAGTCATTATGTACTGAAAATATTTAACTTTAGGAATACACAAAATAGCAGTATCATATTAGTTATCCGATTATTTTGGTTAGATATTGGCTGATATAGTACATGTAATATTTATATTTCTATATTTCTAATATTAAGATTTCTAGAAATCTTCATAAACATATATTATGTGTGTGTGTGTGTGCGTGCGTGCGTGTGTGTATATATATTTTTTTTTTTACAAAATAGTACTGTTGAATCCCTTTCACTGAACTGAATGGACTTTCTGCTATAAGTAATGCCTTTTGTGTTCTGTGGTAGAAAGAAAGCCATATGGGTTTTGTATTTGATTATTGAATTGTCATTCTCTGTGAACTATCCCTTTAAGCTTAGCTCCAACCTTTGCTGTGCAGGAAAACATAACCAATCCAAATAAATAGATTCAGCTCTATTGCAGTACTACCATCTGTTATGTTTTTCTGTTCCATTTGCGTGAGCCTCCTAAGAAAAGCCCAGGAGAGAAATGTTTACCTCTCCGGCTTTTTCACAGCAAACTAAAATGAGTCACGACGCAGCTACGGGCATTATTGAGATGGTGATGGATCATTTCACTGACGACAGCGAGGGCACTTTCACCGTGCAGATCCAAGATGGCAGAGCCAAGGCCCAGTCCTCTCTGGTGCTGATCGGAGACGGTGAGAGCCAGCATCGCTCGAGGGCTTCTGCAGCTCTCATCTTGAGATATTGTGCTCCTCTGTTGAACTCTACTCACTGACCTCTTATAGTTCCTGCTTTATGTTCCTTTTCCAGCCTTCAAGGCAGCGCTGGCTGAGGCAGAATACCAAAGGAGGGAGTACATTCGTGTGAAAGAGGGTACTGCACTCATCCTGTTGATGTAGCTGTTGAAATAAACTTCAGACAACCTGCGGTTTTGTAATCCATTCTTGGCATTACTTTTTGAGGTTTACAAACCAGCTTTGCATTATATATAAAAATCTCTTATTGGTTCCCTGATGAAAAAAAAAATTGCTTGCATGAATAGTTCATCCTAAATTTAAAAAGTCCTTTAATTTCCCTCATGTTTTTTCCAAACCTGACTTGCTTCCATAGAACTAGAAGAGATTTTTAATAATATGACAGTTTTTATACTATATTATGTAGTAGATTCCTCTCCGACTAGTAGATTTTGGATCTCCAGCTAAACCGGATAACAACCATCTAGGCTAGACTGAGACCAACTAAAACTAGCAAACCACTTAGGCTAGTTTAGGTTGATGTTTTTCAGTATAGTTGCTCACTGATTCTTTGAGTTTCCCATGATTTCAGAATGTTAATTTTCAATTTTTATTTTTCCAGGCCCTCACTTTATGGAGTTCCTCTCCATTCAAGTTGGTGATAATGCCTTGGTCACTCTTGTTTGCAAGGCAAGTTGAATTGGAATGATTTAGCCAAAGCAAATTATATATCAAATTGAAGACTGACTGATGATATATGGTGTTTTCTTGCATGTCTGACTACCTTCAGGTGGCTAATTTGAAGAAGGACTCTGTGTTCCAATGGTATAAGGATGATGTAGACGTGATTTCGGAGGTGCCTGCTGACTTGAACTCAGGAGTCTGCAAGTTCCCCCTAACTAATGTGAGCACTTCATTCCATAAACACTGAAGCTAAAAATCGTTTAGTCAAATATCACTCTAATCGGTCAAAGGTTACCAAAAAGCCAGATGAGTCCTTTGCACAATCTGACTCTGCTGCAGCCTAGATTTAACCCTCTGTGGTCGACAAACACGCCGGCGCGTTTTGGTGCATTTTTTTGAAAAGCCCCTAAAGGAACTTAAATTACTCTGCGAGTTTTAATCGTACAGATAAGAGTAATACATCAATCGAATCTGTAAAGGATCTACTTTTATTTGTATACACGCATAATAACAACAAAACTTTGTAATTTTATAAAACAAAGAAAAAAACAGGTTGCGCTCTCTGCCTTCTCCGTCTCCACGAACTGCTTTTAGAAACGCGTCACTAAAATGAACTGTAACTCAGCAAATACTCAACACAGAGACATGAGAGTTATATCTATAAAAAGCTTGAAGTGTGTACTTTTAAATGAAGTAATATCGAAAACAAATATTCTGTGATGAAGTAATCCACATGAAACACGATGTTCAGTCTTTCCCGTCAAACTCATTATCTCTAATGCGATCCTGCCCCCTCGCGGCTCGGGATGTAAGTAGCCACGTGAGCCACGTGCTCATGGAGACGCCCAACATAAACAAAGAGTGAATAGGTTGTTCATCACGGCTACTGTTCGTTTCTGGAAGAAGACGCGCTGAGTAAAGGCTGGATTTCCCTCAAAAGAAGAACAATATTTCATCCAGAAGAGGAGATCAATCTCATGAGTGAGTAATGTTTCTTTTTTGCATTAGTTAACGTGTTATTGTGACATAAACTTGAACACATTACTAGTTGGGTTTTTCCCAAACTGTAAGTCCAGACTACAATGTTTTGAAATTGAGTAAAACATTTTGAATATGATTATGTTACGGTGCGATGATGTTTTCATGCGCTATATAAAACAATAAAAGTAATATGAGTGGACACTGTAACATGATCAATGCTACGAGTCTAAGTATGTTTGGAACACGTTTATGATTAATAGCCTACTCTGTTCAAAAATAGATTTTAATAACGTGTTAAACAATAATAATTAGTTTCTCAGATATAAGATATAAAAGCTTGTGTGAGTCTATGGCTACAAAACCTATATATATATATATATATATATATATATTGTGGCGGGAGGAGCCAACGACAGACACAGTGGGCGTGGCGTCAAGCCTCGGAGAGGTTTTTATTAAACAATATTTAAAATAAAGTGTCCAAAGGGGGAAAAGTGTCCAAAATAAACAGGGATCTGGTGTCCTCGTTGTGCTGCGGGGCTCGTGAAGGGGGGCAGTGTTCAGGAGGGAAGGGTCCAGGTAAGGGGCGGAGTCCGGCGGCCGCACGCGCTCCCGTCTGGAGGTCCCGGGGCGCGGGTGACGGCGGCTTCTGTGGCGGCTTCGTCCAACTCCTTCATCCCCGGGTGCTCGACGGGATTCCACGGCCCGGCGTCCTTGCCCGACGGCCGTATCGCGGGTGCAGTGTCGGCCGGACTGCGGGTCCGGCCGCTCGCGTCTCTGGCGGCGGCAGGTAGTTCCCTCTACGCTCCCTTTCCTGGACCCACGAGGACACCAGCGTGCATGCACGGGGAAGAGACCGGTCTCTCGAGGAGAGGCGCGCTCGGCGTTTAACGGCGGCGGTGATGAGGCTCTATTCACGTCAGGTGCGCCTCATCACACGCCGCCAGCCCTGCGTGTTCAGCGCCCCTCCTCTCACACACACCCACTCCTGTCGGGAGCCTGGTGAAGGGCGGCGAATAAGGGACGGGGTGGTGATGATGGACAGGGGGGAGGCAGCCGACTCGTCACATTCCCCCCCCCAAGCGACATCCCCGTCCTAGGGTCGCCGCCCACGCAGGAGTGCTACCTTCCTCAACCAGGCTCCAGCGGTCGGAGTGGGCGGGGCGGGGATTCCTCTCCGGGCAACGCTCCCTCTCGCATCGCGCCGGAACCGGGACAGAGAAACCGGGTATTAGTTGTCAGCCTCAACCAGCCACAGGGTAAATGACCAATAGAAAGAACGTCACTTACCCCTTTGGTGGCTGGGAGGCTGTCCCCGTCGTTCCTCTGTCCCCGTGCGGGTTCCACGGCTTTTTGCGAGCGAGAGGGGATGACGTCATCAGATGTTGCCCAACTGCGCTGTCTAGGCTCCGCCTGCCCGCATTCTCCACCACTGTGGCGGGAGGAGCCAACGACAGACACAGTGGGCGTGGCGTCAAGCCTCGGAGAGGTTTTTATTAAACAATATTTAAAATAAAGTGTCCAAAGGGGGAAAAGTGTCCAAAATAAACAGGGATCTGGTGTCCTCGTTGTGCTGCGGGGCTCGTGAAGGGGGGCAGTGTTCAGGAGGGAAGGGTCCAGGTAAGGGGCGGAGTCCGGCGGCCGCACGCGCTCCCGTCTGGAGGTCCCGGGGCGCGGGTGACGGCGGCTTCTGTGGCGGCTTCGTCCAACTCCTTCATCCCCGGGTGCTCGACGGGATTCCACGGCCCGGCGTCCTTGCCCGACGGCCGTATCGCGGGTGCAGTGTCGGCCGGACTGCGGGTCCGGCCGCTCGCGTCTCTGGCGGCGGCAGGTAGTTCCCTCTACGCTCCCTTTCCTGGACCCACGAGGACACCAGCGTGCATGCACGGGGAAGAGACCGGTCTCTCGAGGAGAGGCGCGCTCGGCGTTTAACGGCGGCGGTGATGAGGCTCTATTCACGTCAGGTGCGCCTCATCACACGCCGCCAGCTCTGCGTGTTCAGCGCCCCTCCTCTCACACACACCCACTCCTGTCGGGAGCCTGGTGAAGGGCGGCGAATAAGGGACGGGGTGGTGATGATGGACAGGGGGGAGGCAGCCGACTCGTCACAATATATATATATACAGATGTTTCTGATATTAACATGCTCACAAATGTTTTTTTTTTTGCTTGTTTGTATTTTATTGAATCAGGTAACAGCACCACAGATGATGAATCCTGCTGACTTCCAGTCTCTTCAAACTGTTTTCAGAGCGCTGCACCAACATCAGATGTTCAACTTCACTGATATTCTATGGTAAAAGAAGATCTTTGACTACTGATTATGTTTTTTCTTCTTGAATCCATGGAAAGAAGCAGAAACACTTAAATAACACATAAATATCAGGTATGATTTACTTGTTTCACTTGTTGAACAGAATCTGTTGCAGGAATGACTGAAAGTCTGTTCACATCTCTGTGGTTAGATCAGTGTGCACAATAATGTGTCTGACCTTCATTATGTATGTTTTGATTATACTGTGTTGTAAATAAAATACAAATAATAAAAAAAAAATCAATCTCCTCACATTCTCTCTTACCTGCCTCAAAGTCACAGTCACACTGATGGGTTATTAGGGGAGGGCCCTTTGTCTCTCAGGTGAAAATCACTAAAACTGCTGATTTTGTCTTGCCAGAGGAGAATGACACTTTCGACACTATCTCCCCGTCTAAATCCTGTAAAGCTGATGTAAAGCCACCCAGCTTTATATCAAGCTGATGTAAAGCTGCTTTGACACAATTTGCATTGTTAAAAGCGCTATAAAAATAATAGTGAAAAAGCCTTAAAATCACACATTAAAATAGGATTTCACCTAAATATTATATTCCAGGTTATTTAATATTTCCAGTGAATACAATACAACAGTGATCTAAAAGCCTTACACATGAAACAAACACTGGACTAAATTGTATTAGCGTTAGCCATTAGCATTAGTACATTTGCTTAAAAAACAACACTGAGTATAATGCACAGCTTTTTAATGTCAACAGCTTTTTCTACTTCTCATAAATGTTTTACTATGCTTTGTATCCTGATATTGTGATTCAATACACGTTCATATGGCTAATTGCAATTTATTAGCAGCATTTACAATTGTTTTTTTCATCATGTCCAGAGAGCAGAACAGATCTGTGACCCATTTATGGGTTCGTGACAACTAGTGTAGGCCAGTAACAGACGTTTGTGTTTGTGCTTTCCATAATCAAAGTTTAAAATGTATCAAAAGTGTACTGAAGCATGCTCGACGCTAAGTGCCATAGCTAAGGTTATTTCAGTAAAAAGACAAATAATCCCTGCTGGACTGTTATGGGTAATTGCTCTGTTTTTTTCAGTCGTTATTCTTCCCAGTTACAAAGTAAAACAGCTTGTGCAACTTCCATAAATACAAAGAAGCTTGACGCATGACAAAATTATACTGCGTTCACATGAGAAATAACCTTAAGGGCTTCTGACTCCCTGAGTATTGAAACCAGGAGTCTCAATCAATTGAGTGCCGTAGTAATTTTTTGTATAGTGCTGGTTATTCTTTGACATTTTTTGTCAAAACTATTTTTTAAAACTATATGAAAAAGCTATAATTTACTCCCAAGACAATGTAGCACAAAAACTATTCTGCCGGTAATGCTCTAAAAAAAGCATCACTCAGGTGGCCTGTTTTTGTGAAATGCCGTTTTTTTTTTTTTTATTGTATTTTTTTATCCTGATATTCTAGTTCTCCAAGAGGGATGTGGGACTATATAAAGCAACCATCACTGATGACAGAGGCCAAGATGTGTCACAGATTGATGTTTCTGGCAAAGGTACCATCTCTCAGGATTGTCTTATCAAATATAGAAAAATGTAAATGTGAGCTGGAAAATGTTCCAGAAAACATTTATTAAAGATGTATTTTTCTCGCCCACAGCTTTTGATGACATCATTAACAAGCTCGGTCGCATCGCTGGTGTGTATGACATGCATGAGTATCAGAGTTTCTCCTACATGCTTGAATAGGCTATAGAATCCCTGTGATTCTACACAGACAGTGATTGAATGATTGTTTTTTTGTTGTTTTTTTTTTGTCACATTGCAAAAATAACTGTAAAATAAGTTATTATTTATTATTTTCTTTAAGCAAAATATAATTGATTTCTTTCTGATTTTGAGGTAAAATATGACTTAAATGTGTGACCCTGGACCACAAAACCAGTCATAAGTGTAAGATTTATACATCAATAAATGAGCTTTCCATTGATGTATGGGTTGTTATGCTAGGGCAATATTTAGCCGAGATACAACTATTTGAAAATCTGGAATCCGAGGGTGCAAAAAAAAATTTATTTTGAGAAAATCACCTTTAATGTTGTTCAAATGAAGTCCTTAGCAATGCCTCTTATTAATCAAAAATATCTTCATGGAATATGATCTTTACTTAATATCCT
Organism: Barbus barbus; assembly: GCF_936440315.1. NCBI lineage: Eukaryota > Metazoa > Chordata > Actinopteri > Cypriniformes > Cyprinidae > Barbus > Barbus barbus. The sequence continues at coordinate 5,436,692 of NC_136746.1, read as the reverse complement.
AATGATTTTTGGCATAAAAGAAAAAATGATCTTTTTGACCCATGCAATGTATTTTTGGCTATTTCTACAAATATAGTTGTGCTACTGTTTCATCAGATTCACAATTAATGTGAACTACAGGTGGTTGACCAATTAACTGCACTTCTACCCACTTCAGTTTCAATTGTACTAAAACAATTCTTAATCTTTCATCCAAAAAAACAAAAACAACAACCATAGAATGAAAACAGTAAAAAGATCATCTTGAAGGGAAAACACACGTTCATTGTAGCTGTGTGCCTACTTGAAAATCTTTGCATACATAGCAACACATTGTGAATCACAGCAATGCAGATTTCTGTCCAAACAGCCTGTGTTGGTGAATTTTAAGATCTCTTTCCTTCTATTTTGGACCTGGACAGGATCCAGCGCCTCTGAGTTGTCGATTCAGTGCACTGCGGAGGGCATTATGCTTCAGTGCCATATGAAATATTACACCGAGGAGATGAAGATCCATTGGAAACAAAAGTAGGCACGTTTTCCACTCTCACTTGAAACGATTTCCTAGAATAAAAAAAGATACACAAATACCCTTGAAAATGAAATGCACATGCCTCTTCATGTCCTCAGGCATGACAACGACTCTACATGTAAACATGATGTTCAGATTTTGGTCTATAGTTTAGTGTGAGGTGTACAAAATAAATGATTATTCAACTACAGGAAATTACAAGAATAAAGAGTCTGTCTTGCTCCTCGCTCTGTTGTCGACACAAAACAAATCATTCTGATTGCAGTTGCCTAATGCTCTGCCCTGGAGGTGATTCAGTAGCATGTGAAATTCTAACGTAGTGAGAAAAGCCTTTTCTTGCTCGCATGGCTTCTCAAATCCCTGTATTAGCATTTTGAAGTGGTTATTCTGGGTCTTTCCTTCTCCTGTTGCACGTTTTGAATTGCACGCAGAGCAGGTATTAATGTAGGGGAAATTTCTCATTCAGTCGCAACACAAAAAAACACCCGCCGTGTCTAATTTTACACTAGGGACATGCTAATTTGATGCCCCACTTAAAAAAAAAAAGCATGTCTAATGTTTTGAGACCATTTACTCTGTGGAAAATGAGCAAACAATTGATCTTAAAAAGAGATTGGGATTAAACATAACTTCGTTTTAACATGTTAAAAGCATGCATGTGATCGTATTTCATGTGATCGTTTTGTCATTCTCTCATTGATGAACTGGTTTCTTTGCATTCATTAACTGTTTGTACTTCAAGGGATTCTAAAATTGCTGCATCAGAAAGGATGAGAGTTGGTGGCAACCCAGCAATGGCAACTTTGGAGATAGTCGAACCGATTGATAAGGATAAAGGAATGTACACTATTGAGATTGTGGATCCCGAGAAGACGCATTCTCGTACCCTGGACCTCTCCGGACAACGTGAGTTGTGTTAACTAAAGACCACCTAAATTTACCAGCTATGACACACTAAATTAAACAAGGCACAGTCTAATTATCATTTATCAATACTAATTACTCAACTAATTATAAAAAAAAAAAAAATTGTGATTAATACGAACACTTTTTTGTATACATATGTAACCCTGGACAAAAAAAAAAAAAAGGGTCCATTTTTGGAAATTGAGATGTAAACATCATCTGAAAGCTGAATAAATGAGCTTTCTATTGATGTATGGTTTGTTATGATAGGACAATATTTGGCTGAGATACAACTATTCGAAATCTGGAATCTGAGGGTATAAAAAAATCTAAATATTGAGAAAATCGCCTTTAAAATTGTCCAAATTAAATTCTTAGCAATGCATATTACTATCAAAAATGAAGTTTTGATATATTTACGGTAGGCAATTTTCAAAATGTCTTCATGGAACATGATCTTTACATAATATCCTAATGATTTTTGGCATAAAAGAAAAAATGATCATTTTGACCCATACAATGTATTTTTGGCTATTGCTACAAATATACCCCAGCGACTTAAGACTGCACTGTTAAAGAAAAAAATGTTGGGAAAACATAAAAGTTTAAGGCAACCAGCTTCAGCAGATTTTTGAGTTTTCTCAACTTCTTGTTTTAAGTTTATACAACAAAAAGTTGAGAATTTTCCTAAAAAAAATTAATTGAGAACTTAATTTGGACAACTTTAAAGGAGATTTTCTCAATATTTAGATTTTGTTTTACAGTGTGGTTTTGTGCTCCAGGGTCACATATAATACCTTCTGTAGCTTGCATGGCAAATGTCTGCAGTGAACAAGTAGGAAGTCACTGCATTAATGTTAATGTAATTATTGCTCATTGAATGGAGCAACATACACTATAAACTTAATTAATTTAACTACAAGCTCTTTAACACAATGGTAACCACAAAAACTTAACTGAACATTAAACAAGTCTTTTCATTTAGCCAAAACACATAAAATCACACACGTCTGATTCAGCCCTCTGCAAAGCATTCTGAAAACTAAAAATCTGTTAATGATAAAAAAATATATATATTTTGGTAGTACCAACCAAATTAAGTCAACTTGTACAGTTGTACATATTTAAATAGACTGGACACAATTAAATTAAAAACAAACAAAATGTTCAGCAATCATGCTACTGTTCTTCATTTACCTAATTTTAACAAATCAGCAAATAAACAATGTAATTACTGCTTTCTGACAATTTCCAAAGGTATCAAGAGTTGACCTTAAATAGGTCATGCCATAACCTTCTAGACAAAAAAAAAAGAAAAAAAGAGAGAGGTAAATAGTCACAGGAAACTAAGTGTTTTGGCATACAACAACCTTGACTAAACATTATAATTGGACCTCATGGGGGGAAATAGATGCAAAATGTATGATGCCTTTAAAGGGGAGCATTGTGAAAAATAACCCAATTACATCTGAACTTAATTGAGTATCAAGTTAAATACTTCAACAACAGCTCAAATAGTTTTAACCTCACTACCAGAATCTGCATTAATGAGAAAAACACATCAATGCTGGAGGTGATGGCAAGACTGTCATGTGAAGTGCTTTTGTCTATTTTTAAAGGCTTTTTTCCACTCCACAACACTACACCACAAGCGCTATAACAAAGATGGTCAACTCAAACTCGTGTTCTGGCATTGATCCTGTGTAGATGTGTTTATAATTGGAAGTAAAGGCCAGTGTTGCAGCTGCACACACAGGAAATGTATTTAGGGAAATCCAGGGATCAAAAAATGCTGTCATAGTATCAAAGGTGCAGATACTGGCAGCGGTTTCAGTTAGTCAACAGACTGTTTGATGACAAACATAATCAAGGGCTGGTATCTGACAGGTCATGCGATTTGCTGAATGGTGACAGTAATGAGTAGGGGAAGAAGAGCTATTTCCAGCGAAACAGGAAAACAATGCTATTCAAATAATGAGAGCTGATTTTCTTTTTATGCCATGCCTCCGGGACAAGACGCGGCGAATAGAGAGACAGTGCTGTTTTCCTTTTTGAAAAAATTGTATTCATGTTTTATATGCTCTTAACTTTTCTTCTTCTTTTTTTCTGATTTCCCCCCTGTAGTCTACGACAACGCCTACGCAGAATTCCAGAGACTCAAGTAAGATAACCAGTGCATCAGACCAGCACATGACTTTCCACATCCTAAATGTTTAGAGATGCAAAGCATGTGAGCTGTACATCAGTGTTTGTGTAAAATATTAAGGTCTGCTAATGAACTCAACATTGCTATTCTTCTCTTGCCCTTCAGAGCGGAAGCATATGCTGAAAAGAGTGAGTATACTCAATCACTCCCGACACTCTCGCTTTGCGTTGATATGTAATTATATTCCTAAAATTAACTTTGTGATGTTTTCGTTGTCAGATCGTGGCAAAGTGGTTGGTGGTCTTCCTGATGTTGTGACTATCATGGAAAAAAAGGTTTGTTTAAGCTTGTTATGTGCAAGCCATCACGTAGTGAAAAATAGACCACAATGCATAAAGAAATTGAATTTGATCTGACTTCTCTTTGAAGAAAATCATGTCGAAAAGACCACTATATATATATAATATATATATATATATATATATATATATATATATATATATATATATATATATATATATATGTGTGTATATATGTATGTATAAAACACTATTTGTAACAATAAGTAATTACAAAAACTAAACTACAGCGCAACGCGAAGAATATAAAGAGTAGAGAACAGAAATTACTCTATGTATAAGAATAGAAATTAGGTTGTGACCAAAAAAATATTACCAAATCTTATATTTGAGCTTCTTCAAAGTCATCACCCTTTGTCTAGATTCTAGCTCTGCTTATTCTGGATGTTCTCTAAAAAGAATTCCAGAATGCACCTTCATGAAATTAGTTAAACACATTGTGCAGGTGTTCACATGTATGCTGGACATTTGTTGGCTGCTTCTCCCTCAGTATCTGCTCCAACTCATCCAATAAAAACGGGTTTGTGAAGTTGGCACAATTTATATTTGTCTATAAACCTAATTTCAGGAATTTAGGCAAAAGCCTTTAGATCAAAAGGTTTTTAATATCATAAGAAACTAATTCAAGTGTGGCCAAACTTTTACTCTGCCAAACTGTGTGTCCAAACTTGGTACATGTTGGCATGGGGTTAGCGCGGTACCATGACTTCCTGAACATGTCTATCTGAAGTTGCATCCAGTCTTTCAACTGCAATGTTTTGACCACTCCAGTAAAACAGGTAAACTCAGTTTGCATGATATGCACAGGAATAGCTTGAAATTGACTTTTTACATAAAGAAAACTGAAATAACAATAACTGCTAATTAACAATCAACTAATTATATCAGTTACCAACTTACATGTTCATCCATCTAGACAAGTAGTGCAACAAAAGCACATTTGCAGCTGAAATGCACTATTTTTCACTGAATAATTCAAGGACCCAAAGACCCATAGACTTCCAGTGACTTACAACGTGTTACTGTAAAACAAAAGTTAGTCTACCTAGAAAAGTAGTCACATATCAAAAGGATGTTTTAGATATCTTTACATAAATTGCAGTAAATAGTTGAATTATTTTTACTGAATAATTCTTGTAAGTGCCCGATTATAATTACGGAGTGTCTATTTACATTGAGTGCAAATAGCATGCCCTGTTGGCAGAGGCTATTTACACTAACTCCGCCCACCAACTTGTGATTGGGCTAGTCAACATTATAAAAAATGGCTCCAAATCATCAGCTCCAGTGGTGCAGATGGTAAAGCGCGTGCCGTGGTCTTTTTGACGCAGTCGACCCTGGGTTTTTAACCCGCCGTTTGCCAAACTTTTTTTTCTCCCTTTTCAAATCTCATATCACATCGTAAAGGCATTTATTTTCAATAAAAGTTAAGGAAATAACCAAAAACTTGAAAATAAAGTATCGGGTGGGGTTAGGGTAGGTGTAGAGAGGGCTTTATTTTATTTATTATTGTGGCTTCCATTTAATAATTTGAATTAAAATTGAAATTTACACTCAATACGTTATTATTGCACATTATTACTGTTTTATAATGTAATACAATACTGAAGTGCAGATATTTGGCACTATTTGCAACAAGTAGTATTAATAGCAGAAAATACTGCTATTTTAACAGTGTAAATAGAATCTATTGCTATTTACACTTAGTGCAAATAGCCGCTGCCTTAAAATTATGGGTGACTCTTTAGTTTAGAGACCATTTCTCACTATTAACTAGTTACTTATTAGCATGCCTATTGCTTGTCATATTAGCTGTTTACCTATTAGTACTGATAAGCACATTTTATTGCCTTATTCTGCATGACCATATTTTAGATCCCTTAACCCATACCTAAACTTAACAACTACTTTACTAACTATTAATGAGCAGCAAATTAGGAGTTTATTGAGGCAAAAAGTCATAGTTACTAGTTAGATAATAGTTAAAATTGTTCCCCAAACTAAAGTTTGACCAAATTATGCACTTCACGTTTCTGCTTAGAAACCCCCAGAACATCGGCCCCCATAGACATCCACTGAAAGTGGTTTACTGTACCCATGGCTTTTGTTTGCTATTAGAAACTGAGCAATGAGACAACGTTATTTTTCTGTGGTAATCAACATTATGCCTCAAACATTGTCAATGGAGCTAAACTTGTATTGCACCCAGAGCATTTCTTTCAGTCGCCCATGGAGAGCTGTAGCCAATGCATTAGTGATCTGTATTGCCGCAGGCAGTCGTGCCGGTGAGTACCGTTCTGCGGCTCTTCACTTCAGCCCTGGGAGTGTGCAGTGGAGGGCATCATACTCCTCCGCTCCCTGAGATCCATGTACATTGTCTTTGGCCTCATAATCCAATGCTTGCAAGCAGCATGAAGCCAGTTTGGGGAATATGGTGTATTCTGCCAGTGAAAGGATATTGGTAGGATTAGGATTCGCCTGAATAGTTGATGCTGGAAACGCCAGCATCCTTTTCTCTTTCAGATCAAATAAACATAGCTGGTCAGTGGCTCTCGGATCCATTAAAGCAAACATGAGTTGAACTGTGTGGGAGAGGAGACCTTTCACAAGATGACCTGCAGAGGTCACGTACACAGTGGGTTTCCATTGAGAGCTCCCTGCCGCAGAGCTTCGCACTGTATATCTGAGTTTTCATTGAGCTGCACTTCTCCCTAAAAGCCCAAACGAGTCACTTTGTTGAAATTCATTACTGTGAAATATGTCATTCACGACTGTGTTAGAATAGAAACAACATAAATCTAAAAACAGCATTAGAAAACATTCTTCAGAAACCTGTTTCTCACTGTAAAATTCTTAAAGTAAAGAAATGCAGCAAGAATAACTTGATGATGTACAAATTGTTTAAAAGGGTCATTCCTGTTCTGCAGTACATTTCAAATTTCTTTATTTAGGTGGTAATTTAAGGAAAAGGCCCTGGACCACAAAACTAGTCGCACAAGTATATTTGTAGCAATAGCCAACAATACATTGTATGAGTCAATATTATCAATATCCTGAGGATTTTTGGCATAAAAGAAAAATTAAGTAAAGATCATGTTCCATGAAGATATATGGTAAATTTCCTACCGTAAATATATCAAAACTTAATTTTTGATTAGTAATATGCATTGCTAAGGACTTCATTCGGACAACTTTAAAAGTGATTTTCTCTATATTTTGACTTTTTTTTTTACACCCTCAGATTCCAGATTAAGCTATTAATTGTATCTCAGCCAAATATTGTCCAATCCTAACAAACCATACATAAACGGGAAGCTTATTTATTCAGCTTTCATAAGTATAATTTGATCCTTATGACTGGTTTTGTGGTCCATGGTCACATATATGTACACATGTTAATATATATATATATATATATATATATATATTGAATATATGTAAAATATCAAGTATATTTAAATACAAATATATTTTATAAATTTATTACAACAATAATAGTTAAAGAAAGATACATAGGATTTTTAGTTGCCATTGCACCATCAAAATATCATATTATCATTCAGAATAATGTGCATTTGCTTAATGCTATTCCTCATATTTATGCCTTTGGCATGATAATGACAATCTACTTCCTCTGAGAATGCTTTTAGATTAAATATGCGTTATGCATTTGTTTTTGTATTTTCTTCAGACTCTGAGTCTGACCTGCACAGTCTGCGGTGACCCCAAACCTCTTGTCAGCTGGTCTAAGAGCGATCAAGAAGTAGAACCCAGCGATCAGTACGTCATTGCCATGGACTCGGGCAAGTTCGCCAGCCTCACTATCAAAGGCGTGTCCCTGGAGGACTCCGGCAAATACACCATGACGGTCCAAAACAAATACGGCGGCGAGTCGGTGGATATCATCGTCAGCGTGTACAAACACGGCGACAGGGTTCCGGACATCAAACCAACACCCTCACCCAAGAGGATCATGCCTCCCACGGTTCCCATCGTAATTCCCACTGCCAAGTCTGCCACCCCTGCCCCTGCTGCAGCCAAGTCTCCGGCTCCTCCCCAAAACGCCAAAACCTCTACCCCGCCCCGTGGCATGAAGTCCCCTACTCCCACCAGGAAGAAGTAACAGGATGGCCCTTGCCTCTTGTTCACCCCAACAGCATAAAAACAACTAGATTTCCATTTCCGGTTGGAAATATCAGTGTTTGCAAGGCAGCAAAAGAAGTTTGGGTTTAGGTTTTGGTCTAGTGTAAAGATAATGCAGTTTTGCCACCATCATGATGCTAGACACATCTTGTTTTCTTCCAGCTGTAGACAGTCTATCAACATAATCAACATAGTTTATTATATGGCTATAAAGGAGTAATGGTCTTGTATTTTTCTGATTTTAAAAATCTTTGTAATCGTGATATTCGCAGGCAATATAAATCATTTGTAGGCTGATTCCCCTAAAAAGTGTAAAATATTAGCTGCATCTGAAATCACATACTATCTAATAGGTGCTACATTTAATTTGAAACTTACTTCACGCCCATTAAAGGGGTCATATGATGCTATTTTAAAGATCTTTATTTTAATCGTGAGCTTCAGCTTTCAAAGTAAATATAAAGACAGTTAATAATGTCCTTAGTTTTAGCATCAGTTCAAGCCCAAGAGGGGAACAGAGTCGTGTGACAGACACAGTGATGAAGCTCATATGTATTTGCACACAAGCCGCAGTTAAGACAGCTGACTCCACTGTCATGTGACCCTCTCGCTCTCTCTCACACACACACACACACGACACGTTACTCTACATTGCGCAAAACTCCACATTTGAACAGTCACTGCTGTGGTTACTGAAACCACGTTTTATTTCTTTGCGTGCACATTTGGCCAGCATTACGCGAATATTTCCACATCGTGACGTAGACATGTGGGGGTGAGTTTGAATGAGGCGTTTTAGCCCAGTCTGGATCAGCCTTACCTTTTAGATAGATAATCCTCTTGTGGGAGACTTTGAGCTTTGTAACTCTGCAGATCGTATACATGCACAAATGGCTACATAACACACTAAAGAAAAGGAAAAAAGAAATCGCATCATATGACCCCTTTAAAAAAAGTACATTCTATGCATGAGTAACATGAATGAAATTCAGACTTACTACAGCCAGCATATTGTTACTGTCTCTGTGACTTAGAGCATTCATTTCGTTGCTTTACTGCCATTCCGTGGCTTCATGGGAAAGGTAGATGTCCATCACAGATGCACTCCAAATTCTTGGTGGAAGAAGTAAATAATCAGGGTACTTTTTGCCTGCTGTTTTTCAGATACTATGAATTCGAACATACTACTCTTTTGGTGCACTGTTTTTTCGCATACTATATAGTATGAAAGTAGTCATATTTGGGCACAATTTTTAACTCTGCATTGCTCTATTTGTTTGAGCATCCATACCAGCTCGACACATCAACTTTTGCACAACCAATGTTGTGAGATTAGGCAGGGGATATTCGTCTGACCAGTAGAATATGGGTTCAGCAAACCTGTTTGAAAACTATTGTGTTTGGTAATGCTAATGATGCAGAATTTAACACAGTTTAAATACTGCAAAGAAAGACAAGACCAGTTGCGATCTAAAAGATCTACAAAATGTCTACGATAAGCGGTTTGTGCTGAACAAATTGCAGGAATCTTTAGGTTTGAGAACGAAGCCTTAGGGATTCGCCAATATTGCATTTCTGCCTGATACCAAATAAGCTGAAAATGATTTTGATGTTACAGCTAATAACCAATAAATAATTGATAATAAAACTGTATTTTGTGCAATAAATAAATAAACACACTGAAATAAAATCAACAGTTTAACAAATGAATTTAGGCATCATCAATATTATAAATTAAAATAAAGACTAAATTATTAGTGTGCAATTAGTTAATTAAGCGAGCATTAGAAGATGGCAAAGTTATTCTAAACATAAAAATTAGTCTGAAGAAAACATGCACAAATAATATCCAATATTGATCAAGATCAAAAACATAGAAATCTGTCAAATCAACAGACATATTGTGCATCACTCAAACCCAAACCAGAATATTTGAGGCATATCAATATAATGCTGCCTTGCAAACACTGTAATTGAACTATAGTGCATAAATCAGTGAATAAAGAAAGTAGAATTGAAAAGTAGGTAGTATTTTTCACCCCAAATGCATCATCGTATCATAAAATGAGCAAGCATCTAATATGAAAAGAAAGAGAGTAGGAAGTATGTGTTAGGGAGGGTGGGGCAAGTTATATTTAGTGCCACGAGGAAATGTGTGAAACAGTTTGTCATCTGTGTTGCCTAAGCTGAGTGGGCCTCTAATGAATTTGGCTCCCTCTCCCCTGAGGTGCTTGGGGGGAAAAGCTTTGATGTTAGTTTATTAAATCTCTGTTTAAAAGCTGCTCTTTCAGTTAGCCACTGGAATCCAGAGGCTTTTTTTATTATTTATTTTGCTTTCTCCGGTGGATGGATGACCTGGGAGAGCAGGACCTCCACTTAGCCCCCAGCGGCAGCCACGAGACCATCAGTGCACCTCTCAACTTCGTCTCACATCCTCGCCTTTTTCTCTTGGTTTTGTGTTAATAAAAGAGTTGGAAATCACTACCCGTGTCGTCCCTGCCTTTACATCGTACACAAACACACACAGTCGCTGATAGTAAAATATGAATGTGATTACAGAAGCTACCGGCCAATCTGAAACGCATCAGCACTTTTCTTCGGCTCTTGGGCCAGTTGTACTTCACAAATCATTTCATGTATATGGAACACCTAGCTTGATGTACTTTGCTGCCAAGAATGCACCACTACCGTCTAATTCACAAAGCATGACTTGGCAATTTGGGGTGCCTGGCAAATCTCCAATCTGAATCACTTTTACCGCTTTTGAAATAAATGCATTTGGTTTACAGCAGCAACAAAGTGAAACTCTAAAAAACATTCTTTGTTGTGCTAGATAACACACTATTAAACCAAGTGGACAAAAATTGCTGCTAGATCTTTTCACTTTTCTTCATCAGTTTTGTTAATTGACTTTTAATTAACTGGCTTGCCAATGATTTTTAGTAGATGTATGAAGTCGGTTCTCCTCAAGTTCACACAGGCGTACTATAATTCATCACAGTAAATAAGAACATGATCCATCAATGATCCATCAACTACAAAGTGGTTTTTGTCTTCATTTTGAATATCGTTTTAATATCTGAAACTCAACAAACCTCTTTTTTTGTCAAGTGTTTGCATGCAAAGCATGCTTGTGGTATCTTTCTGTCAAGTAAATGCCACTTCTTTTGATATTATGTTATACAGTCAAACCATTTATGTGTAGGAATAACATAATAATTACAAAGAAAGAGCAATTAACCATTTTGAAGTACTCCAACTAATACTGCTATTTAGGCTAGTTTCTTGTATCGCTTTTCTTGATTTTATAAATAAATAAAATGTGAATCTGTTAAATGTTCAGTATGTTATGAACCTGATATATTTAAAATATGCTATGCAAACTCTCATTGGGGTCGCTGTATCCATGTTCCCAATGTTGCTTTTCATAATTTGGCTCCTCCTATAATATTTAAATAATGAGGTCTTTTTTTATATACTAACAAGCAGTGGCAGTGTTTCAATTTTTTTCTGGTTAAATAACTTTAGTAATCAGTTCACTTCAATAGGAATTTGATTGGAATAATTAAAAAGTAGGAAACTGAACTTGTTTTGATTTCGAACGTGACTTTAATTAAAATGTGAAAATTTAATCAGTGGAATTATTTGCTTTGAACTCACAAATTTCTATGGCAACACAGGATCTCAACAAATCCCTTCCAAGACACGAGGCGCATCAGTTCATAATTTTATGCAACAGAAAGCATTGACAATATCACATGCAGCCTGGAAATGCCATTGCTGCATGACAGACGATCCGCAGTGAATTCTAATGGAGTCATTGTTGTAGTTCTGTTGCTGACCAGTGCTTGCAAGGCAGACTGACCACCAAACACAGATCTGTGAGACTGAACACCACATGGTGGCACTGGTGTCCCATTACGAAATGTCTGCAACCTGCTGTCACCCAATGGAAGAAAAAAGACACAATACCAGATTACTGGGCTCGGTTTTACACTTTGATTTCCAGTGAGAAAGCAAACCACAAAAGTATGTAATATGGACAAAATAAGGTCCCTCCAACACCGTAATTCAGTGGGTTTGATGAATCAGTATGGGGAACATGATCGAACACAAAGCATTACGTGATAGGACTACACTACATGTGACCCTGGACCACAAAACCAGTCTTTAAGTGTCACTTTTTCGAAATTGAGATTTATGCATCATCTGAAAGCTGAATATCAATACATCAATGGAAATCATCTTTCCATTGATGTATGGTTTGTTAGGATAAGACAATATTTAGCCGAGATACAAATAATTAAAAATCTGGAATCTGAGGGTGCAAAAACTCTAAATATTGAGAAAATCCCCTTTAAAGTTGTCCAAATGAAGTTCTTAGCAATGCATATTACTCATCAAAAAATAAGTTTTGATATATTTACAGTAAGAAATTTACAAAATACATCCATGGAACATGATCTCTACTTAATATCCTAATGATTTTTGGCATAAAAGAAAAATGGATCATTTCGCCCCATACAATGTATTTTTGGCTATTGCTGCAAATATACCCCAGCGGTTTTGTGCTCCAGGGTCACATATATGAAAAAAAATAAATAAATGCTGTATTTTATTTTAAATCAAAGGAACTATCATTTCAATCAAACTAAAATTAATTACTTATTTTATCAATTAATAATTTTATCATTTATATGCACCTATATGGCAATGCATAGTAATAAAAAAAGCGCAGTATTACTACATATCTTTTCAACATTGTGTGCATGTAAAATGAGTTGTATGCGGATGCATCGCAAACTGAATAAGAAATTTGATAAGATTGACTGAAAGCACTGGTTTGAACTGGTTCAGGGCAGTAAATCAAATTCACCAATCATTTTCAACACAATATTTGCTTCTGGTCTTATGGGAGTCAAACGTTTACACTAAGCAAATTCTTGCAAATCCATTGACTGCAATGGGGAGGATGTTTCACATGTCATTTACCAACAAGTTGAGAAACTGAGCAGCTGAGCAATAAATTCAATTTATTGTATTTCTGCTTTATTTGAAACTGATCTTTCCTTTTCTTTAGTGTGTAGGTGCTCTGAATCAAAGCTACTAAAACATATATTTAATGTATCTATAATACAAATTTCATTTTGTCTTTAATAATAATAATAATAGCACTGAGTAAAGGTCATATTGTGATTTTCTTTATTTTTTTTATTTTATTGGTTGGTCACTCTTAGTATTCATTCATCCAAGAGCACGATTCTACTTCCTGCTAAATGCATTCTGAATAACCGGCACGTAAATGGGAAAAAGTTATAACTGTAGTGTTTCATTGAAGAGCCCCTTGGGAATCCCACAACAAAAATATACATAATACATAATAGAATCTGAGGGTACTTTGAAGTAAAGAAAGTTTGCTATTGTTATCACTGCCGAGTGCACACAGCATTTTCACTGGCAGATAATCTGAGTGTGGGTGAGCGTGCTTTGAAGATGTGCTAGCTTCCACTGCACTGAGTAAAAAAGAAAGCCATGCCAACAGAAAATGTCTAGATTCTTATAAACACGAACGGTTGCCTAAAAATGAGAGTGGTAGCGCTGTGAGGCTTGTCAGCTGATCACACTACACCACGTTTCATTAACAAAAATGTAAAGTTCCTCTCAAACTTTCTCTATTATCTTTTATGGCCTAAATTCACTCGCCTGTCGTTCATATGTACCATTTATACTATCAAATGGAAGGGTCTTATTTATGTGCATTTAGCATGGACATCTGAGGGAACAAAATGCATTGAATCTTTCTGAACCAGACTTTGTCTTGTCTGTTGTCCAGACGTCCTACACTATTGGTGAATTTGACAGTCGTGGCTTTCATCATCGCTAACATGAAGGAGCGCTCAGATTAGTGCATGTTTCAAGATGTTATAGACGTAAGATACGGTATAAAAACATGTTTTATTTGCTATAACTAGGAGATAAAGACAAAGACATTTTCCAAGTTTTCTTTTTTTTTTTTTTTGTTGACCAAACGGAAAAAGTTAGATGAACTAATCACCTGAGCCATGAATGTCATATGACTAATATTATGACAGCTCTGATTGGTTGTCCTAAACTCTTCACAACATGCTAAAAAAACACTGGGTTAGTTTTTAAACCTGAATGCTGAGTTGACAGCGATAGGTAAAGATGATGGGTTTATTTGACCCAATTTGGTTGATTATATTTCATAATCAGTAACCGAACAGTGTTGGGAGATGGGAATGCGGATATGAAAGAACAAGTTAAGCAAGATCCAACCATTCTCTGAATGCCGATACCACTTTGACTATCCGTGTTCGTGACAGCAACGCGTGTGAAAAGTCGAAGAAAACTAATCAGAACTGAGAGAAGAGAGAACTTTGAAACTGCCTGCAGTGAGGACTGTGTTCTTTTAAAACGTGAGGGCTTTGGTGTGAGGTTTTCCCTCACACCAAACTCACTCACGCAAGTGACCCGTGACTAGTGAGCAGGAACCGAGAAAGCCAAAATAGTGTTTGAGAGGAGAGATTAAAATCCTTTAATCCTGTTGATTCTATATAATACACACTTTATTTCTGAATGTCAGTCTGTGTGATTCTCAGCTGTACTCAGCTGAAGTTTTTGGGACTATACTGTCGGTGGAAGAAAAAATAAATGAAATAATGGTCAAATTTGATTCAGCGAAAGCAACTTTGTAATTTAGCATCTTTAATTACCAACCCATTTTAAAGGTTTAACAATAGTTAGGTATACACATTCAACCCAACCCAGCTAGGCAAAACAACACTGTTGTCCTTTTTGACCCAGGTCTTTCACTATTGATTAAAAATGAAAATTATGAGCAGAACTGAAGACAAACTTGCTATAGTTGGCAGGCGGAATTAAAGGTAGTGACCTTCTCAACCTAGACAGTATTTTCTTGGGCAAAATTGGTATTTGGTCAATAAATAAGTGTAAAAATTAATATTGGCAGCATTTAAGAATATATCAATGTTAGCCTCAAAGCTAGCCAGCATGGATTAAAACCACCAACTTTTCAACAGTTTTGGTTTCATAGGATCTTTAGAGCAAATGTTGGAATGTGTGGCATGTGACTTCAGCATGTACTTTTAACATGACATGAGCTGATCATTTTAGGCAGAGAGAACATCATAATTGTTGTTTTTTAAAATACATTTATGACTAAAAAATCCATGATTTGTACAAAAACTCAAGCTTTAGTGTCACTCTCTGAAGAACCTGATGACTCAAATCACTTGATCAACATGGAGTTCAAATTCATTTTATCCAGAAAACACAAATATACTGATATCCAAACATTGTCTTCATTTAGAAAATACAAACCTGGTGGTTTAAGAGCTGCTCACTTAAAATATAAAAGAAACACTGCAAGCATGTCTTCTAAAGTGTCTATGTGCGCATTTGAGTTTGAAAGGAATAGATTGTCTCATTGTAGTGAATATTTGCCTTTCTGCACTAAGAATATGTAAAATGTGTCCTCTATGTTGAGTGGTTTTCAAAACTGAGTTAAAGGAATAAGGAAATTAGGAGGAGATTCACCCACCGTGAAAGAGAATGACACATAACAACCGCCTAGCATGACAAATGACTGACTTCACAGAGTTATGCAGCATTCAGGTTTTACGCTTCCCAGCACATTGGAAATATATTGACATTTTCTTATTTGTAACTCATTGTCCTTGAACAAATTCATAAAATGCAGTCGATTCCAAATTGAGAATGGCTACTACTTACTGGGATTTTTTTTGGTTTTATTTATTTTCACAAACCTGCTCGTTAATCACCCAGACCTTTTCCAGACTCCAGGTGTGTATGACAATCAGCTGTCTCTGCATCTCAGCTACTATCACCGCACACCATTAAACTTTTACGAATCACGTCAAATCCCCAAATGATGGACTTTTCCTTCTTAACTACATAAAGAGAACTGATTTCAAAAGGTCCACTCTTGCCCCAAGCAATGCTTGCCATCAAGCAAACTTAGAAAATGAGAAGATAATGATGCGAATAATGAAAGGAATATAGCTTTATAGCTTTAATAAATAACATTTATTAACAAAATGATATGCAAAATTATTATGACATGTTAGGTAAAATGTGTTTCTATTCTACAAGCAGAACTGCAAACTATTTTTCAATCTAGGTTTAAACACTCAATTTTCCATTGCCATTGTTTTCTTTCTTTTGTGAAACAAAAGAAGATCTTTGGCAGAATGGTTTAACAGTTTTGCTTTTCATAGATGATTTCAGAAGGCTATTGTGCATGCTTTTATGGAATACTTTTATGTTACTTTCATGGTGTTTTGGCAACATAAATCAGTCCTTCTGATTTTTTTTTATTCTTTGAGGAAAGACAGTATGAGAATGAAGTGATGACAACCCCACTCCTTCATATGCGCATATGCTAATGTTGACCAGGCCAATCACCTTAAATTCATATATTATCAATATCTTTCTTTGCACAGTTTCGGGCCAGTCCACAAATGTATTTTGAGAGCAGCACAAGTAGCTTTCAAACTGTATTTCAAACCAATTGAAATGAATCAACAGTAGTTCAACACACCACTCATGCCATCCAGAGGATTTGATCCCAGAATTCTATTGGAAATATGCCAGAAACAGAGTTCCACTTACACGCCTCTGGTTTCTGGTTCCCCCAAAGCGAAACCCCTGCTCAGCGCTTCAGAGAATGCTTTCAGTGTTAATAACATCAGGGGATGCTAAAACAACATGCAAGAGTAAAGATTCCTCTCATTCTGTCCCCTTATTTTAGAATAACTGAAAGTCTTGGAAGGAATATTAATTATTTATGCTGAATTTCACAAGCTTGAGAACTGTGTTTGGTCTTTTTATCAGAGTAAATATATTTATATACATACACAGAAACAGTATACGCATAACACAGCAAATGGATTCGTTATTTATTCTGCAAAAAGGGGGGATATAAAAAAAAGTTAATGTCTGTGAAGCATTGATTAGAATAACCAGGAGGGATGCTGAGCTGTGAATAGGCATTTAGTATTTAAAAGAATTATTTCCATTTGGACCCATGGTAATATGCAAACAGTTTCAGGTTCAGAGAACCTTTCCATTTGCAACACAGAAGTCTACACCACGAATGCATTTTGCTTATCAGTTATTTATTCAGTTTTGGGTTTTTTTACCTAGGAGCAATTCCACATCACAATTTACTCTCGAAAAATAAAACATCCACTCAGGACAGAGAAAGAAAAGCTTTCGGTGCCAATAAATGACAGATTGATAAGCGAACAAATAAACAGACAAGTAGACCAGCACCTCGGTCAATTAAACAGGTTTTTAGAAGGACCCCAATTAGCATTTTGGCTGCATGTATATGAATGTTATTTGAGACAGGAAAGTCATTACATCAGCAGCACTGCTCAGACAATTCAAACGCTCAATTAATGTCAGGGTATATAAAATAATGAATTCATTATTACAGCAAAAAAAAAAAAAAAAAAAAACTGTGTTAGGGTGAAAGCTGTCAAGAAATGCCTCAGTGACTCGAACATCAAAAGAAAAAAGAAAACGTAGAGGAAGACAAAATTATATATAAATTAACCATTATTTTTTTTTCCCCATTCCCCCTCCCTCTCATACATTTACTTGCATAAAATCATAGATTTGTATAATAGTTTAGAATTGTAAGTAAACTTGAAATAAAACGTTTTAAAATAAAATTTAAAATAACTGTACTACAATATATGAAGACTTAATTGTCTTGAAAAAAAAAACAATGGTACAAAAATAGATTTCATTTACATTATGCAAAATATATATATTTTTTTAAATATGACCAATACGTTTTCTTGACAGGCTTATGGAGAGTCACCCATGAGACAGTAACATGACATGACATTAGCATATTATTTAGGTTTCTCTATGAGGTACACTGGAGAAAAAAGAGGAAAAACAATCTAGCAACTCAGTAATTGTATCTGAAATATAAACTGAGAAAACTTCCCATGAGTAATCTTATTACTGCAGGAAAAGGGAATTCATCAGATGAAAACCATTTAAAGGTGAACAATCAAAATAAGCTACATAAGCATTTAATCATATGCAAACATGTTTCCCATTGCTTCCAAGTGACTTTATTTAAAAGCGTATCAATCAAGAGGTTTTTAATAAGCCATGCCGTGTTTAGATGTTGTACTCGGTGTGTAAGAGTCCAAAGGAAATGTTCATGTTGCATCTTGTAAAGATAATTTGCATTTCCTAATTGATTGGCCATATGGTTGCCAAATATAATACAGGTATAATTTCCCCGTGTATGAAAACTCCTTTATGTTGTTCTCCCATTCTACATCTTTATTTATATACACTTGGGTCTTATGTAAATTCTTACGTAAACGCCACAGATAAGACTAAAAAAGACCATTATTTACAGTACATAAAGAACAAAGACGAATAGCAGAGTGCGACTAAATATTGTATTATTTTATACAATCATGGTAAGAAATATTATCTATATTGATCACAGTTTAGTTTGGGGCCCAATTCTCACTAATAACTAAGTATTAACTATAACTTTTCCCTCAATAAACTAATTGGCTGCTTATTAATAGTTAGTAAGGGTAGCTGTTAAGTTTAAATATGGGGTAGAATTAAGGGACCTAAAATATGGTCATGCAGAATAAGGCATTAATATCTCTTTATAAGTACTAACAAACAGCCAATATGCTAGTAATAGGCATGCTAATAAGCAACTAGTCAATAGTGAGAATTGGTCTACAAATAGATGCTTTGAATTTCTAATCAGTTGCTACAAAGTTGTTCTTAGTGGATGATATTGCTGAGAGAGCGATAGATAGAGAGATAGATATGATGTTAGGTATGAAGAAGTCTATTGTACTGACAGGGAATCATAATGTAGGCTGACACAAACAATATTTAGGCTGCTTCTGGTCGTAGGGGGTCTTATTGAAAGCACTCGGCTTCATGAGCCCACCACACCCAGTGGAGCGAGATAACAGCAGTGCCTTCCGGGGTGTGCCAATCAGCCCTGCCACGCTCAGAGAGGCCACCTTGGGTGAGCTCTAACAGCACCTGCAGGTGGAAAAGCTATCCTCATGTCTGGCCTGGCGAGGCGCCCATTACGTCCAATCTCCCATGTTTACGGCCCCTCCAATCTGACAGCACTCCCGCTCCAGGAACAAAGGGCCTCCACACCAGGTGCTCAGAGCTCACCATCTGCAGAGCTACACCTAATGATCGCCTTTAGTTGATCATTGGGTGTTTGGTCTGTGCATGAAACATCAAACATCAATTAAAGGGTGACAGAAAATCTTTCGTAGTTTTAAGTGTTACCGTCAACAAGAAACCAACACTCACCCTGTTTAAGCTATACAGTAGTAAAGAGTGTACATATATCCCTCATAGCCTCGTTTTCATATACATTGAACTCAGGACTTTATAACATTTTCAGCTCATAAGAAGTTATGAATTGCATCTATAAGAAAATTGATGGTTACTTCTGTTGGGAACATTCAAGATACAGTATAGAAATAATCAAATGCCTTAAAACACAAATGTGTGCTATTTCTGAAATACAAAAGAGAATCGCATGAATACTGATCATGAATAGGTTTCACCAATTATCCTCTCATGTTGGTCGAACAAACAGGTTTTTCTGCCCCAAACCCACACATCATTTGAAGTAGAAGTTGGCACTTGGACCATTTAAATGCAACTCAGATTGGAAATTTTGGGCTACTGTCCACAATCTCCAGAAAATGTGAAAATCAGGCGTAGAATTGTGTAGTGTATATCCAGCATTACATTTGACATATAATCTAGGATAGCCAATTTTAACAAACAAACAAACAACAAATAAAAGAATACAAATCACCTTTAAGAAATGTTTCATACTTCATTTACAATTACACACACACACACACACAAAAAAAACATATCCTAGCAGCACTAGCAATGACACTAAATAGATTAAACTATTGGTTTTTGAGAAATTATTCCTGACAAGTGCTGCCTTTTTAATTTTTATTTATTTATTTTAGATGATGAATTGCAACAGCAAATTTTATGCTTGTCAATGTATAAAAGTTGGGCAAATCAAAAAAGTCCTTCTCAGTGATTCTCGACAGGTTTGGCTGATGGTGTCAGTCTGTTATGTTAGACAGGCTTCGATCAGCTAGCAAAGCATTTTTGCGCTTCATGTGAATGTGACAATTTAGTTGGACTGCACTAGCGCATGCAGTGCTTGTCTGAAATTGATCATTGATTTTTGTCTGTCAGTCAAGCCTCAGATGACTTACTGACACAATTTGTCCCTTATGAGTTGCCTTTTACTTTCCAACGAGACAGTATTAAGCAGACAGCTTAAAACATGCTAGCTTGCTAACTTCAGATAAAGTTGTTTGCAAACCTAGCTAGTACTTTGTCAAGAATGCAACAAAAAGTAGGCTATTTGATTCTGGATATTTGGTTTGTTGAGCACAAGACTAATAGTCAGTAACTCAGTTGAAATGCACATGTAGTAAAACTAAAAAAGGAAAGTTTAAGACAAATTGTGGAAGTTTTTGAAGTTATGTTGTTTGAATACGTGTGCAGTTTGAAGAGCAATTTGAAGTCTGAATGTTATATAAACCTTTGTGAAGTTTTAAACAGCTGCATTGTTTGTTATGTGGTTGCTAATTTGTTGTAAGCGGTTGCTAGACAGATGTTTGCTACGTAGCTACTTGCTATTGTGTATCATATGTCCACACTCTTTTAAAGGTGTAAGCGTTTTTTTAAAATGTGGTTGCCATGAAGCAATGCTAAGCATTTATGGCTAAGGTGTTTTAAGTGGTTGCTAGGCACTTGCTATGCAGTTGCTAAGTTGTTTTGAGTGACTGCTATGCTATCTCTAAGGCACTATGTGGTAATAAGTGTTTGCTGAAGTGAAGATGTCTGCATAGCTTTAGAAATTATGTTTTAAACATCTACAAAGAAGTTCAGGTTATATATCATCTTCTATAATTGCCTTTGGTCACCCAAGGGTACAACTGAGTGTCAGACACTTTT
Source organism: Barbus barbus (assembly GCF_936440315.1). Taxonomy (NCBI): domain Eukaryota; kingdom Metazoa; phylum Chordata; class Actinopteri; order Cypriniformes; family Cyprinidae; genus Barbus; species Barbus barbus. Next base: position 5,415,544 of record NC_136746.1, on the reverse strand, counting down.
CCAATATATTTTTCTTGATATATTAGCATAAATAGCATAAAAAGCATAAAAAGAAGTCACTTTCCCCCTAGTTTGATCTAAACGATGTTTGTACCCTGCTGCTATGGAATAAGGTATCTCTATAAAAATCCCGATTTCTCAAACTCTCCATTTCTCTCTCCATCTGTCTATTTGAGACCTTGGGTTGTGTTGGGATGCATTTAAGATGCATTAGGGGTTCCTGTTTTTCAGCTTTTCATTAACTTTATAACATATGCTAATGGCACTACTGTCTGTAAGACAACTTTGAAAACTTTTTAAACAGCAGATTGTTCTATTAGCATATGTGTCTATTTTGGATAGATTACATGGCATTTATGCCATTAGCATGAATCGTTCTTGTTTAGCGTCGCTCATATTGAATCTGGTTACATTTTCATGTAATTCATAGTAATATTGCATCACCAGCCTCTCTACTCCCTAACATTAAAGCTCTTATTTTGTCAGTGATAAATGGAGTTCCTGGGAAATGTGCTACATTGTAGATTAGTTCTGCACCCACTAGTCTCATTTATGACAATATGTTAAAGGTCTTGTTTTGAAATGGAATTTCTCAAACTGTGCATTGCTCGGCTTCTAATTATGATGATAGTATGGGGGGCAGATTTGTCAATAATGATTGTGACTTGGTAACTGGCATGCAATGCAAAGCAACATATTTGGACACATTCATGCATTTCATGTGCAGCTTAAGTGTCCTCAACAATTAACTGTTAGTCCTTGGGCTTGTGATAGTAACTTAAGGATATTATGCTTATCTAACTCGAAATAGTTAATAAGTCAATGAATGACTAAATACAAAAATAACTGAATCAATCCAGTGGAGGGAAACTTAAAAAAAAAAAATTTGGGTCTAACAAGAAATGTCATTATTTCAATGTGATATCCAATTAATTCTCCATTATCTTTATTATTGAAGATGATAATTATTATTCCATTCACCTTCCGACCCCACTCCCTATGGAAGGTATTTCATTTGTTTGATCATATGTTATATGAGAACAATCATAATAATGAAGTAATATTCTGATCATTTGTTTTGTGCAAGCTTGCCCGCTTCAAAAATCAAATTGGAGAAGAGATGTGCATGGCCTGAAAAATGGACATCGACATTATATGCCAGCAACACCATACACAGATTTTCCTCCCCTAGACAATAATTGCATTATTAGTCTGAGCGCTTTATTACTTTCATTAAGCTCATTTCCCACGTGATGTATGAAGGAATGCTTTGTATGGTGAATGTATCTTCTGTTCATTAGTGCATTTCATACACTTATCAGATAAATTGTTCAGATCAGCAGCCCAGAAAGGTAAAAGAGCAAAGAATAAACGAATACCAGATAGTTTAAACAATTCAATCAAACTGAAATTGAAACATGGGGTTATGTCCGTGCTACTGCGAGTCGCAGTCTTGGCAGGGAATGTTTGAGCTATACGGAGTTGAAGAGCAATGCATAATGAGTTCTCCTGTGAGCTATGTCACGTCATCTGGGGCAGGTTTTCCGTCAGCACGGAGATAAAATGCAGAGTTGTTTGGGCCCGTGGATATGAGACATTTGGTTCTCCATTGTTTTAGCCTGCCATAATTCCGCAGCACAGTGGAACAATACAGAGGATTAGGGAATGTGGGTCGTCTCCATCAGTTAGGCAGCACTGCAGAGCCCTCCGAGAGTGAGAGAGAGAGAGAGAGAGACAGCTCCAGAGACACAGAGAGTGGAGGAAAGCGGTATAAACAGTGAAATCTGCAGTTAGATATCCAAAACAAAGCCCCCACTAAAACAGGATACAAAGGTTGCGTTATATAACACCGATCAGTGTGCACATTGTTTCTGAGCTCAGGGAGTGGGCTGCCATAAAAATACATCACACGCGCATTATGCGTTTTGGGAAGATGCAGACAGAATTGTTCAGGAATAACTCGGCAGTGAACCAGTTCAGGTTCACTGTGGAAATTCAGTCACTGACTAGCCATTGTTCTCAGATGCTAAAGAAGAACTCTGGGTTCGAACTAAGTCAGCAGTATTTCGATATGCAGGCCTTCCGTGTATTACTGATGAAAAACAACAACAACAAAAAAACAGCTATAATTGTGAAATCTCATTGAGGTAACCTTATCTTGTTCCTTTGAAGCAGAAGAATAAAAGAACAGGAACACAGCATACTAAATTAGTTCATTCTTATTTAAAATACACAGAACATATGTAGGAAAGACCAGAGATTTGTAACATAGGATGAATTGTAAAATCTATCTTCACTCCTGTAAAAAGGAATTGTACTGAATGTGTTGAATGTACACTTTTATTAAAAGTATATAAACAACAACAACTATACTAATGAAATAAAAGCGCATTTAGTTTTACTAAGAGTTCACTTATAGTGTACACTTCCATGACTGTACACTTTCATGACTGTTGCTGAACACATTTATGTACACATTTTTCAAAAAGTGCACTTTCCAATAATGTAAAGTTAAATGTTTTCTATTAAAATACATTTTTAAATCATTATGTTTTCATATTTAGTCATGCTTTGAAGAACTGCATTCAGCCCTTCCAGGCCACTGTCTTGCAGAGTTCAGCTTCAGCCCTGATATGTCACCTGCCTGTAACCTTCTAGTAATCTACTGATTAGATGGTTCAGGTGTGTTTGATTAGGGCTGGAGCTAAACTCTACTAAAGTCTTGCCCATCACTGAAATAGACATCAACTGGCTCTTCATTTAAACTGGCCAGATTAAAATAGTCTATTACAATGTGTGATTTTGCCCTTTTACATTCTCTCCCATGCAGACATAATGCAGAAAGGGGAAAGAGAGATTATTTGTGCGAGACAATTAAAGATTAATAACACAAATTACAAAAACAAGCCAAAAAAAAAAAAAAAAACCTGACAATTTTGCCCTTTTACATTTCTGTAAAGTAAACGTTATATGAAATGCAATTAGCATTTGCTTCAAGTTCAAGGATGACACAGAAAGCTAATCATAACCTTGATTAAAGTGAAAGCATGAAAATAATGAAACATACATGGAAAATAGCGTTATAAACATGATTTTAAAAAATCTCAAAGCTAAAATCTAATTCTTTTATAAATAGAAACCTATACATTAACATTACCATTTTTGTGTGTAATTCTACATATGAAACATGTATAATAATTTCCATACCGGTCACATAAAGCACGTACTTGTTAATAAATTTCACTGCGGCATTATCTGATCTTACATTTAAAGATAATATTTTTATATGTACCCAATTGCAACTTTATCATTACAAATGTGTAATTAAAATACAAGTTTATCAAATACAATTAAATACAAGTTTTGTTTCAATAAAATTACATTAAAGTATATTTTAGCTTACCGTAAATGTTTGTCAGTACATTCAACAGGACACATTAACCATTCAAAGACAATAGAAGCAATTAAGATTAAATATAATGATACAGTAGTAGTAAGTGGGCTACTAAAGTGTGTCAAAAAGCACTCAACTAATGACAGCATTTAATATTAATTTAAACTATATAATGTAGTCTGTCTTCCTGTCTGATTTCTTGCTATAACACCAGCATAAAGCATATATGTCCTGAACATGTAATAATTATACAATCTTTAGATTTCCTCCAGAAATATTTTGAAGCACCTTGATGCAGGACAGGTCTACTCTCTCAGTACTTCGATTTTCATCTGAGAGGCTTCTCTCTCACTCTTTCACTTTTTTAGCTCTTCTGGCCATTGGCTTTAAGCAGAGGCAGCAACGATTCATGTTATGTCAGGTACACTATGTGTTGAAGCTGTTGCAGTAGCTGTAGGATTTCTGAGTGAAAGCTCGCAGACTCACTGTGAAGTTTGTGTTGTGAATATGTGCTGGTCACCTCAGCCAGGCCTATATTGGAACAAATTCCAAAAGATAAACAGACAATGGCTTTATCAGAGAGCAGACAGACCTTCTGTGAGTTCTAGTGTGCCACATGTTCCCAACTGCCAGCACAGATTCCAGAGCAGAAGCTGGCCGTTTGCAAATTATTCTGCAGTGATGAAACAGGAAACATGGCTAAATAAAACTCGACTAAGTATATTTAAGGCCTGACAAGACCAGACACCATTGTCTTTTCAGTCAGTACAATATGGACATACAGGCAACATATAAAATGTAAGCAGTATCCCTGTTTTTTTCTAGCAAACCTACTGCTTTTTAAATTATGGGAGGCACTTTTGGTTTGGGGATGTTCATCTCAAAAAGACTGAAACAAATAATTTCAAATCATAAGGTTGTTCTACAAATAAGTTGTAACGGCGCGAACAAGACGTGAGACGTGCGGATCCATGTGCAAACTTTTATTTATAAACAGTCAATACACAGGCAAACAGATATGGCACGGGCAAGACGCAAGAGAGATCCTAGGGCAAGCGTGGGTCGACGATCGGCGAACATTATCCAATAGGGCAAGGCAGAGAGATAATCCAGGTAGACAAGCAATAATCCAAACAAGGTGCAAACAGAGTCCGAACGGTAAAGCAAAGGGTTAATCCAAGAAACACGGGCAGATATAAAAAAACAAGGAAAACACGCAAGGCAAGGCTATGATAACTGAGAGGGCTCTGTAGAGTAGCTATCGCTAGGATATACGTTAAACAATACTCGGCGATCACAGAGAGAAAGTCCAAGGCTTATAAAGAGAGTGTGATTGTGAGAGTTCATAGCTGTGAGCGTGATTATTGTAATCAACTGTGTGTGTGTCGTCCGTGCAATGGATGATGAGAAATGCAGTCTGAGGTGAAGTGCCAGTAGTGTAGTGTAGTGCAAGAGTCCATGTAGAGAGCGAGTGACCTCTGGTGGTGAGCGAATGGAAGTTCATGGCCAGGATTCCTGAGAGAGCCCCCCCCCCCCCCCCTCGTCAGGAAGTGAAGAGACCCAGAACTGAGGCAAAGTCGACAGAACAGGGCACCAAGGCAGAGCAGACGGGACTAGAGCCCACCAGGGGGGAGCCGATGGGACGTGAGCCCAACAGGGTGGAACAGAAGATCTCCACGGCAGAGCAGATGGAGCAGGAAACCAGCAGATCGGAGTAGAAGACCACCACAGCGGGGCAGACGGAGCAGAAGACCACCACTGCGGAGCAGATGACCACCAGACCTGAGCAGATGAAGCAGAAGACCACCACAGTGGAGCAGAAGCCCACCAGACTGGGACAGAAGACCACCAGAGCGAGACAGCCGACCTCCATGGCGGAGCTGAAGACCACCAGACCTCAGCAGAAGGCCACCTCAGTGGAGCAGACAGGCCTGAAGACCATGGCAGGGACTGGGACCTAGGAAACACTGAGACATATGAAACAGACAGAGCATCCATGGCAGAAAACACTAAAAGGTCATCAATAGGTTCACTGGTTGACATAGGACATATTGATAGTTCAGAGATGGCCTCCTCAGCCGGTTCGGAGCAGGGCAAAGGTTCAGAAACGGCCTCTGTGGCCAGTTCAAAGCAGGGCAAGAGTTCACAGATGGCCTCTATAGCCGTGACAGGGCAGGACGAGGATACGTAGACGGCCTCCATAGCTGTGACAGGGCAGGACGAGGATTCATAGACGGCCTCCATGGCCGTGACAGGGCAGGACGAGGATTCATAGACGGCCTCCATGGCCGTGACAGGGCAGGACAAGGACTCACAGGTGGATACCACTGACACCTCTAGAGGTTCTGCAGCAGATGCCGCCACCTCTAGAAGTTCTACAGCAGTACTCTCGGGAGTTTGAACAAATGCAGAGAATTCAGTAAAGGTACTTTGGACCGTGACTTGACAGGTTGGGAGTGCATCACTGGGCGCCACCACCATGTGAGGAACCAAAGAAAGTACCACTTCTTCAGGAGGTTCTGCAGCATGCGCCACCACCTCTGGAGACATCACAGTGGACTTCGCCACCTCGAGCAGTTCTGTGGTGGTGTACGCAGCCCAAACGCAACATAAAGTGATCCCCATCATGGGAAGCGCTTCAGACAGGGAAATCAGTTCAGGAACAGAAGGGTTGGAGTGAGTGGATTTGGGGATACCAGCTGCGCGTGCCGACACCAGCGGTGGATCTCTCACACTGGATACCAGACTAGGAAATCGAAGAACTGACCTTGAATATCTGGGTGTGAGGGACTGGACGTGAAGAGACTCTGGAAGACCAGCTGTGACATGGTGTGACTCTGGATGACCAGCTGAGACGAGAAGAGATTCTGGAAGATGTGACCTGACTTGTGATGATCAATGGTGACTTGGCTTGACTCACGAAGATCAACTGTGGCTTGGCTTGACTCACGACAATTAACTGTGACTTGTCTTGGCTCGTTAACATCAGCTGTGACTTGACTTGGCTCTTTAACATCAACCGTGACTTGAATGGACTCGTGACCATCAGCTGTGACTGAACGGGATGCTGTTGTGTCTGGCATTTTGCGATCAAGATCCGCTGTCGCTGCCATTTTGTGAGCGTGCTCTGGTGCGGCCGCCATTACATGAGTGAGTGCGGTGTCGTATTCCTCCATGACACCCACAGTGAACGCTGAACCAACAGTCAATAAAGCATAGTCCATAAACTGAACGAGTGATGAACGCGGACCCTCGCGTCTAAGGTCAGATCGTAGGGGTTGATTAATGCCATCACAGAAAAACTCTATTATTAAACAATCCGGTAGATCAGAATAATTAGCAATGGCTAAAATTCGCGGATATAGTTCTCCAGCAACCGCAAGCCTCGTTTCAGGGCTAACAAAATTCTTGCCGTGTCCATACCTGGCCAATGTTCCTCAGAAAAGCTGCTGGATCCTTGTGTGGCCGAGTATTCTGTAACGGGGCGAACAAGACATGAGACTTTTATTTATAAACATAGTCAATACACAGGCAAACAGATATGGCACGGGCAAGACACAAGAGAGATCCTAGGGCAAGCGTGGGTCGACGATCGGCGAACAATATCCAATAGGGCAAAGCAGAGAGATAATCCAAGTACACAAGCAATAATCCAAACAAGTCCGAACGGTAAAGCAAAGGGTTAATCCAGGAAACACGGGCAGATATAAAAAAAACAAGGAAAACACGCAAGGCAAGGCTATGATAACTGAGAGGGCTCTGTAGAGTAGCTATCGCTAGGATATACACCAAACAATACTCGGCGATCACAGAGAGAAAGTCCAAGGCTGTATCCGAAATCGCCCCCTATACCCTCATTCACTATTCCCTACATTAGTCCACTCATACAGTTCACTTGAAGGAGTGAATGAAAACGCAAAAGTGAATTCGGACACTGAGTGCACCGGAAGGACTGCCGCTTTTACATAGTTTGCTTGCTGTTTAATAATCATTTGAAACGGGCATCTCCAATAGTAAGATTGAAGGATTTATCTTGAACTCTGTCACAGAAATTATGTATAAACCCTAATAGTCAATTTACAATTAATTTTGTACCTGTGTTGTATTACGCCGTGGACGAGTGCTTCTAAAATCAATGGAATGGATAATTCAGCTGCGGGCGCCATCTTCTGATGAGGCGCGGGAATTCACTCGGCGCGCGACTCTCACAGTGCATTATGGGTCATCTCTTAACCATTGAGTGTACATCGGTTGTACACTCGTTTTTGCGGTGCATTGTGGGATTGAATGAGTGCGCTCGAGAACATCCACTATGGTTTCGAACACCACTTAAAATGGCTGTCCCCTCAAATAGTGCACTATTTGAGGGTATAGGGGGCGATTTCGGATACTGCCCAAGGCTTATAAAGAGAGTGTGATTGTGAGATAGTTCTCAGCTGTGAGCGTGATTATTGTAATCAGCTGTGTGTGTGTCGTCCGTGCAATGGGTGATGGGAAATGCAGTCTGAGGTGAAGTGCCAGTAGTGTAGTGTAGTGCAAGAGTCCATGCAGAGAGCGAGTGACCTCTGGTGGTGAGCGAATGGAAGTTCATGGCCAGGATTCGTGACATGTCTTAACCATTAGTTTGACTGAATGAACTGTATGTTTTCCTTCATGTTCTATTTTCAGACATCAGGATGCTTGGTATTTTAAAGTGACATGGAATAACAAGAGTATCTATGGCAAGAGCTCTTTTCAATTCACTGCATTCTTTTCCTACTGATTATTTTCTTTTTCCTTTGTATTTCACTGTAACAATATGGGGAAAAAAGGCAACACACACTGTGCATTTGTGGTCTGCTCTCTCAATTTATTTTACGTGACCTTTCTGGTTTTGTTTGTCACGCAGATCCTTTAAAATGTAATTGTTTCCCCTTCCCTTTCACTTCTAATACCTATTAACAGCGTTTACTGGAATGTTTGTTATCTGTCAAAATGATGAAATATTATCACTCAATGCTCCAGTTGATAAGCATTTTTGATTAAGGCAACGTATGTTACATAAAATAGTATTAATAGATAATTACATAATATAGTATTATACAGTATGTATTACTAAAGTGATATTTAACATGTCTGCAATATTGTGGTAATATTGAAAGTAATTTTGAATGTTCGATGGTTGAAGGATAGATAGATTAATGCCATCTAATTTCCCCAGATTTTAAAAAGCCTATTATTGCATTCGTAGAACAAACCTTTTGCTAATTGTTTACAGTTTAACAGAATTTACTCCCATAAATTGTGCAAAGCATCATGGGCCATAGGAAAAAGGTTTAATATGTATTTACAAATATAGCCGCACCCCCTTTCAGCACTGCCCTCATTGTCTTCTGTGTTTATGGCAATGAAGCTTAAGATTACTGAAATGCAATTAAAAAAAAAAAAAAAAAAAAAAAAAAAAAAAAAAAAAATCGCAAACGTACCAGCTGGTACGTTTGCCACTATTTTATATATATAGCTGCAAACATTAATTCCTTGAATTTAATGCGAGCAGCTATTGGTAGCCAGTGCAAATTGATGAACAGAGGTGTGACGTGCATTCTTTTTGGCTCATTAAAGATTAATCTTACAGCAGCATTTTGGATTAATTGTAGAGGTTTGATGGAATTGGCTGGAAGACCTGCCAAGAGAGCATTTCAATAGCCAAGTCTGTACAGAACAAGATATATATATATTAGTCATTTAACAGACGCTTTTATCCAAAGCAACTTACAAATAAGAAAAAGTAACTATTTACTTTCAATCTTCATATTCCAAAATGTATTTCAAGTGCAAGAAAATACATTACATTAAATGCAAATATGGGTGGATATTTTATACATATACATACATATAATATATTTACATATATTTTACCAAATATATATATTTTTGATATTTTGAAATATTAAAAAATGTATATAATATTTTTGATTCCCCACACAATCTTTCTTGAACAGTTTTCATCTTCAAATGAATAATATTTTAATAATCTAAAGAACCTTTTATGAAATGGAGAGATTCCATGGATGTTAAAGGATCTTCATGGAACCATCAAAGCCAATAATGAACCTTTTATTTGTGTGATTATAGGTTGCATAGATCACAACCAACCAAATTTTTTTACATATATATATATATATATATATATATATGTATATGTGTGTGTGTGTCTGTGTGTGTGTGTGACCTTGGACTACAAAAGCAGTCTTAAGTCGCTGGGGTATATTTGTAGCAATAGCCAAAAATACATTGTATAGGTCAAAATTATCGATTTTTCTTTTATGCCAAAAATCATTAGGATATTAAGTAAATATCATGTTCCATGAAGATATTTTGTAAATTTCCTACCGTAAATATATTCAAACTTAATTTTTGATAGTAATATGCATTGCTAAGAACTTCATTTGGACAACTTTAAAGGTGATTTTCTCAATATTTTGATTTTTTTGCACCCTCAGATTCCAGATTTTCAAATAGTTGTATCTCGGCCAAATATTGTCCAATCATAACAAACCATACATCAATAGAAAGCTTATTTACTTAGCTGTCAGGTGATGTATAAATCTTTATTTATGATATAGTCTTTGTTATAGGGGTGTGCAATATATATCGTTTGAGATCATTTCGTAATTGTTGTTTTATCGAGTGTACTGCAATAATCAAAACACACAGAGTGCACGCATACATTATGTAAAGTCGTCTAGGTTAGACGAGCTCGTGCGAGTGCGTTCTTTCACTGCATGATTCAGTTTTACCATGCATGAAGAATGATCAGAAAATTCAAGATATGGGAGAAGAAAATGTATATATTTATATAATAAAAAAACCCATCTAAAAACCATCATGATTACAAATGTGAACAGTTCAATAAACAAGAAGTTAACATTAAGAGACTTACATTTTAGACACCATATTTAGTGTTTTTGCGCTATTTCAACAACTAAAATAATTCCAAACACAGCCACAGCACTGTTCTGCATCTCTGAGCAACATGACGGTGTTTCGTGCCTGAATGAATCAACCAATCAACCATTTAAATGATTCGGTTCAATCGCAATGATTCACTTATTAACAGTGACTTGATGCCACCTACTGGTGGTTTTAATTTCACATTTACAGTATTTTTAAATTTTTTTTAATAATTTCAAATATCAGTTTTCATCGTTTTATGAATCAAAACATTATTCATTCATTTGTAACTGCAGATTAAAGCATGCCATGTCCTTCAGAGCTGCATTAACAGAGGATATATATATCTATTCCTCTTCAGATGCCGTTTCTGTGTTTCCTCTGCATTGCAAAGATGAATTTTGTTGATGCTGATTTCATTAGTTTGGTAACAGCCCAAATGTCTTATTATACTAATTGTCTGATTAAATTGAACTCTAATTTAAAAAAAAAATTAAGTTTGAAAATTAATATATATATAAGCATTTTATTTTTAAGTTTAATATAAAATAATTGTATTTGTAATTAATACTCCCTTTTTATTTTAAAATATAACAGAATTATCACACATTATTATTTTTTTCATTATTTTATTTAAAAATAAAAATCTAACTAAATAAACTAAATGTGTTATAGCTACAATAAATAATTATATTCATAACTCAATAAAAAAAAAAAAAAAAATTCTCTCCGGGCAAGTAACTTTTACACAAATTTACTTGTCCGAAGGACAACCACATTAGAATGCTTAATGTCAAGCCCTGCATATACACATATATATATATATATATATATATATAAATAAATGATAGTTGTGGAAGACGGCGTACTCATTTACAGTATAACAAAAGCATGTTTATTACAAAATATTTTCATATATTCAAATATGTAAATTGTTTGAGAGTGTAGGGACTAGGGAGTTTTGCTCAAATTAGTTATTTGCCTTTTACATGGTAAGAACGACTTCTCTGATTGGCGAATCTCTAATAGGATTAGTGTATTTGCTTACTGGGGATTTGGCTGTTAAAATGAAGTTAAGTCATCACGCTGATTTGTCCTCTACTGAAGTGTATATCCAAATTTGCTCTCAAAGCACCGTCTTTAGAGGTTATCGCCAAAAAGAAATTTCTCTATGGAGAAAATGAATGTGATTTTTACCTCCGGAACCCTACTGTTGTGCTCTGTTGGAGTTATCCGTTTAATTATTTATTGAAGATCACTACAAAGAGATTAAGAGAAGCATTTTTAAATGGTTTGAAGATCTCCCTGAGGCACATATCAGAACGACTGTTTATTTCTCCTGTTGAAACATGTTTTCTATCTTTCGTTTCCCCTCTAAAGGTCTTCATATCATTGCAGTCCATTATCAAGCAAGGACAGTCACAGATTCACAGAGAACTCAGCTGTGTTCTGTTTTCAGGTCAAGTAGTCTCTGGTGGCCTAGCCTGAGGTGGCTTTACTGTCACTTCTAATCAATGCAAACTTCGTTTCCTTTCAGAGCTTCAGAAATCTGTAGCACTGAGGACGCGATATGTCTGCTGTCAATAATCTGACAACATTTGTGCCGAAGTAAAAAGCGTCTGTCGACAGTAGGCTTTTTTACCGCTTTCAGTGTAACTACTTTCTTTCCCGTGTGACATCTGTAATACGTGCTGACACTCTCAGCATGCTGATGCTATTTTCTATGTAGAGTAAGTGGACCATATTTAATTTTGGATAACACATAGCTGTCACAGAACTGAAAATAAAATGTATTCAGTATGACGCTGGAAATCTTCCTTTGAGATTTTGGCCCATGCTGATTTGTTCGCTTGCTCCATACGCCGCAGTTGCAGCTATTTTGGCACGTTTGTGCTGTGAGGTGCTGTCTTGGTTTGAAACTTATGCATAGGCCGCTGGGGTAAACTGTCATGTTTGTGGAATGAGCTTTAGAGCAAATGGTTTCGCTTCAGGATCGAGATTTTACATCTGACATTAAGTGGCGATCCTACACAGTGCCACAACTGTTTATTGTACAAAAATATAAGCTTAAAAGATATGCTTAAGTTCAGAAAATGAAATGTGTTAATTTTAACATAAACTACACAGGCTAGACAACATGCAAAATTGTTAGCCTAACAAAAGAACAGAAAAACTAACTAAAATGTTGTCTTATAACTGTCTTTTGATAGTTGACATCAGATGTTTTTTTGTTTTTGTTTTTTAGAATTTTTCAGAATATAATTTTGATTTAATGCCTATAGGTTTTGAAGCCAGTAACAAAAAAAAAAAAAAAAACAGGCATTTTCTCCTCTTTTTATAAGTTCATAAATCTATTTATTTTGTTAATGTGGCTACAATTATATGTTTATTTGCATTTTATTATTTATGTTGACGTAGTTCTCTTTTTGGTCACTTTATATTTTAAACTCCATTTCTCACTATTAACTAACTATTAACTGACTGTTACCTCAATAAACTCCAAATTTAGTAGTTGGTAATTGTCAAGTTTGGGTATAGGACAGGATCTAAAATGCAGGCTAAGGCATTAATATGTACTTTATAAGTATTAATAAATATCCAGTATGCTAGTACCATATGCTGTCTAATAGTGAGAAGTGGTCCTTAAAACCGGCATATATAGGAATGTGCATTTAGGGACATGCAACATTCAAATGATATTTTGCATTTATTTTATGGTCAATATTCTGTCAATAAAACATTTACCATGTCATTTCACATATTAGGCAGCATGGATAGATGATGGATCAAGCTGTTTACACTCAATTCTGACCATAGCATTTGCATTTCACAGCAGAAATAAAGGTTGTCTGGGTTTTGTTATCAGGCACCCACAATTTCCTCAAGGTCCTGACCTTATAGCATCAGCATAAGGGTTTCCAAAGCTACAGTCAATACATTACATTTTCAGTGGTGCCAAGGTGGACAATTGTAGCCTAAAGCGGCATTCACACCACCAGCCAATTTGTCGCTGTGTGCTGCTAGTTCCTGTATGCCGCTGTGCGCTCCTAGTGCTATTGAGGTGGAATAGGATTGAGATTAAGGATAGGTTTAATTGTATAGTTAATCTTAAGGGTGGGTTAAGGGATACGGTTAGGACAGAGTCAGCAGAGACCACAACATCTAGTTGAGCCCTGGAGACAGATCCCATTCAATGTCTATATCGGCCATCAGCACAAATCCTCAGCAAAGTCCAGAGAAGTCTTCTGCACAGACCCTGCGGCCAGCTTCAGTTCTTTCACCATGTGATGTATTCAATCTTCAAGCGGAAGGAACTGGATGGATGTTTGGAGTGATACAAGTCCATAGTCTGACTTGGTTTCTCCCAAGGTATTTTATTTTGATTTTTTTCTGCATTTCTGTCACTGATGGAGTTTGGGTTCCTTGTCACTCTCACCTTTGGCTTGCTTAGTTGGGGACACTGACTTGATCTTAAAATAAAGAGTGACCTTTTAGTGTTTAATCTTATTTTGATACATTACGCAAAGGGAATTGTTTTGATATATAATAAAAAACTGATAAAATGTATAAATGCAATGTAAGTCAGAATGGATAAAAGCACCCACCAAATGCATAAATGTAAATATAATCAACAAGTATCAACATATGAATCAAATTCACATCCATGAGTTTCTTTTCCATGCACCATTTTATTATATCCCATCATATTTTCAGATAAATCACAAAGAACAGTGAAACACAAGCAATAAACTCAAATAATACCCAACAAAGAACTGAAACCCAAGAACTTAAATACACAAAGTTAATAAACTAGAAGGCGAACAGGTGTGAACTAATGAATAACCATGGCAACTAATGACAAATGAAACAAACTAAAAGTCCATGAAAATTAAAGTAAAATTCTAAAGCACTATTCTTTAATTATTTACATCAATATGCATTGTAAAAAAAATTGTAATGTAGCTCCCCTTAAAAAAAATAATAATAATTTTAGAAATTGCAGATGTCTTAATACTATTTGACGCAACCCACAGACAACTTCCATGTTTTGAATAATGATCATGATAATATTCCCTGCATCATTCAAACATATAACATTCAAAGAACAGAAACTTCGAAACGGAGATCAGCATGTCACTAGATCCACTCAACTACTCTCTTTTAATTTAATCACATCCCTCTTTGTGACTTTGGCGCATGACAATGATCTGTTTGTTGCAACAACAATCATAACAAGTTGCTCAGATACACTCATCCTCCATTATGTCTGGATGAACAACAGTGAGCCCTCTTGTACACATCGGGCGGCTTTAAATATTGAGTTGCAACCACACAATTTATGGTTCATCTATGCGAGTTAACACCCTGTGAACTGAATATGTACTTCTTTATTTGCTGTCTTATTTTGGTTGGACACTATTATTTGGCCCATCATTTTATATAACCCCTCATGCATTGTGACGAGAGGGTGAAAACAAAAATAACATAGGTTTAGAAAACGCATTAACCTCAGGAACGCTGGGCTTTGGAACGGAAGACACCTAAAGATGGTTTTGACACTGAGGCCCGCGGTGAGGTTGAGCTGTGATGCACGGTACACCTTCTCTCAGATGGGTACCTTGTACTTTGTTATTCCGCCTCTGGGAGAAACACATTTTAGTGTCACTCTTTTTCAATGTTCACCGCAAGCTGAAGTTATGGAAATGTATTTCTAATTTCCGGCTTAAGTGATGTTAATATTTGCCCATGTCGGCAGGTTAATAACTGCATCAGCCACTTTTGCAGCACATAGGCCTCTTCACTGATACACTCGGCACACTCATTACCCCCTGTTTCACGCTTGAATGCTCTGTTTTTAAATCGAAGACAATGTTCAGTTCTTTGGACAGAGCAGTGGCATTCCAAGAATCTGTCCTTCAGGCCTGCATATAATACAGAATATTGAAACAAGCTTCGGGGCCCTGAGGGGCATTTTCATTTCAACCACCTGCTTTATTGACCTTAAAAAGCCTGACGACAAATAACTTTACAGTGGATGGACTCATTTCTCATAACCCATTTCATATCAAATCATATTCTTCATTCCTGGCTAACCAATAGAAACTGAACACAGTTGAAAACTACAGAACATTATGCATGTGTTGGACAAGCAAATTAAATGTAGGTAACTAAGCTACAAACCTCTACAAAGAATGGCTAAACTAAGCTAAAGCTTGCTCTACACTACAATCTGGTGCATGGTTAACATTGTTTACAATACACAGTGTTTGTCTAATGCATTAGTTGGTTCAGTTTGTCTTATTAATGCAGCGCTTTCACTAGTTAGCAGTAAGCAACCCTGTTGTCACCTCACCTGAATATATATAAATTTGTGTGGGATGATATGATGTCATGATGATGAAGAGCTCCAATGTCATGCGAGCTTGAGCATGATTGAGATGATAATCAAAAACAAATGGATCTTTTGGTTGTTGTTGCCTTAGTAACTGAGGTACAAGCTGTAAAGGCATTAGAATGTTGGAGGGGAGCAGCAGCTCATTTGCATTTATGGCCAGTAAACCATGAAATATGTATTAATTATGATCAGTAAAAGAATTTGGATTGGGGGATTCCTGACAGAATCAGTCTGAGACATCCCGCCAACAATTGTCCAGTGAATATTTATTGAGAGACTGCCTGAATATTACTCTCTTGGCCATAGATAATAATATTCTAATACTCATCCAACACACTTTAAACAGCACGTAGCTGTGATCAGCATGATTAAGGTCTCCAGATACGAGCAAAACAACAAACAACCTCAAGTATGATACAAACAAGACTTAAAGCCAGATTTTCCAAATCTGAGGATACTTTGGCTAGGATACCATTATAGTTTTTTGAGGCGATTTCCTGCAGGGAAGGAAAAACATCTATCCCCAAGTACTTAAAGTTTTGAACCAATGGAATAGATATAGAAAGGGACATGGAATCAATTTTAGAATTGAGGGGAAGTAAACATGACTTACTCCAAATAATTTTAAACCCAGAGAGAGATCCAAAATGGTCAAATAACACATTAATGGTCAAATAACAAATTCAACACGCGGAACAGAATGTGACGCTTCTCCAAAAACAATAAGATATCATCAGCAAACAAAGAAATATGATGATGAGTATTCCGTATAATTATGGGAGAAATAGTTTTAGATTGTCGGACCGCTTGAGCTAAGGGTTCCAATGATAGGGCAAATAACAAAAAAAAAGGAGAAAGCGGGCAACCCTGAGAGGACCTCGATGTATAAAGAATGGGTCAGCGCAAACAGCACCTGCAGTGGCTGCTGAATTGGCAAACAGAACTTTTATCATATTTATGAAACTCGATCCCAGACCCAGATGCTGTAGAACCGCCCATAAATAGTTTCATTCTAGCTGGTCAAAAGCTTTAATCACATCTAGAGATAATACTGAGCAAGGGGAGGATACACTATTATTTGAATTAATAATATGATATAACCTGCGTAAGTTATCCGAAGCTGAGCTGTTTGGTCACGATGTGACCTATCTATTCATAAATTTCTCTAGACGACGAGATAGTACTTTAGCATATAAATTAACATCAGTCCCTATCAAAGAAAGTGGCCGGTAACTAGAACAGGAAGTCGGATCTTTATCGTTTTTTAACAAGAGAGAAATAACAGCTATATTAATAGATGGTAATTAGCCTTGAGTAACGGAAAAATGTATCATATCTAACATGAGGGGGTCTAAACCCGACCAAAAAGTAGTATACAATTCGACTGGAATGCCACCTATGCCTGGGGATTTCCCCTTGTTCATAGATCGAATTGCTGACTCCAGCTCCTGAAGAGTGATCGGTTCAGCCAGGTATTCTGAATCTGAATCTGACAGCCTTGGTAAATCAAGGTTGGACAGAAACAATGCAAAAGAGTCAGGGTCACCATCAGCAGAAGAAGTATAGAGGTTAGAGTAAAAACAGTGAAAGGCGATATTAATGTCATTTGGGTCTGTCATCATGAGCTCAGATTGGGATTTCACTGCTGAAATATTAGCAAACTTTTCACTGTTGCGTAATCTTAGGGCTAAAAGGTGGCTTGGTCTACTCCCTTGAAAATAATACTTCTGCCTGGATCTTTGGATCAGGAATCAGGAGTTCGGACCTAACCACCATGATTTTACTGAGTGTATTGTCTGAGAAACAACGCTGATTATCTCTAGTCAGATTCTGGAGCTGTGATTCCAGTTCAACTATCTTTTTGTGTCGGTTTTGCTGAAGGAAAGAGGCATATAAGATTGAATTATTCCTTATAAATCCTTTAACTGCATTCCAAAGATTGGAATTTTGGAAAAATTGGAAAATTCCTGATCTGTCTCAGCTCAATTGTATGCCCTCAAATGTAATTCCATTTAACCACTTGTTAGCAATTAAAAAAAAAACAAAAATTACAAGGGGATATTACTCTTGTAATTTGCCTTAGAATAAAACATAAAAATAAATTATGTTAGCCATAGACCTTATTCAAGGCATTTAACTATAAATAAAATGATTTGAAAGGTATTGCCCCCTTCTATAGCTTCAGTGCAGTTAGCTACATTGTAGTGCAGCTGTCTTAACTTTTAAAAGAGTAGCATGGCTCTGGTTAAAGTAGATACTCCAACACTGACACTGAAGGTGGTATATGAAAAAAAAGTGATTAAGGAAAATTTGAAAAAAATAAATAAATAAAAATAAAATTTGGTTGGTGAGATTGACAGACCCAGTTGTCAGACTTCAAGTAACATTAAGGGAAACCACTTTGTTTTCATAAAGCCTTAAAGGCTCCGTTTTGAGAATACAAATATCTCTGGGCATTGTGCATGTATTATCCTAAGCAAGTTTGGCTTCTACATGGACAAGTGGCTGCAGGAAGAATGCTGGTAGGGTTTTGTGAACCGCAGAAAACCACCAGAATCCTCTGGGCCCCAGGGCCTCCACCCATCTTCACAGCCACCATCATGAACTTTATGCCTGGAGCCACAAAGTTCAAAGCAAACACACCCGGTCTGACACATACATACTCAAACAAACAAAGGGCACTTTCTTAAAATAGACGATGACTGAGAAGATGAAGGATTATTGGCACTGGACGACCGTTGATCCTGTTCAGCTGCTTTCAGTTATTTGTTTGCATCAACTGACATCATAATAATGTAATTTTCCAAGCAGATATTCCAAGAAAATGAACAAATGCCACAAACACTGTGCCTCATAAAATGATAAATTAAGATTTGCAATAACATTTAAAAAAAAAAAAAACTTCACTATCAAATTTCCGGTGTGCCACACTTAAGTTTTGATAATTGCTGTTTTCAGAATTATCTGAATGCACTTGGCATTTGCATCTAACCTTTAATCATGTGTGTAATTTGAAGGAGCAAAATCTCTCTGAAGCATGATGCCGCCCTACCTCTAATGGTCTACTGTGCTGCATATCAAATACAGCTTTGCTCCTATCAGATATCATACGACCGTGCTGAAATATTAATGAAGCACACGTGTAGCGGACTGACCATAAATAACAGGGCTCACCAGGGACTCTATACTGCATGACACTGGTGATCAACAGAGCAACAAATCAACTGTTCTGCACCAGTGCAGCCCACTTATACTTCACCTTGTATTATTTGTTAATTGTTCGATTTTATGTACATTTCTTCTTGGGATATTAAAGTATCATTGTATGTATTAGCATACATTTAAGGCACATGTATTAAATGTAAATGTTTTGCTCTTAGGTTTTACTGTATTTTTGACAGTAATTAATTACGTGTGTCCATGCATGGAATTTTTAAACCTAATGAATGCATTTGCTCAAAGAAAAGTTGAGAGAATGGCATTTAGTGCAGTCATTTTCACATAAAACTTTATATTGTGTTAAAAAAAAAAAAAGTTAACTCTAAGAAGTGTTAAATTCAATATTTTTTAAGAGTTGATTTTTAACACTGGTACCTGTCAGGGTTAGGGTGAAGAGATGAGGCGCGGACTCAGTACTGGGGCTCTGTGAAAGATCAGATGGTCCGGATCACCCAGCATGTATCCCTGTGTCAGAGCGGGGCTGACATCAGGGACTTCACCTGTGATTTCCTTGCGGTGATTGACGAACTAGACTATCAGGAAGACAACAGTCTCAAAGAGGTGTTCAACATCTGCCTCGACGAGGCCCTCAGTCCCTGGGAGATGGGGAGGCTGGGGACACTGATGTTCTCGGAATTCGTGTGCCAAATTTACCATCATGGTGGACCTGATTCTCTGGACCAAGAAGAGCCCCCTCTGGTGCACTACCCCAACCCCAACCCCAGTCCTCTGGTGACCCGCTCATGGAGACGGAGTAGGAATAACAGCCCCACCTCACTCTTTTCTGCAGCACTACCAGAGGCGGCCGACTATGCTGCCGCACCCCGAGTGAAGGCTGACGATGCCGCTGCGCCCCCAGTAGTAGCCAATGATGCCGCAGCACCCCCAGTGATGACCAATGATGCCACTGCACCCCCAGTGGCAGCCAACGATGCTGTAGCGCCTGGCTCTCGGAAACGGAGGAAGAAGGCTTCTTCTGTCCTGCAAGGCCCAGTGGCCTTCCAAGTGCCCGCTGCCGGCCCAGAAGCCATTCCAGCGCCTGCTGCCGGCCCAGAGGCAATCCCAGAGCTCTCAAGTGCGGTGGTCCCAGAGCTCTCAAGTATGGAGGTCCCCGAGTTCCCAAGTCAGGGGGTCCACGAGGACCTGATTTTGGGGGTCTCAAATCAAGTGGCCCAGGAGGGCGACACTCCAGAGGTCCCTGAGCTTCCTGTCACAAACTCAGAGGTTGTTTTTGTCAGTCCTTTCATGGCCCAGAGGGTCATTTTTGCCTTTTATGTTATGGCCGTCCTGTGTGCTAAAGTCATGCACACCTCCATGCTGGCTGCTTCTGACCCCAAAACTGTCTACCACCCAGAGAACACTGCCCGCCTGTGAGCTACTCTCTCCTGCTATGCCCTTGCCCTTCTGTGTGTTTGGGCCACACACACATCCCTCCTGGCTTCCTCAAACTCTGTAGTGAAGTCCCCAAATTCAGCAATGGCCAAGGAAGCCACCCCAGAGCCCCCCGCTATCTCAGTCACCGAGGCTGCCCCTGAGTCTGCCACTTTCCCAATGAATGGTCTGCCTAGTGCTCATTACGTCAGCCGGGCTACTTTTGGAGCTGTAATCTATGTGGGGTTCCCCTTCCTTACCCTGATTCCAGTCCTTTCAGAATCTGATTGGCCTGCCCTGCTTAAGGTCCCTGTCCTGCCGGTTCCATTCAGGTCTCCTGTTCTGCAAGCCCCACTCAAGTTTCCTGTGCGGTCTGTAGCTCCGGCTCCGCCTTGGCCGTCTGCTGGGGTTCCTGTTAAGCCGTTGTCTCCCTGGTCCATCTCTCCGGCCCCGCCCTAGCCATCCTCCAGGGTTCCTTTTTGGCTCCCCTCCCTCCCACCCTCCCATCTTTGTCTTTGTGTGTTAATGAGGTATAAACAGGTGGGGCAAATTAACCAATAATCAGGTAACAAGATGGGTAGGCTCAAGACAATTGACAGGAGAGCACATGGCACACAGAAAACTAAGACAAAAGCCATGTGTTCACACAAAAAAAATCACCAGCCATGTGCAAAACAGGACACGGACATGCAGCTAATGAGAACACTCATAAGCCACGTGTTCACACAAGACATGACAACAAGAAAGCACGCAGCCAATGAAAAACACAAGCCACGTGCCACACAGCACAAGACATCACATGAATGCACGCAGCCGATAAAAACATGAACTGCATGCAACACAAAACACAACGCACGTGGACAGAAGAGCACGCGGCCGAGCGACCTCGAGACTGCACGCTCACACAACGAGACAGAACATGGAGCACGAGAGTCCAAACCCCGACGCGAAACCGAAACTCAAGACATGAGTGCCGGGATCCGAACACCACGCTCCGACACAAAACAAGGCACACAGATGAGAGAGCGCACGGCTCGAGCACACTCAAAGCCGCACTCTCACATGAAAACAGGACGTGACAGGAGTGTCAGGGATCTGTCACAAAACCATGAATAACACTAGACCGAAGTGACAGAACCCTGACAGGTAACGAGTTCATATTATAATTAACTCAATTCAAGTTACAATTACTCTCTGTAGGATTAGTATCTGAACTCAAGAAAGAGTTAAATTTTATCTCTGGAAAAAATCAACTCAAGTTATTTTAACGGTTATACTTTATTTCGATAGTCCACATTAGACATTCTACTAACTATAAGTAACTTTGTAACTACATGTCAACTACCTCTCATTAGGGTAGGTTTAGGGTTAGTAGAATAAGTTGACACTTGCAAAGTTTCTCATAGTCAGTATATGATGTGGACCCATCAAAATAAAGTGTTAGAAGCTATTAAGTAGACAGTCTACTAATACTCTAATGACTGCTAGCTGACATGTAGTTGCAAAGTTACTTACTGTTAGTAGAATCTCTAAAGTGGACTATCGAAATAAAGTTTTACCATTTTAACTAACATGGAGTTTATTCCAAAGGCCAGAAATTGCTGTGTACCTAAGCAAAATCACAGTCACAATGCTAGGTAAACATGAGTGAACATGAGAAGGTATTTTATTTCAAATGTGGAAAGACGTCACACAATTTTTCAAGTTTAAGTCCACCAAAATTAATCTACCCCCCTTGTCTGATTTGTTTGTCAGACAAAATGGCGGATTTGGCGTTATGATTGGTTAGGTCGCTTGTCAATCAAGTTCCCTGCAAAAGATTAATTCTATAGCCCTATTTGGACAGAGCTAGTTTTCTAAACTACGTTTCAATCAATCCTATCACCAGACATCTGCAATGTCATGTACTTATTCGGACGGGACTAACATTTCTATGTGAATGTGTTTTCTAGATGTGATGAGGTTGCATGCATATGTCTATTGAAATATGTATTAATATCATTTTAATTTATTATATAACTTTTTTAAATAAACTTCACATGAGTTTATAGACGTGGCTGCTTACAATAAATTTGGCTCTGCTTATTAATTTTATTTGAAAAAAAATCTGTTAGATACTATCCATAGTGAAAGATGCAGCATGCAGAAGTTTGGTGCATAAATGCAGCTCAGGTGAAAGAACACATGAGGAAAAGTGTTGGGATAATACAATATCAGCAATCACAGACCTTTGCTTTAGGATAGGATTCGATCTCAGAGGACCACTGATTTTGCCAAAAAAAAAAAACAGTAGGTAATTGCTCTGGAATTTTTACAGACTTTATGTGAGAAAAACACAGACTTGGCAGATTTGCACAGGATTAAAATCACAAAGCACGTCTGTGAAACACAAATTTCTTTAATGCCCCCCTGGAACACTAGTCCCACCTGAACAGGGCTTATATGACACTGTTTCTGGAGGCACACTAACATTAGGCCAGCACATTTTCAAATTCTTCCTGATCAAACAAACCTGATTTAACTTATTAGTAGTAGTAAACTGCAATCAGATTCATTTGAAGGTCCCTTCAGTCCTCCCTACTCCCTGAAAACAGAATGCCAGATGAGGTTAACTTCACTTTGCATTCATTCAGAACACCCTGTAACGTCTTCAATCACAGCCGAAACTTCAATCATGAATGTAAGATGAGTTTGAGGCATAAATACACAATATACTTATTCTTTAAATAAGTTATGTGTATATTAGCATGCGTTGATGATACAGTAGCCTACCAACACGTTCTCACTCCCAATTCTTCACAACCTGATGCTTGGTCAGGACACCTTGGTGTCATTTTTGATGCTCAAGGTACTCCTTAGCATCACTTTTCGATGTGCAGGGTCTTCCATTGTTTTCAGTTGTACATCTTAATTTAATGGTTCATATGTATTTGTAAAAAAAAAAAATATATATATATATATAAATAATTTTATATAAATTTATACTTTCATTGGAACACCTAACCCCAGCCCTACCCTAAACCTTCCCACTTCTGAACAATATAAAACACATACAGTCACAGGTATTTATTGCAAAAAACTGACCCACAAAAAGCAGTATAAAATCATCGTGTTGCATTCCAAGTCTTCTGAAGCCATACAATATCTTTATTCGAAGAAGAATGATAATCTCTGAGAATGATCCCGCTCCATTAACGCAGTACATGTGTAATTCTATGAATATACATTTATTACTCTTTTAAAGGTGCCATAGAATGAAAAACTGTCTTTACCCTGGCATATTTAAATAATAACAGTTCTGTACATGGAAATGACATACAGTGAGCCTCAAACACCATAGTTTCCTCCTTCATATGTAAATCTCGTGATTAAAAAAGACCACTGAAAAACAGGCGAATCAGAACATAACACCGACTGTGACGCAACAGTCGGGATCACTACGCCCCCAACATTTGCATAAACCCGATGTGTCTTTTATCTTATTTAACCATAATTGCGATAGTTGCATTGTAACTACCACTTCTCGCGCACTTTATAAAATGTGTATAAAAAGCTGGGACTTAACAAACTCAATAAAAACAATGAAGCATCAACTCCTCTTCACAGCCTTTATTCTATTCAAACTTCTTTAAGTGCTGGAGTGATGCACAATGATTGGTGGGTAAATTCCCTCTCCACTTCCCCTGTTATGTTTCTATGTTCCCTTATGCCCTATGGCGTTTGCAGTCCGCTTCGACCTGAACATTTTTACTCCCTTCGAATTGGAATCTCACTCAATCTATCAGACTTTCCCCAGTCCATTCATGTAACTGCGTGATTTGTGGTATCACCATGTCTGTGTCACCAACGGTGTAGGATGATTTACCCTCCCCAAAGTTTTTCAAAATTATGAGCAATAGTAATGCAATGGTAATTTTGCGAGCATTCAGAATAATTGTATTCTGAAGTAAGTAATATGGAAAGGTTTTTGTCTTTTTTTTCTGGTCCTGAAATGGTTTTCACACACTCATTTGAATCCTAAACTGAAAAAAGTCCAATTGCTTAGTAAATGTTTAGTCCTCTGGTGCTCTGTAATATTTATGTTAACCTTGTTACAACATTTAAAAACTGTCTATAATCAGCATATTCTGGAATGTAAATTGTATTGCATTTTCCTGTGATGAACAGGATGTACCTAAGAGAATAAACATTGGTAACACTTTATTTCACAGTGTTCTTATTACAGTTTTTAAATCTAAGTACTAATATATAAAAAAGACCACCAAGTCTGCACAGACCCTTATTTGCAGCTTCGACAACCCTCCCACCAAACGCTGGTGTAACATCTATCCCAATTTTCAAGAAAAAGGAACTAGATGAAATATTCTGAAAGATATCAGTCCTCAACCTGACTTGTGTTGCAGCCTGGAATTAAACCACACCAGGTTTCTCCCAAGGTCTTTTTCTCTATTTCTGTTGCCAAGTACTCATACTTAATATATACAATTACACTGTAACAAAAACACCTTAAAATAAAGTATAGCCTAAAAGTTATTTTCTGCACTATTCTGTTTTTCACTAAACACTAGTGTGTATATAAATTGTTAAATAAATGCTTAACTAGAAAATAGTGCTTATTTGACTCTTAATTGGCTGCGGTGAAAGAATTCAATGCAGGATGCATATTTGTTGTATTAACACATTTCACTATTTGAAGAGAAAGAGCAAGAGATAAGAGAATAACACTTTCAGTAAACCTATTGAAATGCACAATTCATACAATATGTTGTGCTGATTTAGCTTTCTGTAGCAACATCCCTTTATATGTAACGACAATGTAGTAGAACATTTATTATACAAGAACGTGTTAAAGACCAACTAAACTATAATCAGATTGATCATTTTATCATCAGAGCCAAGTGTAAGTGAGATTCCCTTACTCAGGGAATTTTAAAGGCCATTGATAAGCACACGCACTCTAATCACCAGCAGGTTTGTACGGATTACACTGTTTTATTCACCATGTCAATTACAGACTCTAATTATAGCTTTCACCAGCTCAATGAAAGTGATTATGTGTTGTAATTATTCTAAATGCAATTAGGAATGGTGTCGTAATAAAAGGTCAGATGACATTTAGTGAAGCACTTTGACCACGTGGTATTCCTAAAAGCAGATCGCACACTGACACGTGTGAGCATGGCTACATTAATTTTTAAATAGAGAGAGTGAGCTGCTCTTTCTAGCTCTCGTCTCTTGGTCAAGAGCTCGAGCGTGGTGAAATAAATTCATCATGGCAATTAGAAGGGTTTTTGGTCGGGCTTGTATGAACATTGCTGGACAAATGAGGAAGAAGACAACCTGCCGTGATCTTTTTACCCAGTAAGAGTCTTCACTCGCTCTTTGTGAGTGCATTTACAGTCACTCAGAGGACTAAATGGACATCCACTTCAACGGATGAAAAACTCGCTAATGAATTTAAAAAAAAAAAACTGTATCAAAGGCTCCATCCATGTCATTTTAGTCATGTTTCTTCATCTACCTGGACTGCATCCTGTACTGAAACTGAAATTTCAATATGAGCGTTTTATGCCTCCAAATGTAGAATTGATTCAGGCCAGAAAAAAAGAAAGCAAGAATGAATGAGAAGCTATACACAGAGGTGAAGGATGGTTGGTTCAGGGCAGAGGCACTGAAAGAACCTTTTTTTCCACAACCTCTTACTATAATAAAGACCACATATCCTAGCTTACATCTTCAAGATGTATTGATGTGGAGATTTTATCAGTAGCAGAGAGTTTCCTCTTCTTTGAAAAATCAGCACAATAAATAGTATACTATATGATCTTACTCAGAACCAGTTTCATTAAAAATAATCCTAAATAAATACTAGAAATGAAACATACTCATAATGTCCAGGCTAATGGTTCTTGAATGATTTCATTCTCCTGCAGATGAGAATGGAACTGAAACACAATGTGAAATGTGTGCAAAGGATTGTGGTGTTTTGAGGATGAGTGGATATACTTTCTGCATCCTTCAAAATATGCAGAATGAAGGATGTGAAACAAAGGCTGTGTTCCATGTATTCTTCAAACTGAGATGCCTCCGATGCCGCTTGATGACGTAGCAACTGAGATATGCAGCCTTCCTATTGAGAAACACGCAATGTCTCAAGAGAGAGCGATGTTGAGAAGGTCCAAAGCAGCCTAATTAGACACACCTGCTCGGATGAAATTAGGGGTGTGTTTCCAAAAAGCATCGTTAGCTAACTATGGTCACAAGTTTCATTGAACTCTATTAATAACAACGGACTATAGTTGCTTTTGGGAAGCATATATATTTCACTATAAGACTGTCTGGATTGCTATTATGAGCTACCTGAAAATATCTCACCACAGGATAGTCTATTTTTTCTGATGGTAGTTTTATTTTCTGAGACCTTATCCTTTGTTCCAATATAAAAACAACCACACCTACTTGAAAGACACAATTATGAAACACTTGATCTCTAAACTTTGAAATAAGCTATCAGAAGCTGAAACAATAGTAGCTAAACATTCATTTTATGAAGAACTTTCAATACAACAACAGTTCGTAATGATCACATCTGTCAATACAGACTAAATACGCAATAAGCACTATAAAACTAGTTTGTGTGCCATATTACAAGCCATATGACAATTTTGACTGAATGTTTAGTGGTTATTCACTAAACATCTTCCCTTCCAAAACTCTCAAAATAAATATCACAGCTTTGGTGCAGGTTGGGCATTAATGACAAGTAATGTCATATCCAATATATTATAACATATTATACTAAAGGGCCGTTGAATGCTTAATCTGATTGGCTGAGGTACTCTCACACTATGCCAGGGAACACGGAGCAAGGAGACGAGGAATTCACAAACAAGTCTTTTAATCATCAACTGGGAGCATGGGAGGCACAGTAAACACGAGGAACGACATTCAAGATCCGACAAACACTAACTGAAAGGACTGGGGCTTATAAACACTGGGTAATCAGGGAAGACAACGAGACACACCTGGAGCAAATTAACACAATCAGACTGGGGAGAAACTGGGTCACAGGGAACACATGAGGAGCAAAAACACAACAAAACAGTCCAGGATCCTGACACGTACATTCTAAGGTGTGCAGTTATTTTCAGGGAAACGCACAGTGAACCAGGCAGCTCTTGACCGCATTACATGTAAATATCAGTTTGCCAAATGTTTTCAGTTATTTCAAAGGTCCTTTACAGCTTATAACAGCAAAATAACCAAAACCCATAACGACACTGGCCAAACACATACACATAGTGAACAATAGGATAAAAACAACAGATCATTCCATGTTTTGTCCCAAAATTATGTTCTATTATGTACGTAAAGCACAATTAAAAATCTATTTCTCCCGCTCTCTCTCCCTTACAGACATACAGTTTACACACATGGAAACATACGTGCTAATGTTGTTAGCGCTACTCTGATGTCTTTGCCAGTAGCTAAATAGTTTAGCAACTTAAATTTACATGACATTTCTCACAAGCAAGGTAACAACGTGAAGAAATTGAAATTAAAGTTTCACTAGGGACGCTGCCTGCTGCCAAACACTTTTGAGAAACAGACTCAGAGAGGTAGGCTAATTCACAAATGCTCAATCTCTCTCTCTCATATTAGCTGCATTTGTCTGCTATCAATGGCTCAAGTCTCCATTACTAGATTTAAAATGACGTTTGGGAATTAGCAACGGAGGCTTTGAATGAGATCCAGAAGCGCTTTCAGTACAAAAACCGGACGAATGCCTTGAAATATATCGTCTGATCGATGTCTTGAGGTGTGGCATCCGTAGTATAAGTGGAATAATTAACTCAGGGCCATTGAATTATTCGAAAAATAATGCACACCCGAGGTGTAACGCATTATTTTTCTAATAATCCAACAGCCCGTCGTCAATTATTCCTTACATAAATATACCGCCATATTTGATTTAAGAGCTCTGTAGTGGAGCTCTTTAGAATTTCTGTTTCTCAAACAAAACCTTTGTTTTTTAAAGACTTATATAGACTATAGCTTCTTCTATGTAAATAACACAATGACAACATTTTCATTTTTGAGTAAACTATCCCTTTAATATCAGCTGACAAGTTTTGTTGAGTGGACTGGCCTTCTGCTTTCTGCCTCTCAACCACAGATAGCACACAAATACCACAAGGTCCCAACAATGGACTGCAAAGAGCTTCTGACATGTTTTTTATTTATTAAATTTTTTTTCCTTGCATGTTTTAAAATACAAAACCATACATGTTTTTCAGACCAGCCTCTTGATGAATTACTTTAAATATGTGGAACAGGAAACAACTGTGCTAGATTTCCAACCCTGATGAGTCAGGCAGCCTCACGCAGGTTGAAACTGCTTGAAAATCACAAGTTCAATTGAAAAGCAGCAAGTATTTTTCACACGAGGGCCCTGTCATATGGTGATGATGTCTGTTCTCATTTTCCACAGATTTCTCTAGGCTGTTATGATTTCTCAGTGCCACTAAGAGCTTTCTTAATCTCAGTGTCAATAAGTATGCTAATGTAAAATCAGAATGTGTTATAGAAGTTGTGTATGAAAGGAAATAATGGTGCATTCGACTATTTTAAACACATTGAGCAGTCAGTCATGGCCTTCCCCTGAACCTGTATTTGCATTTGCTAAAAAAAAAAAAAAAAAAACACTTCCTAAAACTAAAAGCACTGCTTGCTCTTGATAAACTGCCTCGTAAGTCTGTGACAGAAGTAACACTAACTACGCAGTTGCTCCATCACTGCAAACCAGAGCGAGAGCCTGCCAGGCTTTGGCTGCATGCATTTAGGGAGAGCTGACAGGCCTAGACCTTGTTAACAGCACTCAAAGTGGCACTGAACCCCGTCTTTTTAAAATGTTCTCATTCCACAGAAACCTGCAAGGCCTCCAGTCATGGCCACATAGCCTGTCTGCGTGGTGTAGAGAGGTAGGGGCCATGGGACTGAGAGATTCATGCTGCATGCTGACAAGAGCGTGCCAGAGAGGGGCTACAGGCTCGGCAGACAATGAGCCCTGACACATGCCAAATCAGCCTGAGTGTACACACAGCAAAGCCTTGAGGCAAGTGACAAGGTACCTGGCCTCAAAAATGAGCTCATCTTGCCCAAGTCCTGCACTTAAAGTGTGGCTTGAGAGTTACTTAATTCATTAATGATAACTAGATTTTCATTTCCTGAAGAAACAAACAGTGTTTTCAAAGCAGCACAAGAATAGTGTTAAAGTTTAGGTTCAAGGCATTAGATAACATATTTAAAAATGTCTCGAGACATTCTGTGTTTAGAAACATTTCATAATGCAAATAGAAGACTAATCCAAATTCAATATGCAAATATTACAATGGCCATGTTTCCATCCACATATTTTTATGCCGATATTGGGATACCGCATAAAAAATTTAAATAAAAAAAAAACTCTGGATAGAAATGCCAAGATGCACATGAAATCTTAAATTGTACATAAAAATGTATCATTAACAAATAATTCAATAAAACAACTATTACAAATATTAAAATAGCTGTTCCACATATTTTTATGCAAATTTTGGGATGTCGTAGCATAAAATGCCAAGATACACATACAATCTTAAAATGTGCATAAAAAGTGTTCATTTGAAGCAGATCATTTTTTGTTCAATAAGATAAATCCACATATGAACTAAAATGTCTTAACAGTAAAAAGTTACTTAAGTTACTTAAAGTTAGAATGTATAAAGTATCAAAATAACGTGTTACCAAAAATGTATGCATTCAATTAAGGTAGATGTTTTATTAAAGGTGGGGTAAGTTATTTCTGGTAGCCAATGTTGATATTTGAAATCACCAAAATAAACACGCCAGACTTTAGCCGGTGTACACATGGTGTAGGCCTTCTTTTTTTCCACAGATATTTTCCTCTTTTGTTTTTTATCTACCATCTCTACATTTCTGTCATCGCTCGGCTAATATCTGTCATGTGCACTGAACGCTCTCTCCTCCGGATCATGAGTAGACACGCCCCTTACTGCTGATTGGCTACAAGTTTGTTTTGGTACTGGGCCCGACTCAGTTTTCTAAAGCGTTTTTGCATAAATGCATACTCCAACTTTAAATAAGAACACATGCACTTAACTAGGAAGGAAACTCATTTACCAAATAAATTCAATGACGTTGCCCTGACAGATCATATGATTGGATAAGGACTGACCAGCAGACCAATCTCATTGCATGCATCTAAACTATTGTTTTAGTCGATCTGAAATGTCTGTTATCAACATGATTTGGTATAATTACCTCTCAGAACTGTCTCACACGATTGCGTTCCTAAACATCAGGCATCCGCCTCTGAATGCAAGATAACATGACAGTGTTTGTTATTGCGTTTCATCTTGCGCTCTGAGGCGCAAGTAATTTATTATGTAAGAAAAAAGAGTCAGGCTTCCCTGGTTGCAGAAACTTTTTATTATTATTGTGACACTGTGCCATTTTTGCGCCAGTTAATTATGTGTTGAAATGTTGAACTATAACCTTGCACAATTCTAACTACAGTGGTCTCATGACATAAATAGGCCTTCACACTAATGTTTATGACCTGTGGCAATACTTTTGCAGTAGTGTAATTTTTTATGTTTATTGCTTGTCCCCATGTACACGCATTGTAAATACCTTTGGTGGGATGAGTCTAGCTTATTTTCTGAGGTAATCAATAACAATTATGCAACAGATGTCACTGAACTGAACCCGGAACATTCCTGTACAGTTTGTACAACAGTTTAGTGGTGTCTGTTCAGGGATGACTGCAATCAGAGGAACGCTGTACTAAGAACAAATCAACAATATTAACTTTCAAAATCTTTTCGAAAGTGGTACCTGCACAATGCCTCAAGCATTCACAAACATTTGGAAATTATGCGGGAATGTAAACGGTGGGACTGTTTTTAGAGAGGGGTGGGGATTGAAATTCCCAGAGTTCATCTCTTGTCATCGACTCCTAATCAAGGAGACAAGCCATGTGGAAATGCTGCTGCATTGATGGAGGGGATAGACGGAGGTTGAAATTCATGGGAGTATGCAGTCGGCCTTAATTGCATATTTGCCAGCTCTTAGCAGGCCAAGTGGAAGACAATGGCAAGCTGTGAAGACGGGTAGAGAGTGAGATTTTTTTCAGGACACTGACTGATACGGCTGTGGAAAACATCTGCGGGGAGCCACGTCTCCCCGGAGTCTGAGATTCAGGTTATCGTTTCCCTGTGCAATCCAATGTGCCAAAATGTAAAATTGCTCTCCTACCACTTACTCCCTATTTGAAATCTAGATTATTATGTCTCTAGGTGACATGAAGCCTGGATTCAATATCCTTTTGAATAACCAGAAAAAAAGAGCAGCGGATCTTGATAATGTTTAGCTATTTGCTGGAGCTATAGATCAATGAATAATAATAAATCACAATCCATTCTCAGCCTCATTTCTGAGAACCATTTTGTTAATTACCGGATTATGCATATTGCACACCAGAAGGGAATAAACTTTTTTCAACTGATATTTAAACACGGCTATCCGTTGGCTATCACGATGTGCCAAGCAACCAGTGAGGGATATTCAATGGATCTGCATCTCGTCAGCCTTCTGTAAACTGCACAGAGAATGAACTGTTGTTGGATAATGGATGTATTGGATAATGGAGAGTTTTAAATCATAAAATAATATGCCTTTTTAAATAAAGATAAAAACATTGTGATATTTTGTGGTAGACAAAGATAAAGGCCAGCCTCATACAGTAGTTAATGTGACGATGAATGTTGTGCTATTTTGCTTGGACATGCTAGCAAGAACTTAAGGAGAACCAGTGTCCACTACCAAACAGTACCAAAAAAAATGATCTACGACCGTGCGAGGTGAGCAATATTTTTTTTCCTCCAGAGACATCATGGCTTGCAAACAAGCGAAGTTTGCATTTCAGATCTTTTCTACTCTATGAACTGTTACATACTGTAATACAAATAAACTGTTGACATTTACATATTTTCTGTTGTCATACATAAAACAAGTATAATTAGTAAACACGACCCATTAATAATAGATGTTAACCCTGAATCACTCTCACTATACTCCTTAAATCCTGATTTATAATCGCAACATCGTCTGATAAAATCAATATACATCTAACTTACACTAAAAAGCGACTATATGCAGTGGTTTTGGCTACATTACTGTTTTGCGTCTGAGTAATAAACTGCGCATATTAACAGACAAATTATGTTCATATTTAAAAGTCCAAACAGTCAGTAAGTGACAAGTGCTTGGAAACGCTGTTTTGTAAATGATTTATTGATGAGTCTGCTGCTTTAAGGCAAACTGAAAGCGCTGCTTCTCTGCCGCTCGCTGCTCAGAACAGACGCCGAGAGAGGCGACACTGCGCCGGGAGAGAGACCTCGCGCTCGCGGGGCAGTACTGGAGACATCTTCCAACTGAATGATAGGTTTAAAAAAAAAGTCGCTAGGTTTGTTAGTATGTAACCGTTATGGGAAAAAAGCCGCCAAAAGGGTCTGAAAGTTACTAAATATTGTTCTAAAGTCGCGCTCGTGTGGCAGCAGGCGGTGGATATTGTTGTGGCCCGCCCAGGTAAAGTCTATGTGTGGGAAACACTGACCGTATCCAGACACAATATTTTAAACTAACCATTCGGAGACTTCCTGCTGTAGCCGCTGAGTTGCAACTTCTTCATCCGGTGCTTCTCCATCCGGATCAGATTCTGGGTCAAACTGAAAAGCTTGAACGACTGCGTGTCTACGAGCCATTACGTTACATCCACTGTCAACATTAGCGCATGGTACCGTGGCCGCAAGCTGCAGGCCACACACCCACCCTCCACCTTGCCCCGCCTCTCTCCTCCTCATTAGCATTTAAAGCTACAGACACAGAAATGGCACGTCCTAAGGAAAGCTCATTGTGGGACTGGCTCATAGTGGCTGAAATTCTGCACCAAGGCTGAATTTCGGGAACGAGACTTCAGATACAGTACTAGGGACCACTTAGGCCCATATAAAAGCATCCAAAAAACAGCATGTCATGGGACCTTTAAAAAAAGTATTAATTTCTTTCACAAAACAAATAAAAAATAAATGAAAAATCATACTAACCTCAAGCTTTTGTAGGATAGTATGCACCATAACAAATTAACCATGTAGCATATTTTTACTTTAGCATTGCATCCTTTTCTATTTGCATTCTATAAAAACTGAAAATTAGGAAAATTGTGAGGCACTAAAAAACAATCATATGGCCTTTCAAATTGATATATTATGCATGTTTTTATATATTATGGCCAACATTCATCAAACCATGCGTTCTCTTTGAGGCTAAATTACATTGTAGTTACATTGTAGTAAATTCTTTGTAGTTCGCGATTAAATGCATGAAGAATTCATCTCATCCAGGGAAGTGCTTTCTACTCTAGGAATTTCTTCAGCCCTCACAGCCTCATTATTGTAATAAGAACAATATTGAGTGCATCTTTGCAGAGAACATGAACGGCAACGCTGGCTAATGTACACTGATACCTGCAATAATGGTTTATCAGCCAAGCCAACTGCTGTAGCTGAGCACACAAATTTGACGTGATTGCAATGCTGTATCTTTTCAAGAGGGTATTTGCATTGTGGTTTCATTGATTTTCATTAGGCATGTTCTAGGCACTGAGCATGCTTTAAGTGAAATGAATGCTTGTGGAATATTTTTGACTTCAATGTCTCATGGGCAGATCACAAAATCACCCTTATGCATCCAGTGCCTGAGTTAGGTGAAAGATGAATGCAACTGAAGGATTACGCACTGGTTCGATGGGGCCAATGCCCCAGGGCCTGAGACTGTCAGGGGCCTCCAGCCGAATGACCTGCAGTGCCTCGGCATTTGGAAAAAAGCTCCTGCAAATTGAAAGAGACAGATGAACAGGGCTTGATGTGCCAGTGACTATTGTGTCAATGTGAAATACCCAAAGATATGAGAAATGAGATCTGCCTCTGTCTCCTGAGACAGTCCTGAGTAGTGCAGCTGTGATTTTTAATTTAATTTTTTTTTACACTCTTGTGCCATTTATTATACACGTGTGTTCATTCTTGTAATTCTTGCCTCCTTATATTTGCAATGCAAATTTTTGTTATTTGGTTATTATCTCACAATTCACAGATTTCTTTTAAGACATTGCAGAATAAATATCTGAAGGAATTATTCCGCAAAAACAAATCTAGCCTTCACTTTAATAAATGAATGAACGGAAAGTACAGGATGATTTCAAACTGAATTTCAACTCCATCAAACAGAATTCTGATGGTGTATATAAAACGTATTAAATATATTAAATACAGAGCCTTTTTTAACGGGGCCTTTTTTAGTGCTATCACATACCATTTTAAAATAAGGACATTGTCTAAAAATGCCAACATTTCTTTACAATTTATATGACTTACATAGAAAATACATTATAAGGATAATTCCATAAAAACATTAATAAATTAAATCTCAAGATAAAGGTTGACTTTGATATTACCTAAACTTGACAGTGACTCAAGGTTTTAGCACTGCTGTGGAAATAGATTCTGACATACAATCTAAATTTGTCCTTCTTTCAAAGTATACGGTTTCTTTAAAAGTAAATATTCTAATATACATATTCTGTTTTTCTTGAGTTTATATTTTTATCTATATGCAATCTTGATTTATGGCCTTAAGATAGGTTGTTTTAGAGTTTTTTTGAATGTTTATTTCTCAAAATTTCAAATAAATAGTAGTAATCAAATTTAATGACCTTGTCTGTGTAAAGTTCTACTGATCTTCTCAGATTTACTTCAGATTTACTACTACTATAAATGTCTCAAACAAAAAGAAAGGTAAAAATGTGTTAGGCCAAAGGCCTCACAGGACCATAATCCATCCTTGATGAAGCTATCTTTCATTTGTCTGGAATGGCAAAAGAGGAGGGTGGAGACAAACAAATAAACAAACGGAACACAGGAAGCTTCAGAGAATCGAATGACCCATCCTACTTTGTTGTCGGTGCATGATTTTCAGGAATACTGAAAACAAGGATATGCTATTTACCATCATCTCTATATAACAGAGATATTTCCAGGCCCTCTTCGCCACTGAGATGGCCTCCTCGAACCCCTTTCCCTCTGGCTGAATGAGAGAGAAACAGAGTAGTTACTCAACCTCAGAAACATATCCAATCACCTGCTGTCTGCCGATAATGGAGCCAGGTGGAGGCCGGTAATAGAAAATGTGAATTGCCGTGTGTCATGCCATTCGGTGAAGAAAAAAAACAAAAGTGATTATGAATATTTCACCTGACCCATCCTTCTGTCAGAGTCCATTTCCATCCGAAGATTCCATTAAGCAGAATTCACACGGATACTGAAGCCCAGACAATAGGAAAAAAAATCCACTACTTGGTCTCCCTCAGGTTTTGACGTAGAAGATATAGCAGATCCTTGTATTTGTGATGATGGAGTCACAGGAATCAGGTGCTCTGTGATATCACAAGTGACCAGACAATGGCTTCAGTAATAACAGGTATTCTTTGTCTTAAATTATCTGCTTCCTGCCCAAATGAGTGATAATGTATCTTTGGTGTAGGACATCCATTTTCGAACAGTGCAAGATAATGGCTTTATTCTGGGTTCTGCATGAGACAGTAATGACTTGGGCCTCTGGAGCCAAATACTTTGGCCGATCAGGCAGGTTGGCTGCAATTATCAAATAATAATCCATCTTTCATATTGATAATCCCTTTGCAGAAATGGGCCATTCCTGGCCAAGTTTTACACATCATCTCTACAGTTGTTTTGTTTTTATAATAGGTGCCACTATTAATTAAAGCGTCTTCATTTTATCCCCCAAAAGACATAGTTCACCCAAAAATTTAAATTCTGTAATTATTTATTCCACCTCATGTTGTTCCAAACCTGCATGCTATTTATTTATGTTTATTTTTTTTTTCTTCATGGGATATGAAAGGGGCATTTTAAAGAGTGCAAAAAAATTAAAAATAAAAGGTCATCCTGCCGATGTCCCACAGAAGCTGTGTCCTGATTTAGGGGTTGAAAACAAAACGAGGTTCAAAATCTGTCTAAGTATGTTATATGTTCGACTTAGTCCATTTTTGTGCATAATAAAAAGCATAAACTATCTATAAAATTGTATCTTATATGTCAACATTTAAAGCAATTCAAATTTTTATTAGTTGCTTTGGTGCATTTCTCAGATCAAAAATGACATTTTCAAAACTACTTGTTCAACCTCCAAATCATCTAGTCACTTGTGCACATCATAAAAGCAGTTTCTCGTTCTTTTGAACAAATTGCTATTGCTTTGGTATTCATGCAACTGATTATGTACATTTGTCTGTGGTTTCCTACATTTTCATGTTGCTCAAAATGTATTATATAGTTCTCTGAGCTATAGTCTTACCCCTCAAAACATCTAGTCAATAGTTCATTGTGTAAGTCATTAGATGCAAAATGGTTGATCTAGTTGCCAGAAAGTGTCAAGCATATTTTCTACACATTTCTATTAGACTTTTTGTAAATTTGCCATGAGTTGTGCAAGTGAATCTTGACTTTCACTAATGAAGAGAATATAGATCAACCAATGACAAACCAGTTCTCTGAAATAGCTCAAAGGTGCATCTCATAAACCTTCAATTGGAAAGCATACAGTTCCCTCCATAAGTACTGGAACAGTAAAGACAAAATTGCTCTGTTGGCTGTGGAGTCAAGACATTTGCAAATATGATTAAAAGATGAATATGAGACAAAACTACAGAATGCCACATTTTATTATTAGCCGTTTCAACACATACACGTTTTACCAAATAAAAAGAACAGCACTTTTAGAGTTCATCCCACTCATTGATGTGAGCATAAGTATTGGGACAGTGGAACATAAGGCAGATATAAAAGATTAAAAGCTATTATTTAGTTGCAGATCCCTTGCGCACAATCACAGCAGTGAGTCTGTGACCCATAGACATCACCAGACTCTTGGTCTCATCCTTTGAAATACTTTTCCCAGTGCCTTTACTCTCCTCTCCAGCTGGTGAAATTCATGTTCAATCAGATTTAAATCTGGAGATTGACTTGGCCAATCTAAGACTTTCCAGACTGTTCCAGAGACAGCCATGCATGCCCATGCCATGACACCACCTCCACCATGCTTTACAGATGAGGCTGTATGCTTGGGATCATTTGCAGTTCCCTTTTTTTCTCCACATTTTTGCTTTTCCATCACTTAGCTAAAGGTTCATCTTTGTCTCATCGGTCCATAAACATAGTTTCAAAACTCTTCTGGCTCACCTTTGTGCTTTTTTGCAAACTCTAATCTTGCCTTTCTATTTTTGGTGCTGGTCAGAGGTTTGCATCTTGCTGTGTAGCATCTGTAATTCTGTGTCAAAGTCCCTGAGGACAGTAGATTGTCTGAGCATCACCCCAGCTTTCTGGAAGTTGTTGGTGATTTGACAGACACGTCTTTTAGGGTTCATTTTCACAGCTTTTATGATTTGTCTGTCATCAACTACTGTTGTTTTCTCAGCCGATCAGGTCGTTGTTGGTTGCTGGTGGTTTCCAAACTCTTCATTTCTCCATACCCTTTGTTTTTGCTATAGTTCTAATTGACTTCCTCTTTTGTTTTAGCATCCAAATTGCTTGCTTTTCTCTCAAAGTCAGCTCCCTCATCTTCATCCTGGTTTGTGTGTGTCATCATCGAATGCAAGATTCAGAATGCAGAAGTAATGGATATAACTGATACGACACATTCCCTGCTTTTAATATCTGAAGAATGAATGCAACAGGACACAGCTGATCACTTAGAAAGACCTGTGAGGCAACTGTCCCAATACTTATGCTCACATCAATGAGTGGGATGAACTCTAAAAGTGCTGATCTTCTTAGCTGGTAAAACATCTATGTGTTGAGACAGCTAATAATAAAATGTGACATTCTGTAGTTTTGTCTCATATTCATCTTTTAATCATATTTGTAAATGTCTTGACTCCACAGCCAACAGAGCATTTTTGTCTTTACTGTTCCAATACTTTAGGAGGGCACTGTATATGTCTATAAGGACAACACAAAAGTTACAAATTCTGATGATGGATGAACATCCAGAAAACGATCAGGGTCAATGGACAAGAGGAAGAAGAGGAGTAAGGATGAATGGAAGTGCACAGAGGCAAAACAGAGGAAGAGGCAGAAGAGGCCAAGGACAGAGGCAATGAAATATGAGATGAAATAAGAGCCACTATTGTGGACCATGTTGTCAATCATGGCCTTATAATGGCTGAAGGGCGCAGCTAAATATTGGGAGATCGACGATAACCTCAATAATGCAAACATTTCGAAACAGTCTCTTTCAATCAATATCTCACATACAATAATGTGTAAATGTGTACTTTTGAAAGCATATATGGCATATATAAGAAAAGCAGCCTTCTGCATTGCAGTACAGTAACTGCCATCCAAAATGTTGCCATAGTTTACATCAGGTAATACAAACAGAGTGCTCTGTTATATTGACAACATGTCTAAGCATTTTGTTTGTGAACAATGACACAAAGACTTTTCATTCTGATGGCACTGATATGTTTATTGACATAAATACTTACTTTTGAGAGATGAACTAAAGATTTTGAGTAAGTTATAGACTTTTGCAGGTAATCTGTGGTGTTGGTGTGGTGCTTTTTGTATGAATTGTTTTGAGATGCACATACTTCTTAGTAAATATTAAGGATGATTCGAGAAATGCACAAAAGCAACTGAAAAAAACGGTATATTTTGTAACATTTGTATTGTTAGATATTCAAGTAAGTTGAAACCCAATACTTACATTTACAAGTTTAAGCAGCCTAGATAGATAGATAGATAGATAGATAGATAGATAGATAGATAGATAGATAGGCAAGAAAGTAAATAAATAAACACACAAACAAACCTGTTGTCAATGGTGCATAATGAAGATTGGCATAGTCTGGGCCACAAATGATCCAACTGCTGAAGTATTCATGGCTTGGGAAACAAAGTATGAATTTTGATTCTGTATTTGAAGGAGTCTTCAAAATGGGACAGCCTTCGTCGTGCCATTGAGAGGCATTCAGTATAGTTATGCAGCATTCGAAGAATGAAGCATCTGCCTTGGGACATAGCTAGTTTGGTGCCAATCTCCAACAAGACACCTGCTTAAAAGTGTCTACAACCCGAACTCCAAAAATGTTGGGACATTTTTTACATTTGAATAAAATGAAAACTAAAAGAATTTCAAATCACATGAGCCAATATTTTATTCACAATAGAACATATGTAACAACAAATGTTTAAACTGAGAAATTTTACAATTCTATGCACAAAATGAGCTAATTTCAAATTTGATGCCTGCTACAGGTCTCAAATTAGTACGGATGGAGGCATGTTTAACATGGTGTAGCATCTCCTCTTCTTTTCAAAACAGTTTGAAGACGTCTGAGCATCGAGGTTATGAGTTTCTGGAGTTTTGGTGTTGGAATTTGATCCCATTCTTGCCTGATATAGGTTTCCAGCTGCTGTAGAGTTTGTGGTCGTCTTTTTCGTTTAATGATGCGCCAAATGTTCTCTTAAGGTGAAAGATCTGGAATGCAGGTAGGCCAAATTCAGCACCTGGACACTTCTACTACTGTTGTAATAGCTGCAGTATGTTGTTTTGCATTTTCCTGCTGAAATACACAAGGCCTTCCCTGAAACAGACATCGTGTGGAGGGGAGCATATGTTGCTCTAAAACCTTTATATACCTTTCAGCATTCATAGTGTCTTCCAAAACATGAATGCTGCCCATACCATAAGCACTTATGCACCCCCATACCATCAGAGATGCTGGCTTTTGAACTGAACACTGATAACACGCTGGAAGGTCTCCCTCCTCTTTAGCCTGAAGGACACAGCGTCCGTGATTTCCAACAAGAATGTCAAATTTGGACTCGTCTGACTAAAGAACCCACTTCCACTTTGAAATCTAGTTCATTTTAAATGACCCTTGGCCCACAGGACACGACGGCGCTTCTGGTCCCTGTTCACAAATGGCTTCCTTTTTGCATGATAGAGCTTTAGTTGGTATCTGTAGATGGCACGGCGGATTGTGTTTACCAACAGTGGTTTCTGGAAGTATTCCTGGGCCCACTTAGTAATGTCAATGACTGAATCATGCCGATGAGTGATGCAGTGTCATCTGAGGACCCAAAGACCACGGGCATCCAACAAAGGTCTTCGGACTTGTCCCTTACGCACAGAGATTTCTCCAGGTTCTCTGAATCTTTTGATGATGTTATGCACTGTAGATGATGATATTTGCAAAGCCTTTGCAATTTGATGTCGAGGAACGTTGTTTTTAAAGTTTTACAAATTCTTTATACGCACTCTTTCACAGATTGGCGAGCCTCTGCCCATCTTTACTTCTGAGAGACTCTGCCTCTCTAAGACATCCTTTTTATAGCTAATCATATTACAGACCTGATATCAGTTAACTTAATTAGTTGCTAGATGTTCTCCCAGCTTAAAAGTTTCAAAATTTCTTGCTTTTTCAGCCCTTTGTTGCCCCCGTGCCAATTTTTTGAGACCTGTAGTAGGCATCAAATTCGAAATGAGCTCATTTAGTGGATAAAAGTGTAACATTTCTCTGTTTAAACATTTGTTATGTTCTCTATGTTCTACTGTGAATAAAATATTGTCTCATGTGTTTTGAAAGTATTTTATCTTTCTTTTAACGTCCCAACATTTCCGGAAATCGGGTTGTAGTAAAGGCCCTGAGAACTTTGAATCTGGCTTGAGGGGGAAGTCGTGGCCTAATGGTTAGAGAGTCGGACTCGTAATCGAAAGGTTGCGAGTTCGAGCCCCCGGCCGGCAGGAATTGTAGGTGGGGGGAGGGAATGTCCAGCGCTCTCTCCACCCTCAATACCACGACTGAGGTGCCCTTGAGCAAGGCACCGAACCCCCAATTGCTCCCCGGGCGCTGCAGCATGGCTGCCCACTGCTCCGGGTGTGTGTTCACGGTGTGTGTGTGTGTGTGTGTGGATTTGTTCACTACTCACTGCTGTGTGTGTGCACTTGGATGGGTTAAACGCAGAGCACCAATTTCGAGTATGGGTCACCATACTTGACAATACGTCACGACTTTACTTTTTTTTACTTTTACTGAAGCAAAACTACAGGACAGTGAAAACTTGACGTTTCTTCAGAAACTCTCCTTTTAAGTTATTAATTTACCTGTGGAGGAAAAGTTTACTCACAAAGTTTTGTAAATGTTTTGAATCTATTTCTATTATTATTAATGACTATCAAAAAAGCAGCTCCTTTTGCTTTTTTCGAAGGTTTCATCAATTTATCTTATTGCTCAAAACCAATTGCATTCCTTTCCCTCTTTCAACATCAGATTAACGCGGCTGTGCTTTGAAAGGCTGCTGCCTTAATGACTTAGCCAAGCAAACATCCCCCGTGATCCACACGGAGGTTTGTGAATCCATATGCAAAATGAGAGTCTGCTTTGACTGATTAGTTTTCAGGAAGACAATCTTTCCTCCCTATTGCCTAGATTAGTTGTGATCTTCCATGGCAAACATAGCTATCTGGATGTCATCTAGCTAACACCGGTATTTGTCAGTCTCAAGCCAACGCTTCACCGCAAAAGTCCCCTCCCCCACCCAGTGTCAAAAACTCAAAAATAATCCATGTGCATGAGAATGATAATTAAGAGTGGAGTTAATCAAATCATAAAGCCATAAAAACATGCAGATGCTGGAAAGACTTAATGGCTGTAAACAACGAATATTCTATCTATTTGTCATAAAATCTAATGTGATTTTTTTTCCATAATATTATCTGCACACATGAGGAAAGGCTATATTAGTCATCGGTGGCTGAACAATACCCTCATAGGGCTGTCGCTAATGGGGTGAAAGGTGGGAACAAATCGGGGGCCCACAGCTGCAGGGGGCCCCACAACAGTTTTAGTAGGATAGATGTAGGATCCAGTATAATGTTTAATTTAATGTTTCTGTATGAAGTTTGACATGCTGAATATGAAAATAGCATTACTTTTTGTGTATCATTAACAGTGTTAGTAAAACCTAAAAAATTGATAAAAAAAATTATAATGTTGACAACTAATCTGTTACAAATGCATAAAAATGACATGGTACATGCATAATACTGAGCTAACAGCTGTTAACATAACCAGTTACCAAAAGTGAGTCAACCAATACAGAAGTGTATGTATTGGATGATTTGTGTCACTTATGACTAGTTCCACAATGTTCAGGAATGTTCCAGAAAGCACTAGAACATTCCAGAATGTTACAGAATGCTCCTAGTCTTGCAAAAGCAATATATATATATATATAAAATGACTCTAAATTTACGTGACCTAGATACCGTATTTACCAAAATATTAATGCTACTTGACTTTAAAAAATAATAATAATTAGCATCACAGAAGAACCATAAAACATTTTAATGAAACAATTTTTTTTAAGTGTGTAATTGAGTCAGTGTATTGATGATGTGCGTGCGTGCAAATCATTCCTACTTCAACTTCCAACCAATTCCCAGTTGTAAGGGAACAATGTAGATTAAACATCAACGTTTAGGAAGGGAATTAATAATTGGATTTATATGGATTTTTTAGAGAATCTGATTTTTTTGTTTGTTTTTTAAACAACTGATCAAATGAATTGTAATTTCCTGTGTTTTGGATGTGGGGCTTGTCCGTATGCTGGTAAAATGTTATTGTCTGTTCAGAGAATTAAAACTGGTTGCAAATTGCAATTCACATATATATTAAAAAAAGGACAAGGCCCAGAGCAATGTACAGTATATATAGCAGCCCAGACTTTGTAGCAACAGGCCTGCTCATAGCATAACTCAAACTATATATCATCTAGATGTCTTCTGGGAGAACAAGAACATCCATACTGAGAACATACTGCTCAAAGGGGTGGCTGGTGTTTATCAAAACCATACATCATCATATGTTAAAGACAGATCTTATAACACGTTCACAACTGACATCACAATAAAAGTCTCAAACTCAGTCTCAGATTGCGCGAGTTTGTAGCTTCTTTCAAACAAGAAGAGGTGATGTAACCAAAAG
The DNA here is from genome assembly GCF_936440315.1 of Barbus barbus. NCBI lineage: Eukaryota > Metazoa > Chordata > Actinopteri > Cypriniformes > Cyprinidae > Barbus > Barbus barbus. The sequence goes on along the minus strand of NC_136746.1, from coordinate 5,372,041 downwards.
CTACAGAGCGTTAATGACATAGCAAACCATAGCAAACATTTCTCATTCATTGGAGGGGGCAACTAATGACACAAAACATAAATCTCTGTAATCTGTGAGGGGTGTTTCACCTTGCCTTTGGCCCAAACTGCCAAGATGTTTAATCTGTTAACCTTAAAGGAAAAGGCAATAATTTTTCCTTTTGTTTACAATTGTGGGGGCAGCGCACCCTATGGCTCATTGGAGGGGATAAGAATGGTTGTCTTAAGAGCTTGTGAACCATTCCCCTGACACTCAGCTGGAAATTGCAGCAGTCTTTTTTAGATATTGAGGGATTTTTATACTTATAAATGGCTTAAAAAGAAATGTCGCCCCTCTCTCCTTGGCCCAATAAGCAATGTCTTGAGGACAAGGAATCTCAATAAAGAAAGGATGAGCAACGAGGGGGCATCATTGTCTTTTTTTATTGTCCCTGGAACACATTATCTGCAGTGGAAATGATGCCACATATCTTCTCTGACAAGTTGCGGGGGACAAAATGATAGAGAGATCTGAAATTGATTTTGCACAGATACTAAAACAAACAAGGTCATATTTGGCTGGGGAGCTAATAATGCCCACGATCTACCCTGTGAAATCGGCCTCTGCTTCTCGCAAACGGAAAACACTGAGGTATAAATAAGGATGATTGCTCATGTTCTGGTTGAAATGGAAATGTGAATTGCCCTTAAACGGACAAAAAGCTTGCAAGGGTGCAATCCATTTACTATGCCCCAGAACCTGAGATCTACACTGCAGTTTCTGGATTGGTCTGGGGAACAGGGGTCAAAGATGTATGAAGCTTTGGAGATTTGAAAATGCTTCAGAAGACTTAAATTTGTGAGAGTGTCTTGGCCCAAAAGGAACAAGTAGTGGAGAAAACATGTTTAGATTAAAAGACAAATTTGAAAATCTGTGAAAATATTGCAAAAGTCTGCAAATAATATTTTGTACATTAAAGGAACAGGCCAAAAATGAATAAATAAATAGAATTGCATACTTACTGTCATGTCCTTTCAAATACAATTTTTCATGAAACTAATATATATATATATATATATATATATATATATATATATATATATATATATATATATATATATATATATATATATATATATTAATATTAGTGCTGTCAAACGATTAATCGCATCCTAAATAAAAGTTTTTGTTTACATAATATATGAGTGTGTACTCTTTATATTTATTATGTATATATAAATACACACACATACGGTATATATTTAGAAAATATTTACATGTATATACATTTATATTATTATATTTTATATTATATCTAAGTATATTTAATATATAAACAACATGTTTTGCTTAAATATACACATGCATGTGTTTGTATTTATATATACATAATAAATATACACACATATATTATGTAAACAAAACTTTTATTTTAATCGTTTGACAGCACTAATATATATATATATATATATATATATATATATATATATATATATATATATATATATATATATATATATATATATATATACACACATGAAAAATAATAATAAATAATAAATAAAAGAAAATAAAAAATTTAGTCCTTTTTTAAAATCTTTCCGTTAATTTCAGTTCTTGCATCACACCCACATTTACGTAATTACAGAACATCAAAGGCCTCAATCCTGGCCCAATTTTTATAATGTGCCATATTTGAATCTGAGCACATATGAGATTTAAAAGCTTTTACGGAGGCCAAGATGATCAGTGAATGATTTAACAATTTTTGGTTCTGATTGTAGCCGTGGACTTGAAGTGTCTTATGGACCACATGGAAAAAACTAAAAGTGCAACAACACATAGGGTTTATGCTATTTTAAATCCTTGCAACATCCTTCTTAAATCTGTTCTACCATCATTTCCATCATGCTTTGCTCAACATCACATAAACCGCTGCCCTCTCAGGGGAGGTACTTTTGCAAGAAAGGTTAAAAATCAAGCAAAGCGTTACTAGGCTCACTAATGTTACTTGCAGAGGTGAGCAGTATTGAACTTATTGCATTTTTGACATTTCTTTCACAAAGTGAAATCTGACCATGAGGGAGCATTGCATTTCTTCTGAAATGTGTCAAAGTTTTACCTACCGCAAGCACATTTGGATGGGAAAATACCTTACCTTATAACATTTTTTACAGTTTAAAACATTAAACATATCACTACCCAGTCTGCCTAAAGTGTCAAGATCAATGACATTGATTATAGTAGAGCATTTCTACAACTCATAGCAACAACAATATTGTGGGGCACAGAAATTGCAAGCAAAAAGGAAACTGTGGACACACTATATTTGGACAATGCTTTATACCCTCCTGATTCCAGATTCATAGCCGCTGTAGTTGATCAATTTCAATTTCAACTCCACCTCACAGCTAATCTGAGAGATCTTTTATTGCTTTCTCGCTGAGTTTTACACCAGCAGCTGCACCTCTGGAGACCAAGAGAGGGACCTTCTATTATTTCTCTACCATATGCACTTGGTATCATTGTTCGCCATCTTCCAGACAGACAAATTGAGCAGCCTGTACAGATGGACGTAAGCCATGTATCTTTCTGCAATGACGCCCTTGAGAAATGTCCTGGGTTCCAGGGTGTACTGTACCTAAAAGTAGTTACGCTACTAACCCAGCTGCATTTTTCAGCAGCCTGACAGCTTTTTCAATAACTATCTTAAAGCAGTTTCTAACAAGTAGCACTGTTTTTGTATTGTGTATGCCAGTCTTGCAACCAAGTGAGCTCAGGCAATAATCAAATATGATCATATTAACATTAGGAGGCCAGTTCTTTCAAATCGATTCATTTGAACTATCAAGTCAAACAACATTCTTTCATATATCAATTGTCTATATTATATATTGTGTTTTTGCTGTTTTGTACATTGCCTATTTGTATATTATTCTTTATTATCTGTGTCCTGTACTGAGCTTCTGTCACTAAAACAAATTCCTCGTATGTGTAAACATACTTGGCCAATAAAGCTCATTCTGATTCTGATTCATTTTATTTTCCTGTAAAACACTTTGTTTTACTAGCAGTTTCTGTGACACCTCAAATTGAATTAAGTGACTTTTAGAATGTATTTGCCTACTTTATCTAAATTAAAGCCTGATGATCATGTTCTCTGGCATGATTTACCAAAGTTGCAAAGTGCAACTTTTGTTCAAAGAAGTTCATATGATCAAGGTCACATTTCATTTCTCAAGCAACCAAAATTTATTTAAAATTTCAATATTCTAAAACTGATTTTTAATTTTAAAATAAAAAAAGACATTGCACTATTATATTCCATTATGTTATATAATATTAAAATGATTATCTATAACTGAAGGATACTGTCTACTCTTTCCTCCAGCCCTACATTATCTTAAACATGATCTCTGATATATTGAAAGGAAAGTAGAGGCATGATGAGGATAAGGGGAATTTTGAAGATTAGTTTTAATGACAGGTCTCACTCCTGATTTTCTCTCTTCAGACTTCAGCCTGTGGGGAGAGGCACACTCATATTTGCCCATCTATTTTGTCCCTTAAATGAGGTGACTTCAATTTTGGGTCTAGTAGAATGAAAAACTGTGGCAGAAAGATGCATTCTGCTCTTGAGTCTGCAATGAGACATGATTCTCATACAGATATCCACCACAGAATGGGCCTGTATGTGCAAAGAGTTTGTAACTACAAGACGAGCTGCCTCAAAGCGTGCAAATCTCTAAGGAAATATAGACTGATATATGGTAGGGATCCACGATATGAAAAATTTTAACCGATACGATAACCGATAATTAAGTCCTTCTCATGGCCGATACCGATAAATTCATATTTTTATATTATAATTTCCATATAATCTGCAGTCTGTGCACCCAGGAGAATACAAAATTTAAGATTCACTGATTAAACTGATATTTTAGTAGCTCTGGCCTAACTATAGCAAACATCAGTCCTGACTCTTATGACAGAACTATGGTTTGTCTGCAATTAACAACTCATTAACTACAAATTTATATTCAAATATTTCATGCATAAAGAAATGCATCTATTCAACGTTTTTAGTGCACGAGGATGAGAAAGTGATATAGTCTTTAAGCAGTGTTGGGAGTAAGGCGTTACAAAAGTAATGCATTACAGTAGCGTATTACTTTTTGCTGTAACGCAGTAGTGTAAGGCATTACTAATCGATTTTCATTAATATTTTACTCGGTACATGTTCAGTAGCGCTTGCATTACAACACACTTTTAGCCCCCAATTATTATTATTATTATTTTAAATTTAATTTAAAGTCGGGCTCCTACTTTTTTATGTCCCTAGGGCCGGGCTTCGGGCTAATTTTAACGGCATAGTTCAGACGCAGGCCGGTCCTCGGGCCTGTTTTAGGCTTCTCCTTATCTTTATATTTTAGACATCCATCAATTATTGATGAAAAAATTACCGCGCTGGTGGAAAAAACATGAGCAGCAGAGAGCCGTCAGCACAGCAGAAGAGTTCTGCCTTCAAATACACGCTATAAAGCAAAAGCCCCAGCAAAAGTAATTACCATGAATGTGTCCGGGGGAAATAGTAAGGATTCGCCATCTCCTGGTTAGACGCACCTTTAGAGAGAAGTGAATCTTCATGGATAACGATTGTATTAAATTGTTTTTGTTTTTATTTATTTCGTTAAGTAGCAATGTAAAGCTTTCTTTAGATATATTTATCATGTCTGTAAGGCATGCATTTCGATTCATTTTTGTGAATGAACGACAGTCGCGCATCACAGATCAGATTTAATTTATCACCTTAGGAGAGTGAGTCGAGCTGACTGACAAGAGTGAGGTGAAAAAGACAAGACGATGGCAGAAGAGTTTCAAAACTAAATGTAAAAGCGCCTGTTTTAAAAATATTTTTAGATTTTGAAGAGCCTGTTGACCTGCCTTTTATCTAAGGTGATATTGGAAGGTCTATTTATTTATTTATTTTTTAAACATTCGTTTCTCATTTAGCCTATTTGGTTCCACAGTATTTGCTGATTTTTATTTTATTTAAACTGTGGTATTTTTCCCATTATTTTACATCAAGGTGTATGCAGTCCATGCCTCAAAACTTTCCATCTCACTAATAAACGTTTTATAATTATTTGTTCCTCAGTCTTTACTCATTTTCAGTTTTGTATAGGCCTACCATGCATATTTAAAATTTGTAAGTTATCTGTTATTTTATATTAGGCATATGGTGCATTTTTATTAGTTTTGTTAATAAAAGTTAGACATATGTTCTACAGTATGTTGTATGTTGTAATTTATGCCGAATTGCCGTTAATTTAAAAGTGAATATAAAATACGCACGGTGCTTTTACAAGCTATTTAAGCAAAGGAAAGTGAGAAAACTCAAGCGAACTAAAAACAAACAACTGCTTGACGCTGAATTGCCACTAATTTAAAAGTGAAAATAAAACACGCACAGAGCTTACAAGCTATTTAAAACCAAAGGAAAACGAGGAAAAGAGAGAAGACTCAAACAACGTCCACCCCCCATCCACAGAGGTGATACCGGTAAGATGTTGACACACGTCGATTAACCAGTGGGAAAATTTCCTCACTGTCACAACCCTACTTGATGCCTTTTTTCCTCCTTTTGGAATCTTTGCTGAACAAGCGTTGGAAAAAGCAATGCCATTGTCCTCATCTGCCACCGAGAAAAACTTCAAGACCGCCGAAGACATGTTCGCAAATGATGATGTAATGAGCACAACACATGCTGAGAGTCACTGCAGTTTAAAACTGCAATCACTTGCACTCGAAAGAAGATGAATCTGATATAAATCAGACTGATTGATTGATTGATTTACCAGCAAGCATACTTTATCGGATCTAGTTATCGGATTTAATTTATTTATCGGAGCAATAAAAATGACGTCATTTTCTCTCATATCGGTCGATAATTTATCGGTCCGATAAATATAGTGCATCCCTAATATATGGCCTGAATATTAAAAATGAATAAAACATTTTTTTTTAAAGTTTGGCTTTACCACCTAAAAGAACTTAAAGTACCTGTGACAAATTGATGCCCATGTAATGGCCTCAGTTTTCTCCTGTGTTCTATTATACAGTACAATGCACTAAATGCACAGGCAGTTCCAGTCAGTTTAATCACTGTTGTAAACAAAAATCTGTTAATTTATCCAAATGTTTCTGAGCGGTCTGGAGTCCTGATCCACTGGTTATTCTTTTATCCTGACAGGACTTTACATACCTGACAGCCAGGTTTGAGCTTACCAATTTTTCTCCTTGCAGTTGTGAGAGTTTGATCATGTTTGGCATCAGATTAAAGTGTTTTTCATGGACTAGGGGAGATGTTTCTCACATTGGTGTATAATTTGGACATGTTAAATAGTTTTCAAGTCTGTACCAGTTTATTTACATAGACAGAACATTTCTTAGTTTAGGTTTGGTCACTGTGCTCAGGCAATCTACCAATTTATATTCACTATTTAAGAGGAAAAAACATTTCCTAATTTACTTTATTGAGCTGACAGAAAGACTAAACTAAATGCTAAATTTTAATTGTTCACATCTGCTCAATATTTTTGTCAGCGTTTCAGAGAAGACTAGCAAATCCAGATCAGCAGAAATCTTATATACAGTTGCGGTCAAAATTTTACTGACACTTTGCTGTAGAAAAATAATAATTATTTTACCAAAATAAGAGGGATCGTACAAAACGCATGTTATTTTTTATCTAGTACTGTCCTGAAAAATATATTTCTGTAACATTTTATTTTATTTTATTTCGATAGTCCACTTTAGACATTCTACTAACAGTAAGTAACTTTGCAACTACATGTCAGCTAGCAGTCATTAGAGCATTAGTAGACTGTCTGCTTAATATCTTCTAACATTTTATTTTGATGGGTCCGCAACATACAACATACTGACACTGACTACATGCTGACTATGAGATAATTTGTAAGTATATGTCAACTTATTCAACTAATCCTAAATCTAGAGTTAGTAGATATGTAGTTGCAAATGAATGAAAATTAGTTGACATGTAGTTACAACGTTACTTATAGTTAGTTTCATGTCTAAAGTGGACTATCAAAATAAAGTGTAAGGGATATTTAATTATTTTTTTCTGAACAACAGTGGCAGTTTAACTGTTCAGGACAAACAAGGGACTAACTACAAAAAAAAAAAAAAGATACCTCAATAATCCATGATCATCCAGGTAACAACACAGTAAGTGTATGTAAACTTTTGAACGGGGTCTTTTTTATAAATTTAGCTATTATTTTCTCTTGTAAATGTCCTTTATGTGAAATATCTTATTCAGGTTAGCACAAAAAAAAAAAAAAAATCTAATTTTGTATGATCCCTCTTATTATGGTAAAATAATATACATTTTGCAGATACTCTAAACTTTAGAGTCTAAAGTGTAGGCTATGTAATATTTTGACCACACATGTACATGAAGAAAAAAAAAACAAAAAAACACAAAACTAAAAACTGTCTTAAAAATGATATAATCTCACATGAGATAAATAATTTTATCAATGCCAAAGTTTAGTATTCTTCATTTAGTGTTGCACAATATTATAAAATTACACTACTTTTTGGGTTGACCTGTACAATAATTGTATCAACTCTTAAATAATGTAGAATGTTTTTCATTGTATATCAACAATGAAGAATGTATATTCAGATGTTCTGCTTAGCACTGTACAGTACCATTTTTGAACAGACATAAAAAAGACTATAAACTATACCGAATAAGACATTTTGAGAAATCTGCAGTACATAATTATTTTATTCCAGTAATCATTCAAATTTCATATTTATTTTTAAGACTTTAGGACAAACCAGTAATTGAATGTTTGGTGTGACACACACACACACAATGAAATATGAGAACAGCTCATATTGCATGCATACTACACTCCAGACTGATTATACTAGAGATAGCACAATTGCTCTGTTGTTTTAATTGATCTGCTATAACAGCACAACAACTAATCAAACAGGGTTGACTGCCTGTGAAACTATTTGAATGTTCATCTATATAAGCCCATGGCTGTGGAATATATATTATATTCCAAGATGTAAGGTGGTCAAAAATAACAGAAAAATAATTGACATGCTTTGTGTTTCAATCAGTAGTGAGTAAGGTTGTAAAAGCTATTTTCTACATTTTCCATTTGATCCCTTGATTAAAAAAGAAAATGTACTCGGTTACTAATGTAACCTCGGTTCCCTGAGATACAGGAACGAGTTCTGCATCTTGCTAAAAAGTCTTTTTTCTCCTGAACTGAAGCCTTTTTTCAATCACACAGTGTAACTGCATGGCTATTGGTTCGTGCAGTGTATTAAAAACAAACCGATGACACCTGCGAAAGGACACCTGCACGAACCTATGACGACAAAGCCCGCCAGAAAGACGGGGCCATCTGGCTATATAAGCGGGCGCTTCGCCACACCTCTTTCACTGTTACTTCGACTGAAGCGACGACTGAGTCATGCAGCTACATAGTTAACAATAAACAATAAACTCCAAGGCTAAAACGGGCTGAACTCACAGAGGTCATGCCCGGCCTGGGAAATCGTTCCAGAGGAGTCGTACAAATTCGGCACCCCAAGGCTGAAAGTCGACAAGTAAATCGACCCAAAGAGCTTGAGAGTGTTACGGTCAAGGACTCCCTGTCAGAACTGTTTGCATAAAGCAAGAATGTGTCCATTCAAGCAGAAAGGCCTCTGGCCTGTAAGGCCAGGCAGTCCAGGTTATAAAACCTAGCATGTGGACGGTGAGGCCCAGCCGGCCGGCGCACATATTTCCGTAATGGACACACTGCTAGACCACGCGCAGGAGGAAGCGATGCCTCTTTTGGAATGGGCCCGCATTCCGATAGGACATTGTAGGCCCAAGGAAGAGTACACTAGAAGAGTACGCAATTATTTATTAGGTTTATAATATAGAGCTAACATAATATAATATTAAAACAATGAAGCATTTAAACTGATAGAAGAGAATAGAAAACAAACTAAAGCATTTAAACTGAGATCTGCAAGTTAAATATATATAAAAATTGAATGTGAATTTATATAGCTATCTAAACATCCCTATGAAGTGTGGTTTGCACAATACACCTGTGTGTGACTGTAAAGGTCTCAGAGTATTGTTACTGTTCTGTGCCCATCAGCCGCTATTTCCAGCACTTAATCAAGCCATTCTTCTTTTGCGTTTGCATTGGCTCTCGATTTGAGCTATTTCGTCTGCAACCATTAAAGTATTCGGTTCCTACAATGACTCATTTGGCACACATCGTTCTCTTTCTATGAAACCTGTAAACCGCATTCACCGGTTCTATATTGGCACCAGCTCTATAGCGGTTTACCCGAGCATTGTAATTCTTTAGTTTTACTAGAGTACAATCAAATGTCTTTCCCAACTCTTTTTTGTGTGTGCGTGACACATTATTTCTCTGTGCGGCCACGGTGGAAGAAGTGCGCAGCCGTGCGCACACGCAGCTTAGAGGGAACATTGGTAGAGAATGAGTGGAATTGTTCCTCAGGGGATCTATAGTGCACTATCTGATGCGATACTGTAGCTGACGGCTGCATGGTTACAATTTTATCTCTGATAGTGATCTTGGAAGTAAAGTAGTTCATAAAGTCATTACTGCTGTGCTCTTGGGAAATGCCAATACCTGTTGATGCTTTATTTTTCGTTAATTTAGTGACTGTATTGAATAAATACCGGGGGTTATGCTTGTTTTCTTCTAGAAGAGATGTATATTAATCAGATCTAGCAGTTTTTAATGCTTTTCTGTAGGATAGGGTACTTTCCCGCCAAGCTATACAAAATACCTCTAGTTTTGTTTTCCTCCAGCTGCGCTCCATTTTCCGGGCTGCTCTCTTTTTACCTGAATTATTACCTGTGTTCTGTAATTCATGTCTGTAATTCTTTCCCCATCTCTAATTATTGACTCTCTCTATAGTACTTTGTAAATATATATGCATATTTTTCTAAACAGCTGTGTATATAGAGTAAATGAGGCACAAATCTGTACATAAATCTTCTGTTCCAGAGTCTTACACATTATTATTATTATTGTTAAGTCTTATTTAAATGTTTCTGTGCTCATGTCAGATATGTATGCATGCATTCATGTACCAAGAGCTTCTTAAAAACCACAACAAATTCCTTGTGTGTTTGCGCACATTTGGCGAATAAAGCTGATTCTTATTCTTATTCTCTTTAGGGTGCGAGTGTGTTCATTATACCATGGAGCCAGACTGTTTTCTTTGATCTTCCTTAAGCGTAGAGGAGCAACTGTATCTAAAGTGCTAGAAAAGAGAGAGTCCATAGTCTCTGTTACATCAAGTTTTTTTGCGCTGTTGGATATGCTGAGGAATTGAGATAAATCAGGAAGACTACTTACAAAGCAGTCTTATGTGGTAGAAGTGATGGTTCTACCATACTTGTAACAAGGAGTAGAATTTACAGTTTTAGCTATATGGAGTTTACACAAGACTAGATAATGATCTGAGATATCATCGCTTTGCTGCAGAATTTCAACACTACTAACATCAATTCCATGTGACAGTATTAAATCTAGAGTATGATTTCGACAATGAGTAGGTCCGGAAACGTGTTGTCTAACACCAATATAATTCAGAATGTTTATAAATACTGATCCTAATGCATCTTTTTCCATTATCAACATGGATATTAAAATCGCCAACAAATAAGACTTTATCTGCAGCCAGTACTAACACAGATAGAAAATCAGCAAATTCTCTAATAAAGTCTTTATGGTGCCCTGGTGGCCTGTATACAGTAGCCAGTATAAACATCACAGGGGATTCATCACTAACACGTGTTTCTCTAGATA